>NC_063333.1:63803798-63850295 GCF_021869965.1 Rhincodon typus | reverse complement strand
CTGCTTGGCCTGCTGTGTTCATCCAGCTCTACACCTTGTTATCTCAGCTTTGCAAGTGACTACTTATGCTGTAGTGCTGATAATTTGATTCCCATCTCAGTGCATCATGTAGTATTGACTCTTTTCTGTGTTATTTCCTGTGCTTTCAGATTGGGAGAAGTGTGTCAGTTTGATTGGTTCAATAAGTCAGTCATGCCATCATACACCACAAATCTCTTTCAGTTAAAGTTGCAGAATCTCTTTACAGGTAAAGCACCTTTGTATTTTTCAGCATATTTTATATTTTACCAAATCAGCATAACAGTATTTGTAATTGAATTTCTTACTAACACCAACCAAGACAATTCTGCATTGGCTGTGCATGAGTCAGCCCTTTTAGATTACTGTGCATTTACAGTCACAAAAAAGTGAATCAGAGGGTCTGCATACTTCAATAAATTGCCTGCAAACTCCAACATTCAAGATGGAATACTGTTCATAAATTATCTTAAAAGTACACATCAAGCATTTGATTAAAGTGAAAGAGATTGATTGTCTGCAAAACCTACAATCTAGTTAATCCCAGAAAGAAAAATGTTATACGGGACCATTAGAAACAGTAGTCCATCAGAAATTGAGACCCATCAATGCTGATAAAACTTGGTGGGCTATCAATAAATTTTTTTCCTAGTTCTGGGAAGTAGGTAGGGGTCGCATTCTGGTTCACTGCTGCCAGTTAGGCAAAGCTGATGGTGACAGCTGTTCAGTAGGGTGGTAGTATCATCTTATGCTGCTAGATAGGTAGTAAACTTCTGCTTTAATTGAAGGCCGCATTGCAGACCTCTATAGTTTTAATGTAAATATTGCCCCAGTATGATTTTAAGCTTTATGTGCCTTTTAACACTGATTTGGATTTTATACTTTATTGGTGAATCAAACTCAATTTTTAATAGTATTGTGGTCATGAGCTTGAATATGACATAAGTAAATCACAGGAATATATAACTCTCTTTTCAACTTTTATTCTGAAGAAACCCATAAGAAACATTAAATTTGCATTGATTGTAAAACAAAGAATTAACCAAAAACATGATAAATCTAAGTCACAGAAGCAAAGTTGGCACCAAGCAACTGCTTCCAACTAACAATTCTTGAATATTTCATTGAAATGGTTCTGGCAGCCGTTACCAGTCTAAACATAATATTACCAAAGGTGCAATTTGGGTCTTGATTTTAAGAGGTAACATACTCTTCATCCCTGCCTCCCTCTGATGGAAAAATCGGTCATGAGAAGTTGACTCAAATGCTGGCTGCTTTGCAACAATATCATGGAGGAAGCAGTCTTAATTGATGCAGATTCGGACTTCTGGTTCGTAAGAAGTCCCATTCTGGAGAACTGCCAGCTGATCAGATTGGATGGCAGCATTGTAGTCCCAGTAGGCCAGCCTCAAGCAGTGGCCAAGATTTGTACTACAGTCAGTATCCCAGAAAGAACAGTCATGGAGCCCGATCAGAAGTAAGTCCAATATTTTGGATGGGCCTGGCTGGAAGACCCAGGCAATGATGGAGGAGAGGGTTATAGAGACCAGTTGGAGTGTTAAAGGATGGAAGAATCTGATTTTAGGAGTTTCCCAAATGGGCACAAGGTGCTTAAATCCTGCCCTGCTCGACAACAGCCCACACAGTGAAAACCACTGTCTGCCTTGTCTGCTCTTTCCCCTACCGCAAGTAAAATAGCAGCAGAGGTGGAATGACACCATTAATAGGAACTTTTTTATTCACTCATGGGATGTAGGCATCTCTGGCTAAGCCAGCATTTATTGTCCATCCCTAATTGCCCAGAAGGCAGTTAAGAGTCAACCCCATTGCCGTGGGTCTGGAGTCACATGTAGGCCAGACCAAGTAAGGATCACAGATTTCCTTCTCTAAAGGGCATTAGTAAACCAGATGGGCTTTTTCTAACAATCAACAATGGCTTCATGATCGTTATTAGACCCTTAATTCCAGATTATTTATTGAATCCAAATTCCACCATCTGCCATTGTGGGATTTGAACCCGGGTCCCCAGAACATTAGCTATATTTGTGGATTAATAGTCTAGTGATAATACCAATTGGTCATTGCCTTGGAATTAGAATAGTTAGGTGATTGAGTTTATACAGTCAAAACAGTGGGCCAAAGGGCCTTTTTCTGTAGCTCTCCAGGATCTATGACTCCAATTGGCAACTGAAGGGCATCAAAGGCCTAATGGTAGGTGAACTGTCTGATACCTTCCTTACCCATTGTGAGACTGGTCTGGGGAAGGCAGTAAGGTAGTGGGAAAGCCATCCACTTTATTTTACAAGTCTGCTGCCTTCATATATGTCAGTAAGGGAAGGCATAAATTCAGCTTCTGAGAAAATCTCTCTATCTGGAAATACTTACTTGGAACTTTATCTGTTATTTCTATTTTTCTGTTCGTTGTCCTACATGAGTACTTGCTAGAAGACTCAGCAATATTGAATACATGCAAAGGAAACTTAAATAGAGTTGTTGCTTCACCAAGATAAACTTTACTTTGTTTTACAGAAAAAGTGTACTTTGTTAATGATATAATGTGTATGCAGAAGAACTGTCGTCAGAATATTTCAGGACACCTAATTCATGCTCTGACTGAACTGTTTAATTTGACAACCGATGTCAAACAGGTTAGTTATTTGTCTGTAATTTTAACATTTTGCCTGATGTATTTGTTTATACAGTTGACTCATTTATGTGTCCAACTGAATTTTCTACATAAGAATTTGTTTCTGGCCGGAAGTAATATATTTTACCTTTATACTTCCATCTAATGCAAAGGTTTGCACATTGGACCTAACAGATTCAGGGAAGTGACAGTTTTGACATAAATTGCCATCAGAATCAAGTTTGAGTTTTTTTTTTTGCCTGCAACTACTCAACTACTGTGGTGATTTGTCTCCACAGGCCAATTTCTGCAACTTTTCAGTTCAGTTTGTTGGAGCACAAAAGAAATAAAAATTTGTCCAGTATGGTAACAACAGCATCTACCTAGTCTCTATATAATCCCTAATTCGGAGAAAAATTATTGCTGATTTGTTACAGCTGGTCCCTATTAGTATCTAAAATGAATCAAAGATTAGCTTTATCCCTTTTTGTCACATCCATAATTCCTGTCATTCTGTTGGCAGCCCTCTCACCTTAAAGCAGAATGTTTTGGGGTTGGGTCTCATTAAATTTGATGACAACAATCAAGATGACCCATTAGTGTAGTACTGAGGAAACGCGGCACTGTAGGAGGTGCCATCAGTCTTCTTCAGGCGGCTTAGGAAATTCGGCATGTCCATAAGGATCCTCACCAACTTTGAAAGCATACTGTCCAGGTGCATAATGGCCTGGTACGGCAACTGCTCTGCCCAGAACCCTAAGGAACTACAGAAGGTGGTGTATACAGCCCAGACCATCACAGAAGCCAACCTTCCATCCATGGACTCTATTTACATGGTTCACTGTCGCGGAAAGGCTTCCAACATCATCAATGAACCATCACACCCCAGTAATGATCTCCTACAACCTCTTTTATCAGGCAGAAGATACAGAAACCTGAACACATGCACAAGCAGGTTCAGGAACAGTTTCTTCCTGGCCATTATTAGACTGATGAATGGACTCTCCAGCCTCAAATAATGATTGATCTTGCTAACGTTGATCTCGCCCAGCGCACGGTCTGTGCAATGTAACCTGTACCTCTCTCTAAGTCGTTTTGATCTGTACATCCTTGCTTACTATGATCTGTCTGTACTGCTCGTAAACAAAGCTTTTCACTGTACTTTAGTACATGTGACAATCAATCGATCAATCACTCATTCGGATGAAATATTAACTAAGGCCAGGCTGTCCTCTCAGGTAGATGTGAATGATCCCATGACACTATTTCAAAGAAAAGGAGGGGAATTATCTGGCATACTTGACGATACTTATCCTTCAATCAACATCACAAAAAAACAGATTATCTGGCCATTACCATACTAAAAATTGGCTGCTTCATTTCCTACATTACAGTAACCATGCTTCAAAAATACTACAAAATATATAAAGGACTATAAAGTGCTTTGGGACATCCTGTGGTGAAGTGTGTTAAAACATGGAAGTCAGCTAGTCTTTTTCTTGTATGCACCAAATATCTGTGTTATTAACTGTATTGTTTGGAGGTTCATTTGTTACTATAGCAGAGCTTGAGACAATATCAAGATTGTTTTCTGTGAAACAACTAGCACTAATTTCTTGAATAATTACTGATGTTTTTGGTCTAGATTTTAGATGAAACGTTCTTGACTCCAGTCCAGGGAAACTGTGAGACATCTCTTAACAACAGCATACAATTAGAAATTGCAAATAGGCAGGCATCACAAGCAATTGAACATGCAGCAAGGAACTACCAATGCAGTTGTGAATTGACTCCATTGATGACAGAGCAACTATATGAAAGGTAACTTTCACATCTAACATCGTCTCTCGAATATTTACAATGTTGTTCAATCATAAAATGCATCATTATTCTTATTTCTAGGCCCAACTATCTATAGCTGTTTCATCAATATCCTTGCCTCCATCATAAGGTCAGAGGTGGGGATATTGGCTGCTGATAACACAATATTCAGCAGTTCCTCAAATACTGAAGCAGTCTGTGTCCAAGGGCAGTAAGACCTGGACAATATCCAGGCTTGAACTGATAAATGGCAAGTAACACTTGCACCCCATGAATGCCAGGCAATCCCCAACAAGAGAGAATCAAATATCACCCCTGATGGAGTTTGAGACGTTTGCACCTACAAGCCACATTTTGTGATACAGGGACATAAGCCTGTCTCTTAAAAGTACACTGCATGCTCACTGAGACATGACACAACGCTTCCGGTCCTAGCCACATGATCCCAGCCTCTTAGCCTCCTACTCTCATCCCAGGCCCACTGCTTCTGATTATCAGTGACTCGCAGCACTTATTAACCTGACTCGGTACCATCCAACCACATGTTGCTTCTGCCTCACATTTGTTACTAATAGGCTCACTTTTCCATGATTGGCTAACCCCGTGTGTGAATTTTTGCGTGTGATTTTCAGATTTTGGGGGTCTATTCACCTGTCATGCCTGAGTATACGGCAGCAAGGTGGCCCAGTGGTTAGCACTGCTGCCTCACAGCACCAGGGACCCAGGGTTGATTCTACCTTTGGGCAACTGTCTGTGTGAAGTTTGCACATTCTCCCCACATCTGCATGGGTTTCTGCTGGGTGCTCCGGTTTCCTCTCACAGTCCAAAGATGCCCAGGTTGGGTGGATAGGCCATGCTAAATTGCCCGGTAGTGTCCACGGATGTGTAGGGATTGACATGGCGTAGGTCCAGGGATGTGTAGGGATTGACATGGCGTAGGTAGAATCTGGTGGAGCATTTTCAGAAGATGTTCAATTTTAAAAAATCTGCAGCAGTGCAGTCTTTTGTTTATAGTGAACATTCAAAGTTTGAAGAGGGTCACTTCAGATGGGCAGAGTTAGTGACATGCTCAATGGACCATTTAAAGACACCCCCCCTAATAATCATGAGTCACCTGGATGCCTCAGTGTGTTTCCCTCTCCGTCGTCAATTTACGGAGATAGCAACATTGCTTCTGAACGCATAGGTTGCTTTCCAGCCAGATCTCAACAAGGTAGGGGGCTGGAATACATCATGTACTGGATGGTATAGCCAATTGACTGAGGCAGGAAGGGATACAGGCTTGGCTCCATAAGTTCAGGAGTAGGGAGCATTCAAGTGTGAAAAGTGCATGTCCAAATTTCATGCAGGAAAAACAAGCATCATAACCGGAAGAGTCTTACTGAGGTCTATGACTCGAGGGTAACTGTTGGATCCTTAAGGATGATAGAAGAATGCAGAGGATAATGGGTGGCACGTCAAAGGTTAAAATGGTTTGGGGCAACAATGTAGTGAGTTAGAACCTCACAGAACACTTAGTGGAAACAATGTATCACAGAACAATTTTCTGTGTTGACTGCAATTTAGTATTTTTAAAAATTTTGTTTTCTAGGTTTGAATTTTCTGCAATAACACTTTGTCCAAATAGTACCTTTGCAACTCTACTTGAGAACATTGGAGCATTTAAAGGTAATATTTCCATAACCTTAATTTGGACGGTTACTTTGAAAGGATGAGTTTAGAAACTTGGTATTGAACAATGGCTTGGGCTTTGCACAGTAGCAGTGAGGCTAACAGAGATCACTGTTAGAATGCAGTGTTTGATTGTTTAGAGAGAACCTCGTTGCTGTTTGTTCTCTGACAGACCCCACAAGAGCCTGTAGAGGGTGTGACATTTGATCAACTATGGGTGAGAGCAAGGTTAGGTTCAAAAGCCTTTCGAAACTTTGTCAATGAGGTGAATGGTAAGTTTTGTTCATTTGTGGCTGACTGGAAAATTCAGGCCAGAATGATTTGATTTTATTGTGTAAAAGTGAATCCACGATAACATTCTTCAGGACAATGCAGTAACTGTGATGAAAAGCATTGGCTCAGTTGACAGGGGAGTATTCAAACATGTTGAAAGCCAATGGAAATTAATGACAGCAGTTTTAAGATAATTATTTTGGGTGATTATTGAACTGTTTCATAATGTAATCATAGGCAATTTATGAATAAAGAATACTTTGGCAAAATGATTAGGTGGTTAATGAAAATATGCTGTTAATGCTTGAATATTAATGTAGAAAATTATGTATAGTTTTGTCCCAATGACTAAGTCTCTTTTTAACACTTTCATGGGATACTGGCATTGCTGGGAAGGCCAGAATTTGTTATCAAAGATGGAACAGCCACATAGGAACTGCACCATCTGTGAGTTCTCCTCTGAGCAACTCGCCATCCTGATTTGGAAATTTATTACCATTCTTTCACTGTTTCTGGGTCAAAATCCTAGGACTCCCTCCCTAACAGCATTGTGGGTCAAAATGTATCAAATGGTCTGCTGAGGTTCAAGAAGGCAGCTCACCACCTTCACAAGAGCATGTTAGGGCAGCCAGTAAATACTGGCCCAGCCAATGACATTCACATTCTGTTAATGAATAACCGAAATCTAGCTGACAATGTGAAACACTTGCCTGGTATATCCTTTCTGTAAAAATGCAGAACAAATTCAACCCAGCCAATTACTGCCCCATCAGTACACTGTCAATCATCAGTAAAGTGTTGAAAGGTGTTGTTAATCATGCTGGTGAATGGTACTGACCCAACAGTAACCTGCTCACGGACACTCAAATTGGATTTTGCCAGACACTGTTCAACCCCTAACATCATTACAGCTTTGGCCAAAGCATGGACAAAAGAGCTAAATATAAGAGAAGAGATGAGAATAATTGTCTTTGACATCAGCTCATATTTAACAGAATGTGGAATCTAGAAAATCTAGCAAAACTGGAATCAATTGAAATCAGAAGGAAAATTCTCCACATGTTGGAGTTGTACTTAACACAAAGGAAACTGATGTGGTTGTTGAAAATCAATCATCTCAGCCCCAGGACTTCTGTGCAGGAATTTCTCAGGGTAGTGTCCTACACCCAACTGATCTTCCGCTGCTTAATCAATGACTTTCATAAGACCTAAGAAATCAAAACAGAAGTAGCTGTTCGGCATCTCGTGCCTTCTCTGCCATTCATTAGGATCATGGCTGATCCAACATTCTTCATATCTACTTTCCTGCATTTGCGTCATAACCCTCGATTTCCTTTACTGATCAAGAATGTATCTATTTTAGCCTTAAATATTCACAAAGACTCTGCCTCACAGCTCTCTATGGCAAGGAGTTCCAAAGACTCTCATCCCTCATTGGCACCCCTTTATTCTGACACTATGCCCTGTGGTCCCAGACTCTCCCATGAGAGGAAACACCATTTTAGTATTTACCCTGTCAAGCTGCTTAAGAATCCTATATATTTCAATGAGATTACCTCTCATTCTTCTAAACTTACTAAGTATAGTCTTTGATCATAAGACAATACCTCCCTACCAGGAATCATCCTAGTAAACCTACCTTGTACTGCCTTTAATGAAATGATATCTTGCCTTAAATAAGGGGACCAATGATGGTATAGTTTTTAGAGATATTTGTGATTCCTCAGGTTCTAATGCAAATGCAGCAAGGTATTGACAGCATTCAAGCGAAGGCTCCTTAATGTCAGATACAATTCATCTCACAGACAAAGACCATCTCCAACAAGGGAGAATCTAACCATCACCTCTTGACCTTCAATGGCATCACGATCAGTGATTTCCCCACTATCATCATATTGGAGATTGCCATTAACCAAAAATTGAGCTAGGGCCACCAAAAATTACGGTGACTTCAAGAGTGGGTCAGAGCCTAGGAATTTTTCAATGAGTAGCTCCTCTCTGAATCCTCAAATCCTGGCCGCATCTACAAGGCACAAGTCAGGAGCGTGATTGAATGCTCTCCTCTTACCTAGATAAGTGTAGCTCCAACAACACTCAAGAAGTTTAACACTATCCAGGACAAAGCAGGGTGCTTGATTGGCATTCTATTACTTTCAACATTGACTTCTCTACCAAGTCACAGTGTGCATCATCTACAAATGCAATGCAACAGCTCCCTGATGCTCTTCTGACAGCATCTTCCCATGATCTGTACCATCTAGAAGGACAAAACGGCAGATACACAGGAACACCATAACCTGAGAGTCCCTTTCAGACCCAAACACCATCTTGACTGGAAACTATATTGCCGTTTGCCAACACTTCTTCAATGCAGATTCGAGATGGGTAATAAATGCTGGCCTAGCCAGTGATGCCCATATCTTGTGAATGAATAACAAATAAATATATCTTTAAATAGTTAACCATAATAGAAGAACACATACTTATAAATATTAAATCCCAGTTAACAAATGGAAGTTTTTAATACATATACTTGGTATTTAAGAGATTAAAACGGTCATTTATATTGTGATTTCATTGAATTCATAGGGGTAGTTAAATGGCACAGTGCCTCTGAGCCAAAATCTCTGATGCAAATCCCAATTCAGAACTTGGTGGCCAAAGATAGTGCATTCATAAGGCCAAAGTGTATCAATTTGTTAATCCTTCCAGCAGAAGCCAATGGCAGATTGTAAGAGTGGGAGGGATTCCTGGTCTGCCGTGTGGTGATCCATGTAATGGGAAGACATAGAAAATTGATAGTTCGAGGCTATAAAATGCCTGTTGAAATGTATGTTGCCATGGCAATTCATCTCTTTAGGGCATTGTCTGGTTTAGATGACTGGATGATCAGTGTAGATCACATTGAGGCCTTCAGCATGTGGTGTGATCCCAATTCCAGCTGGAATGGTTTAGGGACTTGTCTCCTTGCTGTACCCATTGTGAAGATTGTGTCACTATTTGTTAATCTTCCCTCAAGAAGGAATCTGAAGACCAATTGAACTTAGAATGAATGTGATTCTAGTTCCATCCTGCAACATCATTTTACTATATGTCTATTATTTACATGACTTATGCAATATTTAATCTTGTATAAGGCTAATTCATTTTGCATTTGATTGATTTTAATAGGTTTACCAATTGAGAACTGTGTGCAAAACATCACAACTTTAAAAATGCAGTTGGAGCAAAGCAATGGCTTCTCATCTGAAGCCATTGATGTGTTAGTGAAGGCAAACCTGACTGTCTCGCAGGTAACTTTAAGAGTTGCTAGATTGGATTCATCTGCTTTTTTCAAACCTGAAGTAACTGGTTCAGCTAGTTTGGGCATTAGTTCCAACGAAATAAGAAGAAAATCCTTTCATCTTTCTAAATAACATATGCTGCAAAATTACATTGAATTAACCTATACACATAAAGCATGAATTACTCCACAAAGCACTTGTGCATAAGTATTACCTTAGTTTCTTCTCTGGAAAACTTTAAAAGTAGCATTGATGCCATTGTTCAAATAGTATAAAAGTGTTACTATCACAATGAGGAATTTCTGGTCCAATGCATGTAAAGTTTAACAAATCGCAAGAGTCATTTGAGATTTAGCAATTTGTACAAATCCTCATTATGTTTTATTTTCATATGGACGCTCAGACAACCTGAATCAAATGTTTGAAGGTAGAGCTCAGCAATTTCAGACTGCTTTCTTGTATCATTTTAGAACTTTGCAACATCAGTTGGATTTTATAAACGTGACGGGGTTTCACCCACAGGTTGGAAAACCCTGTGTTTGCTTCATTTTGAATTGTGAGGCAATTCGGTACTTGTATAGTATTGGCTCTCCCATTTGATTAAGCCCCCAGTATCCTGCTTCCAATCGGAGTCTGGATACTCTCCAGTCCCAGCAATGGCACCAGTAGATGTGGTCACTGCTAGTACCTCTGACCTGTAGGTAGTATTAGTGATGGATCCCAAATGGAGGAGAGTGTTGGCAGGATGGTGATCACAAAGAGGCGGTCATTAGTGACGGTGATGGAGAGGGTTGAAAGCAAGGTTTAGATTTCAACAGGGTCCTTTCGAGTCCAGTGGCCCTTCTTCAGAACCGTTCAGTTCTGTTAACATAGTATTCTCTTCACAGATAACTCTGAGATGGTTCTGTTTCAAACACAAACTTAGAGTGACACGCAGTTCACGAGTTAGTGACCATGAGCTTTTGAATAAAACGTGATGAGAATCCAGATTGTTTGTTCGATAAAAGTAAAATAAGAATTCCTTTAAACTGTGCTAAAACTAGATTTTTCTGCTGGCTCAATTCTAAAATTAACACTTTATCCCTACTGATTGCTAAATTACCTGAAAAAATCAACTGAGAATTTAGAATTTAGGCTCAACATTACCTTATAATTACAGATTGAACTGTAGGTCTCAGATTAAATAATGAAAGACCCTGGTGATTGTTGACAGTCCAGGATTTCATCAAGTTTTGAGAATGGAGATTATATTGTGCAAATCTGCAACATTTCCTGGTGATTTTCAATTTGTGTTGACTAAAATATTTTAACAATCCTTATGCTGCAAAGTTTATAATTCTAATTTCATGACACATTGAGAATGATAAAGGTACTGTGTTGTTAACATAATTTTGTTTTGTATTTCTCAGTTATATTATCATTAATGTCAAATGCAAGGCTGAAACATGTTTCTCTTTACAGTTAATTCGTGGCCTTATTATCACAGCAGACAGGTGTGATGAGGAGAGCCTGGCTCTAATGCTGTCAATTTCAGACAATGCAAACATTTCATCTCTGGCTGCTGAACTGTGTGCTTTGACTCCTTTGCAAAGTTATAGTCTTATTTTGAAAATCAGCCAGCACATAGATTTTAGATGCTTCGCTTATAAGGTAAAGCAAAAAACATTTCACATGAATATTTTCCTTTATGTTTTAGTGTTCTTCCAGTCACTCTGTCTCTACTTCACCATCTCTGCGCAGGAATCATGAGCTAGCTCAATTTCTTCTTGATTCTTTATACAGTAAAAAGCTTTGGAGGCCTTTTCCCTGACTGGCCTGATAGAAGCAGGAGTTGGAGTTTGGCCAGGGCGACAGACAGAGCAAGGGAAATCAGGAAGTCATTACCCAAATTGTTGCCCTGCAATGCTCCTCATATCCTTTTGATTTGGAAGCCTACATTTTCCCCTCTAATTAATTTAAAGTTCTCTCTACATCTCTAGTTATTCGATTTTCCAGGACACACTGGTCCCAGCCCGTTTCAAATGAAGCCTTCTACCCTTGTACAGGAGGCAGTGCCCCATGTACTGAAGCCATTTCCACCCATACCAATTTTAAAGCCATACATTTAACTCCTTGAATTTATTTGCACTTTGCCAATCTGCCCCTGGCTCAGGAGGTAAGGTACTAATCCTGAACTTATTGTCTTGGAGGTTCACTCTTAACTGTTCAAATACTTTCAACAGAACCTCATTTCTAGTTCTATCAATGTTGTACCAAAATGGGCATCAATTGCATTCTTCCCGTTCCTCTCCATTCCAAAGAAGATGCCTTCAACCCTGGCAGAGGACAAGCAACATAGACTTTGGGTCTCCGGCTCATGGTTGCAGAGAACAGTATCTAAGCCTGTATCTATACTGTCCCCAGTCATGACTATGTTACTTTTGTGACCCATACTTGAATGGCTCCCTGTACCAAGGTGCTGTGATCAATTCACTCATCCTCCCTGCAATTCCCAGTCTGATTCATACAGCTTGCAAGAACCCTGTAAGTTTTGGATAGTTGCAGGCTTCTCAAATGCTACTCCCTGGCTCCCCATAACTTCCCCACTTGCAGTCACACCCTCCCATCCCTGATCATAGGTTAAATTTGAATTACCTCATCTGAACGTTGTAACTACCTTCTGCAGCAAAGTGTCCAGGTAACTTTCTCCATCACTGATGTGGTGCAACATCTGCAATTCGGATTCCAGCTCCTCAAGTTAGATACCAAAGCTCCTTGAGCTACAAACACTTAGTTCGGGTGCGTTTGCCTCAGATCAGCTTCATATGCAGCAGCTCCCTTTATTTTGGCAGTAACACATCATCCATTCTGCCGTCACGATCACATTTTATGTAATTTATTATTTAATTACTCTAGAATCCTTGCTCGTTACACTTATGTTTTTATTTTTTAAAAATTGTGGTTTCAATGTTATATTTAGCATGCTGTTTAATATATTTTATTACTTATATTTTATATAATATTTGTAATAGATCTATTCACGACTATAATAGGTTATGAGAGAGAACCCCAATTCCGCTGCGTATTGATAAAAGTGTGTACGTCTGCATTTGTTAGTCTGCTGCATTATGTCACATGGAATATGAATGACTCAAATTATATCCTATGTGCCATTCTGTCTTTAGCTCCAGTATTGTGATCCAACTTTAATTACTGAAGAGTTTCAAAGTGTGCTTCAGTAAAATGCTTTCTTTTTTATCGTTACCAGGCACTTCTACCAATGCTACTACCTCCTAATGTTTATCAGGTAATGGACAATATCCTGGAGATGTTCTCCAGCCTCAGTTCTTTCACTACTAAATCATTAAAAATCTTGGATTTGATCCCCAATCTTTTGCAGTCTGTGCGTGACTTGAATCTTACATCTATTTTTGAATTCAATGAGGTAAGAGAATTTTACTTTAGTTTTAAATTCAAGATTACTTTAGATTATTGAATATTTTGCTTTGTGGCCGGGCATTGTTTAATATCTTACAAATAAAATCTGTACTTCCTTTCTTGTGAATGGTGAGAAGGTTAACCGTCTAATGACTTATGTCATTCCGTTTCTTATATTTCAGTTACTGCAACACTTTTCTAAGTGGTGATGTTGCATTTTTGTTTAAAAATGTATACAGGTAATACACAGGTTTTGGACAATCGATTGAAGTTAAATTTGTGAAATATCTACTGTCCTCATTTTATTTCTAGTACTTGCGTAACTATGACATTAATGTTTTGGTCCAGGAGTAATAAGTAGCTTCTATTACTAAGATAGATCTATTAACATTTAGACTGCCTACAGTTCTAGGGGAATTTGCATCTATTGAACTCATCAATTGTGGTTGTTTTAGCTCATGCGCTGTGGAAACATAAAATAGGGACGGCTTAAAAGACAAAGATAGCTTTAGAATGTTTGTGTAAAAGCCCAAAGCATTTCAATGAACCTTTATGAGCTTCAGGCACAAAGAAATACATTGTTTCTTCTGATTCAGTGACTCAAACCTCTTTTTCTATCTCTATTTTCTTTGTTCATTTGTCCATCATGCTACAAATACTTTATGCATTCAAATAAAGAGGCTTTTTTAACCACAATTGCTTTCCTGGATCCAGTTTAATGATGCACTCTTATTCTTATACTTTCTGATCAATAATCTTTCACCTCTTTCTAGTTACACTGTGGTTCTCTACCCAAACTGCTACACATTTCTATTGCCTCACATAACTAGAAGATAATTATCCAATGGGAAGTTTGAAGAAAATTAATTTATTTAAAGAGTGATGGGAATCTGGAACTTGCTACCACACAGAGTAATTGAAGCCAATGATATTGTTGCACTTATGATGAAGCTAGACAATCAAATGAGGGAGAAAAGAATAGAGGGTTATGATAATTTTATTTTAATTCATTCAAGGGTAAGGCTTTGCTGGCTGGGCCAGCATTTATTGCCTATCTCTGAATTGCCCTTGGAAAGGTGGTGTTAGCTCCCTTCTTGAACTGCTGCAGTCCTCAGGCAGGTAGATTCAGAATATAATTTGGGAGGATGTTCCAGGATTTTGATCCAATGACACTAAAGGAGCAATGATATATTTCCAAGTTAGGATGGTGAGTGGCTTGAAGGGGAACTTGCAGGTGGTGGTGTTCCTTACATCTGCTATCCTTGTCTTTATAGATGACAGTGATTGTGGGTTTGGAAGGTACTGTGTAAGGAGCCTTGGTGAATTTTTGCAGTTCATCTAGTAGATAGAATGCACTACTGCTCCCATGCACCAGCGGTGGAAAGAGTGAATGTTTGTTGATGTGGTCCCAATCAGGTGGGCTGTTTTATCTTGGATTGTGTCAAGCTTCTTGAGTGTTGGAGCTGCACTCAGCCATGCAACTGAGGAGCATTCCATCACACTCCTGATTTGTGCCTTGTAAATAGTGAATAGGTTTTGGGGAAGTGGGAGGTAAGTTATTCTCTGCTGGATTCCCAGCATCTGATTTGATCATATCACTGCTGTATTTACCTGGCGAGCCCAGTTCAGTTTCTGGTAATGATAACCCCCACAATGTTAATAATGTAAAATTCAATGATGTTATGTCATTGAATGCCAAGGGGGTAAAGATTAGATTCTCTTTTATTGGAGACAGTGATTGCCTGGCACCTGTGTGGCATGAGTGTTACTTGTCAGCCCAAGACGGAATACAATCCAGGTCTTGCTGCATTTAAACATAAATTGCTTTGGTATCTCAGGAGTGGCAAATCGTGAGTGAACATTCCCACTTCTGACCTTATGATAAAGGGAAGACGATTGATGAAGCAATTAAAGATGGTTAGGCTTATATCAGTATTCTGAGGTATTTAGCGGTTCTTGTGATGCAGGAGACCTGGGTTCAATTCCAACTTACTCCAGAGGTGTGTAATAACATCTCTGAACAGGTTGATTTCAAATAAAAGGTATCCTGAGAAACTAGAACTCTTGTGGCACAGTGGTGGTGTCCCTACCTCCAAACTCAGAGGCCCAGTATCATGTCCCACCTGCTCCAGAGGTGTGAACAACACCTTTGAGCAGGTTGATTGGAAAATTCCCACCTGAGGAGTTCTGAGTTCACTGGCTTGATTCTTGGGATGGCAGGTTGACGTATGAAATGAGGTTAAGTCAGTTAGGATTGTATTCATTGGAAGAATGATAGGTGATCTCATAGAAACCTATAAAATTCTAACATAACTCGGCAGGTTAGATGCAGGAAGGATGTTCCTGATGGTGGAAGAGTCCAGAACTAGAGATCACAGCTTGAGGATGAGGGGTAAACTTTTTAGGACTGAGATGAGGAGAAATTTCTTCAGTCAGAGAATGATAAGCCTGTGGAATTCCTTACCAAGAAAATCGTTGAAGCCAGAACATTATGTTTGCAACAAAGAGATGTCTATAGCTCTTGTGGCTAAAGGGATCAAAGGATCTGGGGGAGAGAGCAGCATTAAGATTTTGAGATCACTGAAAAGCCATGTTCATATTTAATGGCAGGCTTGAGGGGTCAAATGGCCTACTCCTGTTCCCATCTTCTATGTTTCCCACCTGCTCCAGAGGTGTGTCATAACATACCTGAACAGGTTGTTGAAAATATCTATCCTGAGGAACTCCTGTCATGATGCCCTGGAGCTGAGATGACTGACTTCCAAAAACCAGGACCATCTCCCTTTGTACCAGGTACCGGCAGCAAAGAGTTTTCCCCTGAATTCTCATTGATCCTATTTTTGCTTGAGCTCCTTGATGCCAAACACATTTAAATGAAGCTTTAATGTCAAAGGCAGCCATTTTCACCTCACCTCTTGAACTTTCCTTTTTTTGTCTATGTTCGAACCAAGGCTGAAATGAGGTCAGGAGTTGATTGGTCCTAAGTGGAAACCAAACTGAGTATCAGTGAGCTGTTTATTGCTTACTAAGTGCCACTTGACAACAGTGTTGATGACCATGACCACTTCCAGCAATTCACTAAATGATTGAGAGTAGCCTAATGGGGCAGTAATTGGTCAATTGGATTTGTTGTATTTTGTGCATGCATGAGAGACCTGGGCAATTTGCCACATTGCTGGTTAGATGCCAGTGTTGTAGCTGTACTAAAATAGCTTGGTTTAGGTTGTTGCACATTTTGGGGCACATGTCTTCAGAAATATTGCAGGAATGTTGTCAAGACCCCTAGCCTTTACAGTATTCAGTGCCTTCAGCATTATCTTGATGATACATGGACTGAATCATTTTGGCTGAAGAATGACATTTTTATGTTGGGGACTCCTAGAGGAGGCTAAAGTGGATCATGTACTTGGTATATCTTGCTGAGAGCTGTTGCAAACACTTCAGATTTTATCTTTTGCACTGATTTGCTGGGATCCCCTCCTGTACAAGATGGGGATATTTGTAGAGCCATCTCTGACAGTGAGTTGTTTAGTTGTTCAACACAATTCATGACTGGATGTGGCAGGACTGCAGAGTTTAGATCTGATTTGTTAGTTGTGAAATTGTTAGCTCCGTCTAATACCTTGTTTGGAACACATGTAGTCCTGTCTTGTAGCTTCATCAGATTGACACCTCATTTTTAAGTATACCTGGTGCTGCTGCTGGTATGCCCTCTTGCACTCTCCATTGAACCAGGGTTGATCTCTTGGCTTGATGGTAATGGTAGAGTGGGGGATATACTGAGCCATGAAATTGCAGATTGTTTGTGAGCTTGATTCTGTTGCTGCTGATGGCCTACAATACCTCATAGAAGTCTAATCTTTAAGTTGTTAGATCTGCTTGAAGTCTGTTCCATTTAGCACAGTAATAGTGCCACACGTCACGATGGAGGGTATCGTCAACGTGAGACAGAACTTTATCTCCACAAGGACTGTGCAATGGTCACTGTAACCAACGCTGCCATGGACAGATGCATTGGCAGCAGGTAGATTGGTAAGGATGAGGCCGTGTGTTTTTCCCTCTTGTTAGTTCCCTCATTACCTGCTGCAGACCCAGTCGAGCAGCTATGTCCTTTAGGACCCTACCAGCTTAATCAGTAATACTGCTGCCGGGCCACTGTTGCTGGTGGACTTTGAAATACCCCACCCAGAGTGTATTCTGAGCCCTTGCCACCCTCAGTGCTTCCTCCAGGTGATGTTCAACACGGAGGAGTATTAATTCATCAGCTGTGGGAGGACGGTACATGGTAATCAGCAGGAAGTTTCCTTGCCCATATTTAACCTGTTGCCTTGAGACATCCTGATTTCTGTAGTCATAAAGTAATTTAAATTAAGAAAGACAGGAAGAGACTCAGGCATATCATTATTACCGACAGGAACTTTTCGATGATATGGTCTGTTTCTATGTTGTTTGTCCAATTAAATTCTAGACTTTTCTCTTTAAATATCCAAATTCCTCCCACCTTGTAGCTTAAAGCTCTGTCCACAGCCCTGCTTACTGGTTGCCAGGACACTGAACCCAACCCAGCTTACATGGAGCCCATCCTAATGAAACATATCCTTCTTTCCCAGTACTGTTGTTACTGTCCTGTGAATCTAAACTGTATTTTTCATATCACCTTTTAAACCATGCTTTTGATTCTCTAATCTGCTTGACCCTATACCTGTTGGCATGTGGCTCAAGTAATAATCCAGAAATTATTATTTTTAAGGTCTTTCACTTTCATTTTTTCTTATAGTTTCAAGGTGTCTTTATAAATAAAGACATTCCCACTGATATGGATTTTATCAAATTAAACTTTAAAATAAAAGGTTTAAATGTTTTGCAAGAGCATATCAATATAACACTCTTAAGTTACAAGTACCTGTGAAAAATAATTAGCATTCTTGTCTTTATAAAGACCCATCATCTTATTGGCATGGCAGTTAAGTATTTAATTTATTCAGGTACTGGGGATTCAGTCGTGCACCTATACATAGAAAGAAAGACTGCACGGCCAGAAAGTCCAGTTTCAAGTGTCACTTGGCCCAGAGGTGTGTCACTGCATGCCTGAATACGTTGATTAAGAATATTATATAGGAACAAACAGAAACTGTAGTTATTATGTTACAAAAGTCATTCAGACAAATGCCACCATTTGTGTGCCCTTCTTGAAAATATTTAGCTATGCAAAACTTACTATGTAGCTTTTCTCCCACTGCTAATCTAATCTTCCCTGTTCAGGGATTTTAAAGAAGGAAATAAAAGAAAATATACTTGCTGGAGTAGAAAATATGCCTTGTGCATGCATCTCATACTTTCATGTTTGCCATTTGTGAAAATAATTTATAATGTTTTAGAGGAACCTAATCTTTGCAAAAGATGGGACTTTGTAGTGTAGGGGTACAAGTAGATAAAACTTTGAACTGTATAAAGTTGAGATTCCAGCTTTATCCTTCATTACATTGATACGAATACAACAATCTATGCCATGATTTCCTTTTATCTCTGGAAGTTTAAAAATTGACATATATTGTCTTTTATTTCTGTCTAGAATGTTCAAAGAAGGACTTTGAGAATGTCTGCAAGTAGTTCTTTACAAACCCTCTCCAAAGCAATTTGTAGGACTCAGTCAACCAGCTTACTCGGTGGTGGAATGATGTTCTCAGAATTACCACAAATCGACACTCTCACTGAGGGAGACTTAATCAAATACAACGTTCCTACAAATACCAGTAAGAGAAGCTCAGCTGAATGGAGGAGACAGTTTTGTTGTGTACTGGGGTCATTGCTTGTAACTGAAACACCCTTTTTCTAGTGATATTTAAATATTTTATTTCAAAGAAATGAAAAACAAACTGATGATAAAATTAATGTTTGGCAATTTGGGTAGAGCATGAATCGATTACACAATGAGCCAAAGTTTGCTTCCCCTCAGGTGGGTCAATGAGTGGTTGAAGGAGATAAAATTGAGTTGAATTCCACAGTTACCTTTTCTGGTAACACTCACCTGCTCCCAACAGTACTGCAGTTTTAAATATGAAAGACAAATTATTGGGTGCCACATCCATCTTTAGGCCAATTAAAGCCCTTAAGTAAACAATTCATGGCAGAGGAACCAGATTGAAATCTGCCAAGTTCCATTCCTCAGGCTATAGTTGGGAAAAAGATGGGGTATCTGTTTTATAGGCTCCCTAGGTGCAGCAGAGAGGATCCCCTCCCTCTATAAGATCTACCCCACTACTGTGCACCCTGGACCCCACCACTGTGTCTCTCTTGCTAAAGCCTCCACTCTGGTCCTACAAAGATCTACATCCAACATTGCTCCAGTAATGATCTCTATTGGCATCTGCTGCAGTGTCAGCAGTGGCCACTGTTCCTAAGTGGTGCTGTTCGGGACCAGAAAGTTGCTGGTCATTAGCCAGCAGCTTTTAGGGGTGAGATATCTTCCCTTGATGGGAGCGGCAGTCTCATCATGAGATGATTAATACCCTGCCAAGTGTTAAGTGGCTGTGGGAGAGGTTGTTTAAGTGGGATGGGGAGGCTGGGGATTACAGGCTCTCCATCAATATTTTCATCAAAGGAGCAAAACCCTGGTGAGACATAAAATACTTCCCAGTGAGATTTATCCATTGTAGATTTACCAAGATGATGCCAGGAATGGGGAGCTTTACATGGGAGTTTCCAAAATGATGAAGGATTTTAATAGATCAAATAGAATAACACTATTTCGACTGGTTGGGGAATCTATCTGAGTCAGTCTTCAAGGGTTCAACGATCACTGATGAGCTTAGCAGTGATATATTCGATGGTCGAATAGCTTGCCGACTGTTATTGCCTTCCACATAAAGTAACAGTCAATGGTTGAATTTACAGGTGGCACAAGTCACATACATTAGTGTGCTCTTGTAAGGCATAGGAGAAAGGATAGCAGTAAAAGGAGGAGGTTTGGACATGATTACACTGGCCCTAATAACTATTAATGTGTTCAATCTGCTTATGAGAATGAAGATCGTGCTCCAAGAGATAATATGTTTTGTTGTCATTAATATTTCAAAGCGATATTGGATTTGCAGTTAATTTGTTGATTTAGACGTCCTTCTGGAATACCAAATGACCTAAACTTGGGCACTACACAAAATCCAAATTGATTAAAACCCATCTCTGTGACTGCTGTCATAAATGTAGCAAAGAATACCATTAAACTGACATATAGTCCCCGATATTTGCAGCCAAGCCAAACTTAATGGAGAATTTGGCAAAGCCAAGAACACAAGCATTCTACTGCATTTAATAACATGACACTATTAATATTTCAATCTTCCATTTTCTGCCCATTATACATATAAGTAGAGCTGTGAGTCAGCTGTGAAAGTATCTGGAGCAAGGTGCAGTTCATGGTTTGTGCTTTCTGAATCAATTTAAAACGGAGAGGTGGAGGTGGAAAGAACAGAGATTTAGGAAGGGACGGCATTGTAATATGGCTGAAAGAACAGCTGCTAATAATGGAGTGAGATGTAGATAATGTGAAGTAATCCAGTATTTAAGAGATACAGTATGGAGAGAACAAAGAACAATGATGCCTTATTACATTAAAAAAAAGGAAGTTTCATGAAAAAAGCTCATTGTATCTTTAAATGTCTGGAATCACTTCACTCTAGCCATTTTTCTGAAGTAACCTTAGTAAAAGATTTACTTTACATAAATAGAGGACCCTTAATTTTGTCTTTTGACTACATAGAGGTACCTTAAGTATTACATTAGTAGTAGGATAAATAAAACGAAATGGAGGCAAAGCATTCTTCTCAATCTTTAAAGTTGGTCTGGCTAATTGAGAAAAATAATGTAAAAGCACAAAGATGAAAGGTAACATGGTTTTGTGAAGGGTAGGTCATGCCTCACAAACCTTATTGAGTTCTTTGAGAAGGTGACCAAACAGGTGGATGAGGGTAAAGCGGTTGATGTGGTGTGTATGGATTTCAGTAAAGCGTTTGATAATGTTCCCCATGGTAGGCTATTGCAGAAAATACGGAGGCATGGGATTGAGGGTGATTTAGCAGTTTGGATCAGAAATTGGCTAGCTGTAAGAAGACAGAGGGTGGTGGTTGATGGGAAATGTTCATCCTGGAGTTCAGTTACTAGTGGTGTACCGCAAGGATCTGTTTTGGGGCCGCTGCTGTTTGTCATTTTTATAAATGACCTGGATGAGGGCGTAGAAGGATGGGTTAGTAAATTTGCGGATGACACCAAAGTCGGTGGAGTTGTGGATAGTGCGGAAGGATGTTGCAGGTTACAGAGGGACATAGATAAGCTGCAGAGCTGGGCTGAGAGGTGGCAAATGGAGTTTAATGCGGAAAAGTGTGAAGTGATTCACTTTGGAAGGAGTAACAAGAATACAGAGTACTGGGCTAATAGTAAGATTCTTGGTAGTGTGGATGAGCAGAGAGATCTCGCTGTCCATGTGCATAGATCACTGAAAGTTGCCACCCAGGTTGATAGCATTGTTAGGAAGGCGTACGGTATGTTAGGTTTTATTGGTAAAGGGATTGAGTTTCGGAGCCATGAGGTCATGTTGTAGCTGTACAAAACTCTGGTGCGGCCGCACTTGGAGTATTGCATACAGTTCTGGTCACCGCATTATAGGAAGGATGTGGAAGCATTGGAAAGGGTGCAGAGGAGATTTACCAGGATGTTGCCTGGTATGGAGGGAAGATCTTATGAGGAAAGGCTGAGGGTCTTGAGGCTGTTTTCGTTAGAGAGAAGAAGGTTAAGAGGTGACTTGATAGAGACATACAAGCTGATCAGAGGATTAGATAGGGTGGACAGTGGGAGTGTTTTTCCTCGGATGGTGATGGCTAGCACGAGGGGACATAGCTTTAAACTGAGGGGTGATAGATATAGGACAGATGTCAGAGGTAGGTTCTTTACTCAGAGAGTAGTAAGGGCGTGGAATGCCCTGCCTGCAAAAGTAGTAGACTCGCCCACTTTAAGGGCATTTAAATGGTCATTGGATAAACATATGGATGATAATGGAATAGTTTAGGTTAGATGGGCTTCAGATTGGTTTCACAGGTCGGCGCAACATCGAGGGCCGAAGGGTCTGTACTGCGCTGTTATGTTCTATGTTCTATGTTCTATAACAGATGAGGACGAAGGCCCAAAATATATGATTGCAGATTTTAACCATTTAACCTATTTTGGCCATTTATTACTTTGGCTTCAATTAAAATCACGTAACTGTTGTAATGGACAGGAAAGAAGATTACCTTAGAGTACACTGGGACCTTGATCAGATGGGAAAATGGGCTGAGGAATGGCAGGTGGAGTTTAATTTAGATAATTGTGAGGTGGTACATTTTGGTAGGGCAAATCAGGGCAGGCCTTACACAGTTGGACTGAAGGCTATGTTTCCGTGGTCTACATCTCTATTACGCTATGACTTTAACCAAATTGCTGGCCTTGCAGCCAATTCTCGTTTAAGATGAATACTGTTGTTTGATATGAGATATAAAGAAACTTGCTAATAGTTCTTCACTTTTGGCTGCACCAGCTCCCTTCTGCATGAACTTTTATCAGGATATTTTAAAAGCGCCAAATGGACCCTTGCTGTGGACCTTCCTGAAACCGCTGCTACTTGGTGAAATACTATATGCTCCAAGCACAATTCCGATACAGAGACTGATGGACAAGGTGAGAGAGTTCAATATGTTGCAACTGATGGTTTTATACAGTTACAATTTGCATTTCATATTTGGAGCTAGATTTTGAAATTGCACAATAATGTGAAATGATGGCTAGTAAACAAAAAAAAAGGCTTATCAAAAATAAAAATCAGGAAAAATGTAAAATGACTGTCCACTAAATAGCATACTATTGCCTGATTTACACCATCGTACACACTAAAAGCCCACCCATCGGATTTTTCCTTCATAAACACGTTTGGGCATATTGTTGCATATCTTCATGGCCATCCTATCTTCTGGCTCGGAGGTAGGGACACTAGCACTGGACTACAAGATCCCTACCTCTTGGGGTTTGCATGCAACCAGTGCCCTTTATTAACTGAAGGTACTAATTGTTAATTTGTTTTCTTCTCCCTTCTGTTTTGCTTAAGGATATTGGTAACACAATTTAAACATGTATGTAATTTAGCAAGATGACCACATTGATGAGAATGATTTTAACATGTCACAATGAAAAGAAAGCTTAGCTATTACACAAATTCTTAAAATCAAGTAAATTTGTGATTGAAAAGCTAGTATTAGCAATGGCGACCGGGGTGCAATTTTCCCCTCCTTAGATGGCAAGATTATTAGATCAGTTAGCCCTGGAGAGATACCTGCCCCTTTCTGTCCACTGCAGCAAATAACTGTTGGATGAGAAAGTTCACTGGGGACCATTTCAACTCACCAGGAATTGAGTCCCTGAAGCCATTGATAAATGGCCACTTAAAGGCCTCAACTTGCCACCAGCTTGTTTATCTCCCTTCTTGGCAGGTTTCCCAAGTGGGCCTCCATATGCCTCAAACTGGGACCAATTGGGGCTGTAGAAAACCATCCTGAGACCTAGCATCCAACTTCCTGAATCTCGTTTCCCTGCGACTTGCACTCTGTGAGGCCCTAAAAAAGACTTATCTTTTTGACATGGAGTCCCTTAAGATTAGGCCTCTGGCAGTGATATCTAGGACCTAGAAGCTATTGGTCTCTGATCATCTGGCAATTTCTGATGAGGCAGGACTTCAATGTCAATGCCTGCAATTTATTGAGACACTTACTGGTCAGCTTAACATACTGAATGGAGCATGATTCAGTGAGCTTTCTTGTTGATGGGGCTGTGAGCCAAACACTATCGGAAACACCTGCTCCCACACTTAGATTCATGGCTGAGGTTCTCTAGATTGCTATTTAAAATCCATCTGATTCACCATGTGTTCTTTAGGCAAAGAAATATACTGTCCTTATCCCATCTGATTTATGTGTGACTCCAGACCTACGCTAGTGTGGTTGACTCTTCTTTTTACCTCTAAACTTTTTTGAAAGTGGCACTTGCTACCTTGTGGATAATAGCGGTTTTCACAGATGAAGAACTGACTATAGTTTAACTATATGCTGTGTATGTGTGCAGGATATGAGCAAGTGCGTATGGTGTTTATCAACTTTGGAGAGTCTTAATGCAGGGTATCTACCAACCATTTTATAATTTGCTCAAACTTCCTCTTCATTGGTATTCATGTGAGGGGACATCTAGGGATGAATAACAGGCAGCTGGTCTGCTGCCATCTGTTGTATGTTCCAGTCAAAGTAAATGCCCCAGACTTTTCTCAATACACTCCAGTTTAACCTATTTATAATCTAGGAAACTGTCTGTTTTGATAACCATTGCTAGTGGTAATATGAATGTTTTCATTGTGAAAACATGTTCAGATTGGTTATGAATAGTAAAGAGATGAGATCTTCCCTAGTTTGTTTTAAATGCTTTTGGTAACCCAGTTGAGGAGACTTCTGGGCTGAATACAAAATGGACACAATTTTGCAACACATCCTGCCTTTGTGAGTCCAGAGGAGTACAGTGCTCATTCTGATCTCACAAATATGATGAATAAAATTCCAAGAATCTCCTTATTAGGGAGAGGCTTCCACTGGGCAGTTTACACTCTATATTCAAGTAGAAATGAAACTGATAAGCAGTACACACACTTCATCCATTTTTCTGTTATTGTTTCATGAAAGTTGCAGTTCAAAAACAAACATAAGACACTGTTTTGAATCCTAATAAACTCCTGCTTTTTTTTGTGGGTGTGCTAGGAATCCATTTAAAGTTTGGAAAAATTACTATGAAAGATATCGGGATGCAATCAGATTTTCAGTTGCAAAATAGACAAGATAACTGTGAAAATCTCTCATTGTCTTATGCCATTGCAGTGCAACAAAACTTCTCCAGAAATCCCTGGATCTTTAAGTAGATTCCATATTACAGCAGCTGAATGATATTGATGTAGTGCTTATTACTTTGTTCTGTGTTTTATTCAGTCCAACAGCATATTCAGCACAGTTAACGACCTGAAGACATATTCTGAAGTCTGGCTGAAATCGGCAAATGTTTTGCAGAAACAGGAAAACTTTAAGTCAAGTCAGCTTCAGGTATCTAAGAAACGAATATAACTTTGTTTGTGTAAAAGCGGAGTGAAAATGTTTGTTTTCATCATACTGTTTGGATGAACAACACAATATTGTCTCCATATATTAGGTCTGTACTTGATGGCAACCTTTTAACTTACTGTGACTATTGATGCATTCAGTTTATCTTCAAGTTCTGAATATAAATTTAGTCTTCAACATAATCACAAAATATGATTGATATTTTGTTTATAAGAAAGCTCCTTCTGTTTATATAGAAGGGGTCAGTTAGCTCACCCATAGACTCGAATGTGATGCAGAATAAAGCCAAAAGTGCAGACTCAATTTCTGTGCCAGCTGTGATTGTTCATGGATGCCTGTCTTCTCACCCTACCCCACACTTACTGAGTGGTTACCTTTGAACTATATCTAATCAAGTGTCTCCCTAATGGGGAGAGATTCCTATGGTCCTCTGTGGACTTTGGTCTCTTAAACATTCATGCATAGTATACAATATGTGGATTTTAGAAAGAAGTTAGAAGCTGGTTGTGTGGGCTTGGGAGACTGGAGGTGGCAAATTGGAGGGAAGATCTCCAGAAATTTGAGGCCTGTGACAAGATTAGAACACCAGATGACAATAGTACCACCCTTGTCAGCAAAATCAGGACTAGACCTGAGAGAATGAAGTACAGCAAGTACAGAGGGAAACAGGTTTGATTAGGTTAGGGAGCAGCAAGATTAAGGCAGCTAGTGTCGCAGTGGCAGTTCTTGAAGAGATGAAGGCTGGAAGAGCAAAAAGGAGGGGTTCCATGTGGAGTAGGAGTAATGGAGATGGCTAGAAGGGTCCAAGGAGCAGAGAGTGGAATTATGCCCAAAGAAATAGGCGCGGAGGTGAAGGTGATGGATGAAGAGTTCAACATCACAACATCAGAATTATATCCTGCCTTGTCTAGCCTGCATGTGGTTTCAGGTCCACAGTAACATCAGTTGCTTCTTAACTGCCCTCAGAAATGGCCTAGAAATCTACTAATTCAAAAGTAATTGAAGATGGGTTACAGGAAAACTCACATCCTACAAAAGAATATTCCTTCAAACTCTTTCAAATTTTACAGATGGCATGATGGAAGCATCAAGCAGTTGGTCCACATTTCAGCTTGTTGTGGATACTTACGGATTCCATCCCACCCGGCTATGACCTTGCTCATGGCAGATAGAGGCACAGGCCATGTGGGAAGCCTGGCAGCTTTATGGCTCATGTCAGGCAGGGGAAATGTGGGGAATTTCCATTGTGAATCCCCTGTGCCCATCGGAGGGACTTCCACCATGGTCACTTTTTTACTCTCCTCCACCCAGCCATTCAAACCTGCCTGGCACCCCTTCATCCCCATTGGGTCCCAGCAGTCTGATCCCAATAATAAGCTGAATCTATATGAAGTTCATTTTCAGGACTGCTTCTGTTCTCAATATGACATTGGTGCAAATCTCACCAAAAACAATTAATGTTGATGTCAGCATTAATTTGCCAAATGTTGCTTTGAGGGGCAGGTTCGCCTCAGGCAATTGGGACACCTGGCACTCTGTAAAATCCGGCCCCACATCTGACAAGGATCTGACTTTGTCTCCAAATTAAAGTTAAAAGGAATACTTTGGTGAAAAGTTATTTGACCTTTTTATTTTGCTTGATTCTGAAAGTGGAGTGCAGTGTCACCTTTGCACCAAATATATAATATATCATATTAATAATATGAGCATAGTTCTTTTAGTTATAAGTTTCTTGACATTTTTGATGGCTTTTCAAAAGTTCTGTGTCACTTACTTAATTCTATTCATTAGCCTTCACTTGCAAATATGTTTTGTTTGACAATGTGAAAGTTCAGGCCAAAGTAGAAAGTGATCTAGTGTCTGAGACATTTGTATATTGTTTAGTGTTAATGCATTATTTAGAAGTTCTCCTCTACATTTATTCCAGTGTGCCGATTTTAATATATATTTTTGACATCTGTAATAATCAAGATTAACGTCAATGAAACTCTTGTTATTTCAGAAGGCAATGCAGAATAATTTTATACGCAGTTTCATTCAGTCTCAACTGGATATTGATCTTGATAAACTTTTGGAACATTTACAACAATATGGTACAGTTTTCATTTTGTAGATATTTCTGCTGTGCCCTCTTATTTAGCTTTGTTTTAATTGCAATAATGTGTTTAAATGTATTCCATATGTATATACACTCTTATAGATTTTCTTCTTCAGTCACTTCAGGAGAAGAGAATGCTGATTTTTCTACTTTTACCTTTCTTTCATTTTTATAACCTCGAGCATTATCTGTTGATTTACTTTATAATTTGTACTCTCGATCTCTTCCTGTCATGTTTTGTTTATCTTTGCCATATTCACAACTTACTCTTGTTCATTTCCGCTATACTTTGATTTATCACATATTCCTAAATTTTCTATTGCCCCAATTATCTAGATTAAAATCGTCTATGTGCCTAGTTATGTGGCTCACTAGAAATCTTTCCCTTATTATGTGGCTTGCCAGAACAATAGTCCAGCACAGTTCAGATATCAACCTTCCAAGTGATACAGACTCACTTTCCCTTGTACTTCTGGTGCCCCACAAACCTCCCCCAAACTAATGTTTGACCCATGTATTGATTTCTCTAATCTGTTTGCCTGAAGTCAATTTTCGTGTGGCTCAGGTAATAACCCGGAGACAATTACCTATGAGAGGTTCTGCTTCTTAATTTGGTGCTTAGCTCCTATGCTGTCTGTCACTGGTACCTACATGGACCACAATAACTGGATGTGTCCTCTCCCACTATGAGGTTCCTTTCCAGTCCTGAGCAGATATCCCAAATCCTGATATCTTCCAAACAGTAGAGTCCTCTGGATTCTTTGCTGCAAAGTATGATGTCAATCCCCCTCATGATACTTCTGCTACAGTCACTACATTGCATTATTATGGCTTCCTGTTCCACAATGCTATGATCAATGTGTTCATCTACCCTGCAGCCACTCTCCCTTGTCCTTAACTACTGACAAACTCAGAAGACCATATCCTAAGGGACTATTTCCTGGTACAACATGTCCAGGTAACTCCCACCATTTGCTGATGTGTCTCCGCGTCTGCAGCTTGAACACTAGCTCAATGACTTTGAACTGAAGCTGTTCAAGCCACAACACTTACAACAGATGGATTTACCCTGGATCATCCAGTGCCTGATATATTGTGCAGCCATAATATCTTCTGTTCTGCCATCCTCATTGTGTTTTTCTTCAATTCCTAATAATTTTACTGAATTGTTTATTTTCTTTTTATGTACTTTTTTTATTCTTATCGCCAGCTCCTTTACTGTTATAAACTTTAGGTACAGAATGGACCTAGATTCTTTCCTTGTGGTAGTGAGAACCAATTCCTATGTATGAAAAAAATATAAAGAGCAAAGTCACATATCTTTGCCCTAGTGCCCTTACTCATTCAATTTCCAGCACCTTTTTTGTTCAAAGTCACGATCAGCATTTAAATCTTTATGTACTGGCAGAGCCCCGAGCCAGGTGGTTTAACTTTGATTTCATTCAATGCGTGGAAAATTATAAGCTATTTATTGTACAGGAGTGATCACTTTAAATTGGTGATTGGGCGTTAGAATCATCCATGGTGTAAACATTTCTGAAATATTGAATGTATTAATTGTTATAGATACTTATTGTGTTCTAGAAGTGAATGTGGGGAAAGATTCGGATGCATATTGCAACATGTATAATCACATAATGTTATACTTTCCGTTATCAATAAGTATTAGGTCCTCTTACATAACTTACCAATTGCATTTGAAGTAGACTTGGTAGATTTTTTATATTATAATTTATTTATGCTAAATTAGATTAATTTGACAATGTGTTATTTTTTCCATAATACTCAAGCTTCTGTGTCCTTTCTAAAGAATACTTGATGTATAGTCATGTGCTTTATCAATAATTAATCGGTAAATTGCAGCCTTAAACAACAGAAGCTAGCTAAATTGGATTCTGTTTTCTCCTTGTCATTAAAATCTTCTGTTAAGCATGAAGAGATAATCATTGTGGTCAGGAATATGGATCTGAGTAGGCATAGCCATCTTCCCAACAAAATGATTGGCTATCTATCAAATGAATTATCAACTTCAGTACCTGTATGTCTTAGTTCAAGAATGTACCACATGATGGGGTACAAAACCACAAAGATGAGAACGTCTGAGGCTTGATCTTCACTCTGGTAAGAGTTGATTAGAAAAGCAGCTCAGACAGTATTGTTAATCTGAATAGCTTTATGTTGGGGAGAAAGAAGGCAGCTACCACCTTAGTGTGATCGCTATTGTGAAAAACATATATGTTGATATAATCTGAAACCTAGATTGATTTAACAGTAGTTTCATATCCTTTGTGGCTAAACATCCTGTGCGCAAACACTTGTAGGTTTCACAATTTGGAATGAACAATTGAACCTGTACTGAGGGGCAATCCATAATAAGAATTTATATTTTCAATGTGAGGAGGAAGAAAGTCAAAAGACAAGAACAAAAATAATAATGATCTAATTAACTTAAAAATTGAAAACTTTACATTTTTCAGAAGAAGCAATCTCTGAAGCAATGAATGATCCAGTAGTACAACAGATCACTGTCCTCTCACAGCTGATGGTGAATATCTCATCCTGCATATTACTAGACCGCTTTAAACATCTAGAATCTAAGGAAGAACTGCATCAGAAAGTAAAAGAACTAATGGAAAAAAACACATTCCTAGCAAGTAAGTGCTTGCTACATTTATCATCCAAGAAAAAGACTGTGTCTTAAAATTTTAATTTTGCACTGAAACCTACGCTTATTTTTGGCTAAGTGCCAGTTGGATCGAATTTTTTGGAGGGTTTAAAGCTGCAAGACCTAACAAGATTTCTCTTCACATCTCACCAAGCCTGCCTCATTAAATATCTTCCCTGAACAAAAGCATCTCTCTTGCCTGGTCTTACCACATGCTGTTCTTAGACCAACTCGCCACTCAGCAGATATCTACCAAAAGACTGGCATCCCTTTGCACTGCACTGTATTTAAATGGCCACTGTGCACCCAGAGAAGCATTGGCAATCTGGTGTTGCTCTCACCAGGAATATAATGGCATAGCAGCCCCCACACTACTCATGGCTCATGGCTCATGGCTAATACTCCCTCACAAATAAAACTCCTTTCTCTCACCCTTGTCACTGTTTGACTCTCAGTCCTCATGGATTACCTGTCCTTAGCTACATTTAGTCTGTAGACCCTCTCTAAGTCACTTAGGCTCTGTCCTCAATGTCTACTGTAGACACGCAGTTTATCATTGCCCTGTAGGAGAATATCACATACAAGCAAGCAATTGGAAAATTCCAGACATGAGCTTTTATTGACTGGCAGCAAAAATAAACACAAATGAACCAATAGAGGCCGCTGTTGATTTCCACAATGCAAACCAAATGCTGGCATCAGGACTAATGACAGTCCATCATGGTCTGCTCCACCCAGCTGTCATCAACTGGTCTTGCTAGTGTTAAGGCACCTAATGTAACTGAGCTCTTTCAAACATAATCTCTAGCCTTCTCCTAGCCCACCTCCGGAAACCACATCTTCAGCAGCACTATTGTCTGCTCCACCATGAACCTGCTCACAACATGTGCACCAACTTGGTAAAGGTGCCACACTGGCTGAGTGACCAGTGCGCGATGTCGAAAGGTTATGTTAGCTGTGCTCTGACCCCTTCCCATTGCAGATTAATTTCAACCATTCATTTTTTTTATTGCATTCATTAGGGTTCATGGTCATACTTACATGACTCATGATGTTGATGTTCCCCTCCTCCTTCAGCACCCTTGGAAGATTCACAAGTGATGAGATGCTTATGGACAGCACTCATTCCCTTTTCAAGTCTTTGCTGCTACCTTCTGTATCACTGCGATGGCAATGTTAGATTTGCAAGCATGGTGCAATTCACTTTTGATGAACATCTGAACCCAAAGCACATTCGTTCTGCATGCGTTGCAAATGGGCAAAGAAATAATCAGAAATCAAGCTCAGCTGGAGATCACAATATGCTTCACGTATTTGACCTTCAATCACCTAGCATCATCCACAACATATGTGGATCTGCACTTTTATCACTCAAAGGGACCCTAACCCTGCCTACCTGAATATTGTCCCAGCAATTTTCCAGTTGTACTTTGCACCTAAAGAATGACTTGTTATAGCAAGGAATACAATTTGTAGTGGACACTGTTGGTACTGGACTTCACCTGGCCATCGACTGGGGGAACAATAATTTAGGAGCAAAAACAGAAGTTGCTGGAAAAGCTCAGCAGGTCTGACAGCATCTGTGGAGAAAAAATCCGAGTTAAATTTTCGGGTCCAGTGACCCTTCCTCAGAACTGGGCTGGATGCTGTATAAAGCAGAGTCCATTACCTCGTTACCAAACAAAATTATGTCTAAGAGTTGTAATAGGTGTATTAGTTCACTTGGTATTTGCTGTAGTTCCCCTTAGCCGCTTTCCGGCATTAGTCTTTTCAAGCAATTTTAATTGAGACAGCTGGATATACTCACCATAGAAGGAATGCAGTAGAGGTTCACCGGGATGATACTAGGACTGTCCTATGAAGAAAGATTGTTTTGACTGGGTCTGTGTTCACAGTTTAGGAAGATGAAAAGGGATCTGATTGAAATGTATAAAATTCAAACATGGATAGACAGACTAGATACAGGGAGGATGTTTTCAATGGTTGTGGAGTCTAGAACTAGGGAACACTGTCTCAGATGTGGAGTAAGACTGAGACAGAGAAAATTTCTTCAGTCAAATACTAGTAAACCTATGTAATTCTCTACCACAGAAGGCTGTGGAGGTCAAGTCACTACATATATCCAAGAAAGAGACAGATAAAATTTTAGATATTATAGCCATCAAGTGTTAAAGGGATAAAATGGGAATCCAGGATGAATATTGGCCAGGACATGTGAGAGGTCCTTGTTCCTGTTCCCCTTAATGGATGGCTGTTGGAGTTTAGGATCTTTACAGACCAAAGTTGTACCAACACAGACTTAGGCTTCACCATAAACTTGATATTTTATTGAATCCACCGCCATCCCTAATGCGAATACCCTATAACAGTTTAGATAACACAAACATAAAATTGAAATTACTGCTCCCAAGGCAAATCCCTCTGTGATTAGCTGAAAAGGACAGCTGAAGCCTTCTGCAGTTTGACTGCAACTCCCAGTAAATTAAAATGTGGGTAAATTTACAAAGATTCTGTCCAAAACTCTTACAAATCTTATTAATATCACTATGATTTGGCTGAAATCCAACTCCTCCATCAGTCTTGATTGTCGGGCTGACTGGTTCTGATCCTTTATTGGACTTCAGTAAAGTCTCTCTCTGATGTTGTCCTCTTTTTGTGTTGACTCTAAACACAATATCACAAGTGCACCTCCTGTTGTCATCCTGCTGAATTGCCCATGTTTAGCAGCTATTTATTTTTAGCTTATTCAATGCAAGGAGATTTGAGGAAAATCTCTTTCACCCAGAGCATGATTGGGACCTGGAATGCACTGGAGGATGGTTGAGGCAGGAAACTCTCAAACTTAAAATATGTTGATGAGCACTCGAAGTATCATAACATTCAAGAATATGGGCCCAGTGTGGGAAAGTGGAACTAGTGTACATAGTGTATTTTTTGATGGTACAGTCCAAATGGGCTGAAGAACCTGTTCTGTACTATATGATTCTAGGCAGGATGGCAGTCACACAGATCTCATGATATTTCTGTAGCAGAAAGTATTACATGGTGAGAGATTCCTGGCTTCAAAGTTGATGGGAATGTAAATTCTTTTCTCCTCAACAGGAGTGAATGGTGCTGTGTGACGGCTGTGGTCTGACGTTTGATGATTGGGGTGATCTCAATTTCTTAATTGACTAATACGATGGTGTTCTCCTGTACCACTGTTTATGATCCAGTTTCTCAACTGCATCAATTCTGTTGTAATAGTTGAATTAACCACTTTCTGCATAGCCCGCCTCTGTATGTTTATGTGGAGGTGTGGCTTTTATTCACAGTACTTATGTCTGTTTTTTCTGAGGTTTTTCACATCTCATAATGGAGGGGGATTCTGATCCTACCAGACATAAAATAACTCCCTGCACTTCTCCAAATAAACTGCGGGATTTTTTTTTTGTGTTCACGTGAGAGAGCCAATATTGGTTGAATGTTTCATCCAAAAGAAAAGATCTTCAGCATTGAGTTTTATGCTCAGTCCTGGAGTGCATCTTGAGCCCATAACCTTCTAACTCAGAAGTGAGCATGCTGCCAAACTGAGCCATGGCTGACAGTTGTCACACCTCATATGAATGTGAGGTGATACGGCAGTTCACTTAGTTTGACAAGAAGTAGCAACTAATCTGAACAATTTATGAAGTGCAAAGGTGATATCTACTGTACCAATGGTTATCCTGGCACTTTGGATATAGACTGTTTTCTCAGCAGTTGCCTCATACAGGAAGAGTGATGAATTTGTTCCTCCTTCCAACCAAAGTCTGCATAACCTGTCTGATCTAGCCGTGGATAAACAATGAACCAATTTTGGCTGGCAGGATTAGAGGTGTGAAAGATAAACTGTTATCCACTTGAGGAGCCATCCCTGTATAGTCTGCAGGTGCCTCCTATAAGATGGCAGTCATTTTTTGAAGCTGATGCAGGAAATAGCCTTCTTGTGATATGTGTAGATTCAAGATTACCAAATTTGGATTTTGAAGTAGTTGTGCATATGCATGCTTTTCCTATGGTGTCACAGCAGAGCAAGTACACATCATGATTTAAAAACTAGAGATTCAGCTCTGATGGATTAACTACTTGGGGGTGAGGGGTGGGAGGTGGGTGGCAGTGGATACTATACAGCTAATAATTGAAGACTGGGATGGCAGTTCCTATCATCAGTGATTTTCCCCCAATATCTACCTCTTGGGGGTTACTATTGACCAGATCTGAACTGAACTAACGAAATAAATGCTGTTAGTACAAGACCATGTCAGAAGTTGGGAATTCTGTGCTGAATAACTCATTGCTTGACTCCCCAAAGCCTGTACACTGTTTGCAAGGTATAGTCAGCAGTGTGGTGGAATACTTTCCATTTGACCAGGCAATTGCAGCTCTGACGATATAAAAAAGCCCAACACCATCCAGGACAAAACGATTTCCTTTTTTAGGATTCCATCCATCAGCTTCCACGTTCACTCCCTTCATCACCAATGCCCAGTGACAGCAATACGCACCTGCTACAAGCTGCACTACAGGAACTCAGTAAGGTTCCTCTAACAGCACCTTCTAAATCAGTGAACTTAGAAGGACTAGAGCAGCAGATGCATTGGGACATCAAACCTGCAAATTGTTGTCCAAGCCAACAGCATCCTGACATGGAAATATATCAAAGATAGCAAGAACTGCAAATGCTGGAGTCAGAGACAAGATAGTATGGAGCTGGAGAAACACAGCAGGCCAGGCAGCATCAGAGGAGCAGGAAAGTTGATGTTTTAGGTCGGGACTGTTCTGAACCTAGCCAATAATGCCCACATCCCATGAATAAATTTTAAAATGAGTTGACAATCCCCAACCATCCTTGAAGTAGTTAAACGACTGAATAGCCTTTTTAGCTGGCTACACCCTCATCCTTTTTATCCTCCCCAAAAGCTTTCAGAACAAGTAACAGCTTCTCTTTGAAAAGCTCAATCTTGCTCTTCATTCAGATCATGAGTATTTTATAGCCTTCTCTCCCAAGATCATTGGGAGTGTTCTCCTGCAGTCTAGTGGGGGGGGGACACTTGTGCATTGAGAACAGTCTTTGAGGCCATTTCTCAATATGGCAGCATTTAAGTACCCATGGGACCCACTGAAGCAGTGCACTTCACAATACCAGGAAACGAATCATGTCAGACAGCCTTACTATGAAAAGCCACTGATATTGAAATCACAACCCCCTTAAATAAATGACAGCACTTTCTCTGTGCCCATGTTTCAAGCTACATTGAATCATGCTATAGAAGCATGAAAGTTAATAGGAAAGAACTTCATTCAAGCACTGGGGAAAATTATTAAAATGGCTTTTCTGTAAGAGTACAAAATTAGTGTTGAAATATTTGTTGCTGCTATATGTTTCTATTGGAAATGAAAATTGTCTACGTTATTGAGTGAGAACTGATATCCACTGCATAATTATGCAAGATGGAATCCACTGTACGTTGATGTGGGGCCTCTGTTATTATACTGTTACATTTTACTTCCATCATCAATTTTCTCCCAACTTATTAGCATTTTAGATGGTTCCTAAAAGCTTTCCATTCCTTTAACCTACAACGGTTTTTTGGGGCATATTTTTAAAGTGAGCGAAGAAAGATTTAAGAAAGACATGAGGGGCAACCTTTTTACACAAAGAGTGGTTCATGTGGAGAAAGACCTTCCAGAGGAAGTGGTGGATGTGGGTACAGTTGCAATGTTTAAAAGACATTTAGATAAGTGCATGAATAAGAAATGTTCGGAGGGATATGGGCCAAGCACAGGCAGATCGGACTGTTTAGTTTGGGATTATGGTCAGCATGGACTGGTTCGACCGAAGGGTCTGTTTCCGTGCTGTGTATCTCTATAACTAGCTTTTCTCACTTTAAATGCCTTAATTTTGATTAGACATTCTCCCTGAGTGTGTTTGTTAATCATGGGTGCTTCATCCTTCTCTTCAAGTCCTTTTTGACGAGGATAAATTTTGCTAAGCATAATGAACTGTCTGTCTATATATTTGCCACTGCCTGTCCACTGATCTTCCTCTGAGTCTATTATCCCAGGCTGCTTTACACAACTCTTTCTGCTTCCTCTGTAATTGCCTTCTTTTAAGTTGTGGCCATTGGTCTGAGACCTATTTGTTCTCCCTCAAGCTAAATTTGAAATTCTACTTTAGGGTATCCTAAGCTATGAGGTCTCTTAATCTTATGGAATTCTACATTTCTACTTTATAATACCTTGTTCTCAGGTGTGTGTACAATGTAATAAACAGTCCCTGCTGCACTCTACAATCTACTGCAGCTATATTGCTGCACGCCACTGCACTGATGCTTCTCTTATTAACAACAGTATCCCTCCTCATTTTACCGATTTTTCCGGATCATAGAATATCCTTAAATATTGACTTTCCAGTCCCAGTCACCCTGCAACCTTGTGTCTGCAATAGCTGTCAAGTCATACACAGCTGTTTCCATTCATGCCTTTAACTAACATATATTGTTACAGTTCTGCAGGCAGTCAGATAAAGAGCCTTAAGCCTTGACTGTTTTTACCACTACGACTTATTTTAATTCTAATTTCTGCTGCATTCTTCTAATTATTCTTTTCTGCTCCTTCCTGTCGCACTCGCCTGATGCATGGTGACCTTCAGATTAAACCACCACAAGTCCTCTCTGTCTGATGAGAGAGCAGCCCCAATGTCTGCTAAGATCATGGCAACTTTATCTTACCTTACTATATTGCACCTCTGCTCTCTTTTTTAAACTTTTTTTAAAAAGTTCCCTTCAATTCAACATATGTCCTGCTAATTAGTTTAGATGATCTCAAAATGCACTGTTCTTATTAGGTTTTAAAGTTGATACTTGATTAATTTGCTGTAACATACAATATTTATAATATTTTCATAATTTTCATAATAAACTAAAACACTGCGGATTCTTGTAACTTGAGTGTCCAAAAGTCTTGCACTTTTCATCCACAAAGAACTCAATCTATCAAATTCTATCACTTGTAACAGAAAAATTCTTACATTAACTTTACATTAAATAAAGAACATGACAGGTGCATATTTTTAACATTTTTATTTTTCATGTATAGTCAGATGGCTGTTTTTTTTCGTGAGCTTTAGGACCCTGACACGGGGCCAAATTAATTTCCCAAGCCTACAGTTGCTAGGAATGAGACTCACTCAGGAATTCCCCAGCAGGCTGTAGGTTGGCTGCTTCTATACTTACCACCCGTTAAGGGCAGTTGGCAGGCTATCAAAGCTGCACGTTCGATCAGAGGATTAGCAGCTCTGTAACCTTGGCAGTTCCACTGGGAGAAGAGGACACTGGAATATAGGGAACATGAAGGTGCCTCAACATAGAGGACCCCTTGCTGGCATCCTCATTAGAAGAGAAATAAACATGAACAAGTCCATCAGGATGTTGGGGAAACCCTGCCGCTGGATCATGCCTTTTATGCAAGGTCCCATCAATGGGCTGTAGAACCTTTAATTTGATGTTCCCTACAGTCTCCCATCTATTGAATAGGCAGACTCTGTGTCTGGTGGGAATGCTACGCTGGTAGCAGAATGCTGGCAAGGCTGCATTTAAATGGTCCTTTAAATCAGGCTACTTGACTGTCTGTCTCCGACCACCAGCACACTCTTGGGCAAATTCCCTGGCTATAGGAATGCGCAAAGGGGCTCTCCTTCTCCCCCTTTATTTTCTCTAGGTTTCTAGCTCTAAGCCTGTTATCACAGGACCAGGCAATTTCAACCCAAAATGTTTTTGCTATTTTAATCTCAGAATCAAAATTCTCTTGGCACAGAAGGAGGCTACTTGGCCTATCTTATCTGCATTGGCTGTTCAAATGAACTTCATTGTCTAATGCCAGTTTTCTGCTTTTTCATCATACCCTTGCACATTGTTTCTATCCAAGTAATCATCCAATGCTCTCATGAATGTCTCAATTGAACCTGCCTGCACCACAATTCCAGACAGTGCATCCCAGACCCAAACCACTTGTCTTGTGAAAAAGTTTTTTTCCCATATCATACTTGTTCCTTTTGCTATTCACTTTAAATTTTTGGCCTCCAGTTCTTGATCCTTTATATGGAAAGTTAGTGCAAAATTACGCAAACATATCACCATTTTACATTGTGCAGCCCGTATGGTCAGTCAAATGTATTTTGTAGAGCATAGACATCCGTTGAAAGTGAACAGTCATGATTATTTGAGGTTTGTATTAATTTAGAACTGATTTTCATAAAGTGGGCACAGAGGAGATTAATAAAGAAAGCTAGAAAAGCAAATACTTTTAGTTTTCTTTAATTGCACAATAGATGTTGTGAATCATTTGCAATAATATTTGGTTACTGAATTAATTAGTATCAACATTCTGGAATATTCAGCCAAATTTTGTGAATTCCCCAGCATTAAATAGGGCAATGACAGAGATGACACATTGCATTTTCCAGATTCTCGAATGAAACATTTTTTTTAAAAATGCACCACTGATACTGAAAGGAATTAATCAGGATAGCATAGCAAAAGTGTGATCTTCAGCTTAAACAAATTGTCCCCTAATAACATTTCCATCCTTATCTTGGTGTCACATTTTCCATTAAGTATCTTGAGACTTTTTTTTGTGCTGATAAAGCTGATTTATCAGTCTGTTCAGTACCTATTGCTATTGTTGCTAAATGCAGTAAGATCGGCTATTTAACCTAGTTTGTAGTAATCAGCTGTTATTGTTCATACCCTTCTGTCATTTGCCAAACTCTAATGTCATAGAATTGAAAGCCCTGTCAATTTGATATATTATGCATTACCTTCGTACCTTTTGTGCCTTTTAATTGTGACTGAGATGGAAAATCTCACTACTTTGAAGATTTTTTTTATCATTGTCTATCACTGAGATGAAAATAATTTACTTATCATTGCCACTTTACATATGAATGTGGGAGAATTGAAAAATCCTTGGTGCATTGTACCATGGGTATATAGCTGTGTGAGTATTCCCATAGAGACAGATAGCAGGATAAGCCTGGGAGAATCGATGCAAATAGGGATTGATGATCCCAGTTTAGACTCAGTTATGCAATTTGACTAAGGGTTTTGTAAATCGAGGAAGAGCAACATCTTTCCTCTTAGTCCCACAAGCAATAAATTTTAAAAATTGTTAGCATGTTCTAAATGTTTCTCTCCACCTGCTGCAATAAGCTCTTTCTCCTTGTATGTGAAAACTGCACTCAGGAGTGCAATAACTGATGTGCACATTTGAGTATTTTTACGTGAAGGTCAGATTTCATTGGATGGAGTTCACTCAGTTACAGATAAACCCTGACATCAAATCAATGATTGAAGCACTGCTTGGTTTTCAACTGTGTTCTGTGTACTTTTCAAGGGAGAATTAGTTAAAGATGGCAGTTAAAAATGATCAAAATGCTTATATTCCTAAGTACCTGAGCACTGAAAGGATTCATTATTCTGATATTGCAATTGTGTAAGTGCACATCACTCTGAGTAATAGGTATCCAGAATAATTTTTATCCAGATTAAAAAATGTTAGTGTTGCCATGGCTGTTATGAAAAAAACTTTTAAGTTCTCTACAATAAATATGAATTATTTTCCTATTTTTCTAGGTATATTTTTCGATGTTGATGATAGCAACACCTCGAGAGTGGCACGATCATTGTCTTCCTCACTTCCAACTAAGTTGAGCTACACTATTAGGACAGACATTCTGCACAGTATGCCGACTGATCAACTGGAAAATCCCAAATGGAAATCTCAGCCCCAAAATTTGCCAACAAGCAGTTTCTATTATAATCGTGTCTTTCTTCCATTGCAAGATATGATTGAGCAAGCGATCATTCGGTTTCAGATTGGTCAAGATATCCCCAACCCTGCAATACAGATCCAAGCAATGCCATTTCCCTGCCACATCAGTGATCAGTAAGTTCATAGAACACAGAACATCTAGATTTCGATATGGAAAACTTTCAATATCATAAACAAGGGTGTAGCCTGGAATAATAGCAGAAAATGCTGGAAATACATCTCAGGCCTTGCAAAATTTGTAGGGAGAAAAGTAAACGGCTGGCTGTTACAAGGTGTCATGTTTTCCACGGCTTCTTCGGCTTAAATATTGGCGTAGAGTGTGTGCATTATAAAGCTAGCTATCCTGTGGTGATTTAACATTAATTGCTGAAGGTGAGTCTTTTACTCCTATCTTGGCAGGGCATCCACCTTAAAGAGGTGCCAGCCAGTTAGATTGGCCAGCAGCTCTGCAGTCTCAGGAGCTCCAGATTCACGTGTGGCCCACTGTCGGGACTACAGACACAATGTCAAGCTAGTGGAGGCCAGATTTTGTTTAAATTTGGAATATCACTGAAACAAATCTGGCAAGGGGGCTGGGGGCCTGGGTTTGAGAAGCTAAGCAGGTGGAATTAAAGGGGGTTATGACTGTGTTGGGGGAGACAGTGCCCGTGATGGGCAGAGATGACTCATAGGTGAGGAGCCCCCTAACCTGCCTTGCAAGGTACCAGTCTCACAGTTAAAATTGCTACCCACTTGGCATGGTCCTCCTCCTGCCAAGGTTAAACTAAGAATGAAGGCAGGCTGAGGCACGTGAGCCAACTTTATTTAGCCACTTTAGTGTCTCAATAGGCTTAAAGACATGTGGCATGCCTAATGCCTCCACTCAGCATCCCCCATTATAATTGGAGGCAACTTGGAGTGGGCAAACACCCAGCCTTTACACCTGCGAGTGGAAATCCTTGTTAAGGTTTCAGTCTGTGACTTTTCATCAGAGCCGTTTCTATTCAGTTCTGATGAAAGGTCACAGATCTGAAAAATTAAACTATTTCTTTGGCCACAGATGCTACCTAACCTCTAAATATTTCTAACATTCTTTGATTTTATTTTAGATTTCCAGCTCTTATGGTACTCTGCTTTTGTAAAAATGTTGTGTGACTGATTGAATCATTCAAAAATTACCGATTGTTAAAGTCATTTTGTTCTCTATCCATTCAGTTTCCTTCTTGCACAATGAAAATATTGCAGTATTGTTTTAACTTGTGAAAAAGAAGAGATTTAAAACACAACAAAGGATGATTCGAGAAACAAGAGAAAGGAGTGTTGATATTTTGGAGCATGGTTTCCATGGCTAACAAAAAACAATAAATAGTTCCTACTTTTGTTGGAATAGAGGGAGAATCGCCCTACAATTAACTGTGATACACATGCCCAGGAATGTTTGGTTTTTCTACCGTATGCATGAAATGAAAAGTGTTGTATTTACAAATCCTTTCAATTCTCAAAAATGAAAAATAACCATTCTTCATCATATGGTGGAAATTTGTTAGTCACTAGTAGTTGTATCCAACTGTTGCATTGTGTCTAAAATAGTCCCCTTCAGAAGAAGAAGAGCACTTTGGTTTTTTTTTTGTTCATGCAGATTCTGAAATGCTCCCAGACCATTGCTCTTGGGTTTATTTACAGCATTCTTGTATAGCTTACTGGATCATTTAATCATATTTACACAACCCTTCCTGACAGGTTTCTCAACAACACTGCCTTCTTTTTCCCATTATTAATGATGCTTGCGTGGATGATTTCTGTGGCTTCCATGGTGCGTAACCTTGTGTTTGAGAAAGAACTTCGACTGGAAGAGGTAATTAAAGTCACAAGTAGTTCCTGGTATGAGATATCCAGAATTGAATGAGGTGACCTAAAATTTCAGTGCAACATGCACAAGTGAATGTACTGATGGAGTTAAAAGAAATGTAGAGCATGCATGGAGATACTTCTCAGGGATGTCTTGGGGAAGGGCTGAAACTTGATTACTTTTGTGCCTGTTGTTATTGGGACAAATGCATATTGGGTGGAACATTTACTGGGCACAGTTTTGACTGCCTGATTCTGCAAATTCCCCCACCTGTAAGTAAGCCATCTTTCAAATCGACAAGAGGTGACTTTTGAAACAGGCATTAGCCATATAAGCATATATATCCCTTCAGGCAGCATTGGCTGACTTTTGACAACCGTCTTTCAGGAGTTTTAGCTTGGCCATTGATCATACTATTGTTCATGTTTTGTAGAATACTTTGTACTTTGTACTTTTTGCCTCGTCAGAAGAGGAAATCGGAAGCCTGTTACATGCCACTTAGTGGCCTAGTATGTAACCAAAATTTAATGCTAAGCACTAGCTACTTAAGAGCCTCTTCACACTCCTGCTAATGTTTTACTCTGGTATGCTGAAAGCTTAAAGGGTAGAATGGCCTACTCCTGCTCTTGTTTCTTCTGTTCATTATCCCTGGGTTATACTCTTTTTCCCCAGCCTCCATTGCTGGCTGGATTGAGACTGGCTGCAGTCCCAACAGTGGCCAGCACTCCCAGCAGCACTGCTGGTACTGAGGAGCTACCATTCCTCTGAATGGCTAGCAACTCTGCAAGATGATATTCTGCATTAGGGAAGTTGCATGAAAGTTACAAATTGTCTGTTTTAGTAATGTCAAAAAAGATTGTGTCTTTCAGGCTGGCAAAGGCAGGCTCATTTTTGACTTTCCAGTTAGTATGAGGCCACCTCTTCCCCGTTAAATCCCAGCTTATGTTCCCATTTTACTACTTCTAAGCAAATATTAGGTTGAAATTAGAGAAGCACCTGTTCCTTGCTATTTGCTATGTGTGAAACAATTTAAATATAACAAAGCATAAATGTTTAGAGGTCTCTAATAGTGTATTTTCTATCCTATAGTACACCAAGATGCTGGGAGTGAAGCCAATAGTTCATTTTATGGTCTGGTTTCTGGACACTTTCTTTATCCTGATTTTGAGCAGTGCCTTCATCACCATTATTTTGAAAGCCAGCGAAATACTTCCAAACAGTAATGGATTCATCATTTTCCTCTTTCTTTTGGATTTTGGAGTATCTGTCATTGCGCTGAGCTACCTGATTGCCACCTTCTTTAGCCATGCTAATACAGCAGCTCTCAGTGCCTGCCTGATCTACATCATTACCTTCTTTCCCTATATGGTCCTTGTGGCTGTACAGAATCAACTCAGCTTCTCCAGCCAGATTCTGATTGTAAGTAGAACAAGCTTATTCTACAGTGCTATGTTTGTTTGGTACATTTTTGAAGCGATTGCTAGTGTGATTGAAACAAATTAATATTCTGAGAGAAAATACTTCTGTGTTCTGCACATAACAAAGTTAGAAATACAAAAAAAAATCTTGGAAAAACAAGCTGGATCTCCTTTGCCTAAAGCAAGGCAAATCTTGAGAGATGTGACGGAATCATTAAAATTATAAAATGATGGGCTAGGGCGGATAGTATTTGCTTTTAGTGATTGAAAGATCTAGAGTGAAGGGTTTTAGATTTAGAAGTACAAGTTTTTTTTGCATGATCTTGCTGATGGGCAAGATGGGGTGGGGGTTGGGGAGGGGTGAAGTCTGCAGCATCGGAAGCAGTCTTGATTCTCTTGGTTCAGAATATGTTTAAAATCTGTCATTGTGGGACTCCCCTTCTTCATTACATTTACTGAATGGGGAGGCCACGGCAGATAGCCTGTTACACCAATATCCAAAAATGCCATTTGGGTCCTAAATGTATCATAGAACCTTGCTGTACATGTACCAATGAAGTTCATGATTGAGTCTTGCAGGTACCTAAATCTCCTAAAAGGGACTTAATTCAAATGGGGTGGACAGGAATAGAGTAAGGAACTCTAAGAGGAATAGATAGTTTTCTGAGGCCGGACAGTGAACAGGCAAAATATTTTCGCCCAGTGGGTTTTCAGGCTATCGAGTGTAGAATCATAGTGGTTGAATAGGAACACATGTTATTATTTAAACAGGTTATCAGTGGAAACAATCATAAAGGAATTTAGGAAAGCAGTTAAATGAAACAGTTATCAGCATTTTAAGATGAATGGCCTGGTTTCATTTTGTAATTCCAATATAATTCTGTGTAAGTATTCTGACACATTTACATTATTCATTTGGCATGCTGGCAGATTGGGCCATAGTAGCTTGAGGAACAGACAATAATTGTGGTTCCAGTGTTTAAATGAGCCTCATTATTACTTTAAACTCTCACTAATACTTTTCCAAATCTAAATCCTATCCAGTGCCTCCTGTGTCCAACTGCATTCAGCCAGGGATCATATATTATCACACTTTTTGAAGGTAATGGATCAGGTAAGAAATTCATAAAATGTGAAATTCTGATGATGAAAACCATGGAAAATATAAAATGATATACTGAGTTTTGCTAATATTTTCAGCATATTGTCATTTAGAAAAGGCTGTTACAGGGAAGAAACTGAATTCCGGGTGAAATATTTAATACAAATAAAGACCAAATAAAGCAACATAGGTATTTACATTTGAAGGTAGTCACTTGACCTGACTGGCCAACACCTTTGTGATTGATATTTGTAGTTAGTGGATAGTTTTTGTCTCCTCTGTTCTTCCTTATCACTATCAGAATGTGGTCTTTAGGCACAATTCCCCTGCTCTTTGCATTTATCTCAATGTTGCCTTGTTACCCATCCTTCCTTTTGAAAAACTCTAAAGAAATCCTTCTCTTTGAATTTGACTATTATCCCCTAAGGTTTCTTCTGCTTGCTGCACCGAGTTAATTTGTATGCCTGGGTAAGCAGTTATTCTGCATTGGGAGTGCTCCATGAATGTGAATTATTGCTGATGAGGGCAAAAGAAATGTTGAATGATCAGCACAACTTCATTAACGCACCACCAGAAGATGGGCTGTTTGCTTACATCTTGAACACACTGTGTTTCCTTTGAGATGTTTAACAACTGTATTCTGAATATTAAAGTGATATTGAGGTAAACATTATGAACAGAGCTCACAAGAAATGAACATGTCAACATTTTGTGCAGTTTCACAGTCTTTGTAATTCTCCATCTTATTGAAAGAGTAAATTTGAATCTCTGAATTTCACACTTAAATAGTCATCTTTCTAAAACAGATTTTGTTTTAAAAAATAAGCTTCAGTAAATGTCAGTAGTGCAATAATATTTTTGGCACTTGTAAGCCGAAGAAAAATTTGAAATAAAACAAAGAACTGCAGTTGCTGGAAATCTGAAACAGAAAAAAAAAGAAATTGCTGGAGAAACTCTGCAGATTTGGCAGCATCTGTGGAGAGAATATCGAACTAATATTTCAAATCCTACGTCTTCTCTCCATAAATGCTGTCAGACCTGCTGAATTTCTACAGCAATTTCTATTTTTGTTTCAAAAAGTTGAAATATCCTGGTATACGTGTAATGCTCATTTTGAAGTTTTAAAAATTTTATATAAATTGATTTCTATTAAACTATGATGGTAGTTTATCCATTACGAACAATACTACTGTCTTTTTAGCACTGACTATTGAATTAGGAGCAATGTAATCAAGAAATAAAAGACTTTCAAACAATATTGATTTTTAGCTGGGTCTCGGTTGTCTTCTGATACATATGGTCTGAAAAAGAAAACATGTTTATCAAAAAACATTGTCATTTGTTAAGGCCATCATAAGCTCCAATTAACTCAGCGTGCATTGGTTTCCTTTGTGTGTAAGGAAGTAGCAGTGGAAATTATGCACATCCAGTATCTGATATTCCTATCAACCTTTGAGGATGAGTGTCGGTTGTTTAGCAATGCATTTTCGCTCATTTGCAAGACAAAAAGTAAAGTTTCTATAGTCTTACCAAATCATAGAACTAGTCTCTCATTAGAGAGAGACAACTGATCGTGGTTTAACCTGAGGTCTACGAATGTCTGTCATTAGTCAGGCATTGTCAGTGAAACTTGGAAGAATCTCCTAGATTTATTATGGATGCATGATGATAGAAGCAGAAATAAGTCTCAGCAATCCTTTCACATTCACTAATAAAATAATTTAAATTACGTTGGATTGCTAGGTCCATATTTTTCCTTCACACACGGATATAGGAAAATGTCATGACTTGTGAGCGCTGAATATTGTTGTTAAAAAGTGAAGTCCTGTTGTACTGTCCTAATACAGTAGCTAGTAATAGTTCATAATGCTTCCACTATCATTGTATGTCATTGGGAAAATGTTGGTTTGTGTGTCTAGCAAAAATTTTCTTAATGTTAGTACGGTATTTACAGATTAAACAAAACTTGAAAATTGACAAACAGAATAATTTTTATTCCAAGTGACTGTAACACTGTGATTTATGTAGTAATGCTATATCCACTTACCTAGTTGTTGGGAAATATTTATAAATTATGTTGAGTAATATATTTCTCTTTGTGCATGATTTATCTGAATACCATGAAGAATCTTGCAGGTCAGAGCATAGAAATGGAAATGTTGTTGCTGAAAAAGATTTGAAACAAGTGATTCTGGATTTGTGACAACAAGGTGCAGGGCTGGATGAACACAGCAGGCCAAGCAGCATC
>NC_063333.1:63762482-63803398 GCF_021869965.1 Rhincodon typus | reverse complement strand
TGTTCATCCAGCCCTGCACCTTGTTGTCTCGGATTCTCCAGCATCTGTAGTTCCTACTATCTCTGACTATATTCTGGATTTGTGTTGATTTAGATCAAAATCGATTTGAAGTTGTGTTTCATTGAACTCATATTAACTATACGGATTCTAGATGCTGCTGTATTTACATCTTGTTTTATTTACATTGGATTTTTTTTTAGGAATCCAGTGGAATAACATGTATGATACCCCTGGAAATGGGGACAATGTGTCTTTTGCCTGGATTTGCTGGATGATGGTCATCGATTCAGTGATATACTTTGTACTAGGCTGGTATCTCCGCAATGTCTTCCCTGGTATGCAAATCAATTTATTTTATCCATGATGATTATTTTTTACTGAATTATCCTTTTAACATTTCTAATTGCCACAGTATAATTCGGGGAAGATATTTTAATTGAGGAATGTGCAATAGAATAAAAGAAGAGATGGGGCTCCTTGTTATCTGTTAAGATGATCTGGACTCTTACTTAATGAATTTTTAACTTGCAAGTTATTTTCTTTTAATAACTGCAATGAGGAATATCTATTAAAACTCTGCAGGTAACTTCAATTAAAGGCTATTGTACTATGCACACATTAATGTTTGCTAAATCTTATTTGTGTTGCAAATAACTGTGTAAAATGCATGCAGAATTGTAGAAATTATTAGACAGATCGAGACCATATGTGCCACTGTGAGTTCTGCATTGAAATCTGTGACATTAGTTCAACTCTATTTTTCTCCCCATATATGTTTATATAATTTTTCAAATATTTATTGAGATCCCATTAAGAGAATGTCTTCTGCAAGTAAATTTTATGAAATCACACATCCGGTGCACAGCTAACTTTAAAATTGTGTTGCAGAGAACGCAGAATTCTGCAGTATATTCTGTTCATTAAAATTGATGGATAGAAAATCTTACAGGGCACACTAACTTCCATGCTTGCATTCTTGACATGTCCTCCCAACTAGTGAGATGTAAAATTCATAAACAAACACTTCCATATTCTGTCTCAGTAACCAGTTGTAAAGCAACTGGTTAGCAATTCCTGATTAAATGATTATGTATTTTGTGTAAAAATATCTTTCAATATCTTCCATCACACTTTATAAAAATAATCTTGAATCTATTCTTCCTTGGTGCAGATTACACCACTGACTATCTTCTGAAAAGTTGAGATAATTTGGCATTTCCAGAAAACTGTTTAGCTTCTGATCCTGGTAGCATTCCAAATCAGCTTTGTACCATTTCAATGAAACCAATATCCTTCCTAAAATGCCATGATCAGAACTGCATGTAATATTCAAAGTATAGCTCAACTAATGACTTCTACAGATATATTCATTTTCTCGTTTGTTTAGATCATTTAATTCCTCTACTCTGTTAAAATATTCCCTCTATAATATTCATTATTTCCCCATTTGTCCCAAAATGTACAATTTCACATTTATCTGCATTGAGCTGCATCTGCTACTCTTTTTGTGCTATTGTTTCTATAATTTGAAAATAGAAGAGGTCCTAGCATATATCTATGTCCACATCCCTCTAGTTTAAAAGCAGCTATTTTCTTTGATTCCCTCTAGCCATCTCTCAATTTCTGCAGTTGCATTCTCTTTAATATAATGTGCCTTAATTTGCTGCAGGTGTATGTGACAATGATTTATGAAAATCCATGCGTGTACCTTAAACACTTTGTATATTCTATGATATCATTAAAACATCTAATTCAATTATCATTAATTGGAAATAAAACAAACATTTGTATCAGTTGTATACAATAAAGTAATGGCTGACATATTCCAATATCCATATAGTCATTGGAGCAGTACGCATTGGTGTTTGTCTCAGGATCATGTGGAATACCAGGCACAGCAGATCCCTCCAAAAGGATCCATTAAAAGTGGAAATTCTGGAGAATTCTGCTTCTGTATATTTAATAGTTTCCCAGGAAAAGTTAGACAATTAAAAACCTAATCTAACTCCTGAATAGTTATTGAACTGACTGACTGAAACACCGCAGTCCCCCATCAACCCACTCCCTCTGACTTCTACTACACCTCCCAAACTTCTTATACACCAAGACCCTGACAGCCACTCTCCCTACACTGTCCCAGGTCAAGACAATTCCACCCCTTACCTCAAACCCGACCATGGCACCCTACCACTACCACTGTCTTGACTCCTGTTGGTCTTGACCCCTTCCCTCACCATTTGCTGGTCCCAGCATATGCAACCTCGCTCTGTGCCAGCCCTGGCATCAACAGCTCGCTCTCTGACAGACCTGATACACCCACCAAACCCAACAACCACACCCCCCCCACCAGATCCAATATCCCCACCCTGCCAGACCCACTAGACCTTCCACTTCCATAGTTGAAAGCTCCCTCTCATGCCGCTGAAGCTGTCACACTCTTCCCCATGGTGTTATACCTCCCTGGTTGGCATCTCTTTCAACAACGTGCTTCCCTGCTAGACATGACACCTCTGGACCCCACTACATGACCTCAGACCCAAACTACATCCCCTGTGACCCCCAAATACCCTAGATCTCCAACAGCTATCTAGTACTCTAGCCATCTGGTACTTTGGCACTCTTCTCAACTGGCACCCTACCCACATGGCACATTAACCCTTAACCGACTGCCACCATAACTCCACACTTATCTTACATGCTTCCACTATCACAGGAGCTTTCTTACTGTCTGGCAACGCTGCTGGACATTTTAAATCACAGAATACGGTACACACTGCTGTAAAAGAGGACATGGTTTGACATTTCCTTACTATCCTGCACTACAAAGTAACTATTTGATTTCAGGTGTGTTCTGCATTTCTGGAGGAGGGGATATGAATTCCCTGCTACTAACATAAAACTCAGTCCTAATGGGAAAATATAGGAGCAGCATGGCAATCTGACTGTGCTTCCCATTCCTTGAAATCTCTGAGGCAATAGTGACTCATTCTTATGTTCTTTTGTCTGTCCTCTCTGTTTCAAACAGATTTTCGTGAGTAAGATGCTATTTAAGGAATTGGCTATGAATGTATTTATGGATTTTTATCAGTATTTGTACACTGTAATCTATGAATTATTGGTGCATTACTTTTCACTTTAACAATCAAATTTTAGGTAAATGTGGATCTCGGAAGCCTTGGTATTTCCCCTTTACCAGTTTGTATTGGAAAACCGTGTGTGATTGTGCCAAGCACTTTGACAGAAAGATCGGAGAAGGTTATTGGGCCCAAAATCTTGATTGCTACAATCAGCAAATGAATGTTAAAGGTAAGATTTGAATGTTTTGAGCACTTCATTTTTCTTTTGTTTTGATAATCTATTTAAAGATATGAAAAAGTTAGTTTTCTGTTGCACCTACCTCAATTCAAAATCCCCTTCAGCACAACAATCCTCGAAAAATCTTTCATTTGTCCATATATGTTCCCTTGTGTGCTCACATTCCTTTGCCCACCAAGAAATGCTGGCCAGTCAGTGATGCCCACATCCCACAACTGAATAAAAAGAAAATGTTTTGCACCCTTCTTGTTTTTATTTTCATTCATGTTACCCAAAGTCAATGTCATTAGAAGGTGAGTTTGCAATCTGGCAACATAATTATTGGTAGTTTTCCTTTTCAGAAATAGAATGGTAAGTTGAACTGAATTACTTGGGCAATGCTAACTTAATAATTTCCAAATGTAATATGTAGATTTGTGTGGTAAGGGATCTTGAACTGTGGATTGTAAGCCAGCATCAGAAATCCAGGGCTAAAAATGTATTTTAGGATTCTGACCTGTCATTGCAACAATTTCAAACAAATAAATATGGTGAACATTGAGAGCAGCTGTAAATTCTAAGGATCAGTGTACTGGCTACTAGTCATGTGTATTAACAGTTTTATTTTCATTGGAATTATTACCAGTTTCTCTTTGAAGTGAGACATTTACACACACTCAGGCCATTTGATTTCTAAACCATATCAGATTCTGAAATTTGTTCCAGTTATATATTTTATTCTCGGTTTTCATGAGACGATATCAGAAAGATATTAAAAATAAGTTTAGGAGGTAATATTCTTCAAACCCAGCTCTGTCAGTAAGAATGAGATTGCCATCAATAGTTACTAATGTATAATTACCATGCTGGCAGGTTGCTGGAAAAGGTTTCTGGTGTGAAATTACAACAGATATTTTATCTGTTCATTCCTTTCAATAGGAGACCCATTCAAATCTATGGATTTGTCTGGGAAAGAAATGACACCTCCCAATTTGAATATTGGAGTTGCTTTAAGGTCACTCACCAAAGAGTTTAAACACAAAGGAAAAGTGGCTGTTAAAGACTTAAACCTTGATTTCTACGAAGGAGAAATTACTGCATTATTAGGACCCAATGGAGCAGGCAAGACAACAACTATGTAAGTGATGCGTTGGAATGTATTGATTGAACTCAGAATAAATGGTGATTAAAAAATGAATTCTGTCCTGTTTGAGCTTTGCACTTGACAATAAAGTTTCATCAGTCGTCAAATTAACCCATTTATTCAATAAATGCTCATTTTTCATACAATTCTGTAGTGTTACCTATGAAGTCTAGCGGAAAACCAAATTCCTCCCTTTTCATTCCTGAGGTTGGTTGCAGTAGAATTTGAAACTTTAAAAAGAGGTTCTTGACTATGTCTCAAGTTGTATGAAGAAATAAGCCAGATATACGTCTTTACTTAACAGAAGTGAGGAGTTAATTTTATTGTAAACTGTGATGATATCATGGCTTTAAGAGGTGTATTTTGTTTTTTTAATGAAGAAAAGTTGAGACAGAGGTGCTGGGGCAGACTGCTGAAATCCAATAAAGTAAGCAACTTGTGAGGCCTTGGGTTTTTTAAAATTTGTGACAATGGAAGCAGCCTGAATGGATAGGGTCAATCTTCCACAGAACCAGGATTTTTCATTTTAGCTTTCTGCAGTTGCTGATTTCTTGAGGCTAGATGTGGAAGCTCTTATTCCTCTCTCTGTTACAGCTAAAAGCTGGGGTTCTGCTCCTGCTGCTAGAATTGCACGTGAGACAATCTATTTTATTGAATTTGCCTTTGCCAAAGGTGTATTTACAGCATGTTACTATATTGGAAGAGTTAATTAGTAGTAGTTAATAATATATATTGTTTTGTTAAGCATTTTGACAGTTACAGTTAAGCCAATTCTTTTCTTTTTTATTTTTATTTTATCTGTATATTAACTGTAGTGTAAAAATAATGTGTTTTGCTTAAAGTCAAAAAGTTTGACCAATCTAATTGCATCAGGCACAAGCCTTACCTTTACATTTAAAGTAAGAAAATGTTAGGGTCTAGGCAATCTTATTAATATATTTGAGGGGGTTTGGTCTGGTCCTAAACTAAACTCCCCCAAACAAAGTATGAAACTTGTTAAAAAGGTTAAGCCATCCTGAAGCCTGCAACACATATGTACGTTTGTATGCAAAGCAGGTCAGGGAGATTGACCTGGAATAAAGTTGAAGTCCATAAATAAAAGGAATTATAGATTCTGATGTTCCTTTGGTCGTTGTGAAGTCTAGTAGAACTGTGGCTGATGTCAGCTGATTGCTCTTCTAGGGTAAATTGCAATGCTTTTTTTTGGAGAGAATGTATGATGCTTGCAATTCCTTTTATTTTAAAATTCTTTACTCTGTGAATTTAGTTGAACTTGTAACAGAAGTGGGCTCCATGTTTAAAGATAAAATAGACAGATGTTACTAATCTACTCAGTGGGCGTTCTTGATGTTACAGCCCTTTGTACCAAAAACAATCACAGCTTTCATAAGAGTGAGTTCAGGCATATGATAGCTGACTACTGGCATACTCTGAAATGATTAATGTTAAAGAAAGAGTTTTGTTCTCCCCTTGTCAAGGCTATCAAGATGCTATTAAAACAGTTAGGAGAATCCTCTGTGCCCCATTTGGTAGGTTTCTTTTGTGCCCAATAGCTTCTACAAATTAGATTATTGTTGCTTATTGATCTTGTTTTTTCAGATAATTCAAACAATGGCAAGTGTGAAATTTTGCAGGAACACTGAACAGATATCTCTCCTGTTAATGCATATCAAAGGTTTAAAATACTTGGTTGCTCATTTTTTGCCAAGTGACCTCAGCAGCCATTTTAAAATTTAGGGCCCTGGCTCATTTAAAGGTGTTCTTTTTCAATTGTAAATCCTAGCTATTAAATCAGTAAATAGAATTAAAAATCAATAGTCCATATATAACAATTTGGTGAGAATAGATAAAAATTTAGTTAATAATCCAGGGTCTTTTATTTTCCATTTAATTGTGTTCTGTTTCCCTTTGAATCAGTATACTTACTGATGTAGAGAAAGATTGGTTTATGAACCATGTTAGATTCTGAGCTGTAGATTTCTTGATATACTGGATGCAAAACTGCATAAAAGTTACCAGTAATGGATAAAACCAGTTATGTCAACAAAAAAATCCATTTAATTTACCATGGGTAAAATTATTATTTAGATTGTCTATTAAATTAACTGAATTTTATACCAAGCTTGTATTTACTGTGGAAATCCCAAGTGTTTTGCTGAAGTGTATGCTTTCTTTGGACCATTTGGAAGGTCCAATTGCACATCCTAGAATTTCAATGGAAATATTTGTCACTTTTGATGTATTTGGAATGAATGTTGACTTGAGGGACAACATAAATACAATTTATTGGTGGTATTAATCCAGGCTTAAAAAACATAACGGCGTGGTGCCTCAGTAGCTAGCACTGCTGTCTCACAGCACCAAAGACCCAGTTCCAGCCTGACTGTTTGTCTGGAGTTTGCACATTCTATCCAAGTCTGCATGCACTTCCTCTGGGTGCTCCGTTTCCTCCCACAGTACAAGATGTGCAGGTTAGGTGGATTGGCCATGCTACACTGTCTGTAGTGTCTAGGCATGTGCAGGCTAGGTTGATTAGCCATGGGAAATGCCACAGTTATGGGGATAGGGTATGGGGCTGGATTTGGATGGTATGCTGTTCAGAGGGTCAATGCTGACCGGATGAGCCAAATGGCCTCTTTCTGCACTGTAGGGATTCTATGATTCTGCCAGAACTACATACTTAATGTTTGCCTGAATCATTGCACTGTGTCTTTGCTTATTCTGGATTGTCTGAGGGACCTGGTAAGGGACAGAATCTGGCAAATGTTATCTGAAGATTAGCTGCAAGATTGGCTGCTCAACATTGGCAATTCCTACTTACGTGATATGTTCGGGACCAGCTATAATACAAAAGGAGTGTGATATCACAAATGAGATGAGGAAAGCAGCCAGGATATTGGGGATTCGACTCTCTGTTGGCAAATTGATGCTGGATTTGTACAATGATAATTAGATGCTCCAAGTACTGCAGATTCCAGTACTGGAGAATTAGGTAAAATCCTGTTGCAGCTATTGTGGTAGCAAGATGCAGATTTTAGGGGACAATAGTTTTTCAAGTAATTTGAGGAATTTAACTTTGGTATTAGTGAAAAAGCACCAATCAGGTTATGTGTGTTCAAAGTCAAGTGTATTTTTACTTTTGTGCATGGAGAGTTCCTTAAAGTTCTTCAAACCATCTAAAAACTGCATAAGTCTTAGGTTAAATAGAACATATGAATTTGTGGTGAAGAAGAATTACACCACAAAAAATTAAAAGTTACTGAGCTATTGACAAGTAGTTCATTGATGTATTATGGTCTATTAACTCATATATAAAATCGACCCCAAGGTAATGTGTTGTGTTTTGCCTACTATATAGGTCAATGCTAACTGGCTTGCACCAGCCCAGCTCTGGGACTATTTATATTAGAGGGAGGAATATGAATCGAGAAATGTCAGTCATTAGAGAAGAGCTGGGAGTGTGTCTGCAACATGATGTGCTGTTTGAGAGATTAACAGTGCGTGAACATCTCTTGTTATATGGCATAATAAAAGCACCACAGTGGACGTACAGACAACTGTTGCAAGAAGTGAAAATGTAAGTCTGAATATGTTGCCTTGCCTGATGAACTAAATGAAAATGTTTAAAAAGGGTTTTGCACAAGAGATTCTACAATGCTGTACTATTTTCTTTTAGAGTGTTTAGGCCAAATTGCAATTGAAATCCTGGAACTACCAGCGCTGTGGGTATACTTTCTCCACATGGAATGTAGCAGTGAAGAAGGCAACTTGCTAAGACCTTCTGAATGAAACTTGGTGGGGTGGGGGTTGAGAGGCACAATAAACATTGGTCTTGCTAGTTTTGCCTAAGCTCCATGAATAATTAAAAAAGAATCAATCAAACAAGGTGGAGGAATTTCATGCACAAATTACATGCAATGCAAATGGAGTTTCCATCTTATATTGCACCAGTTTGATAAGTTTTGAAAGTTGCTCACACACAGCACTGCTCTTCGTTCAAACTTAATGAATCGAAGAGTTTTGCAAATCTGTTATTAGTATTTGAGAAGGCTTAATACAGAGACAAAAAACGCTCAGTTTAGAACTTTTACGGTATCTTAAAATAGAATAAGAATTGACTAGTGTGCACAAAAGATAATTAATAAATATGTCTTTTTCAGTTATTTACAATTAGGTAGCTTGCAAGTAATGTACAAAATATGATTAACAATACTTTTTTTTGTGATAAACTCATTTTCAACTGAATAAATAAAGTTACACCAAGGTACCACTCTTAAATAGTGATAAAAACAGATAAACAGAAAATGCTTTAAAAGTTTGCCGTTCATTAAAGTAGAAATGTCGCATGACCTGAATGGGATGCATCCTAGAATGTGGAGAGACATGAGGGGTGAAATTGTAGATACTTTGACCATAGTTTTTGATCCATCTTTACAAGTGAAGTTGGTGCTAGAAGATTGAAGGATTACAAATGTTGCACTCCTGTTTAAAAAATGGTACAGGGACAAACCTGGCAGGGAAGCCTTTAGGGGAAGTTTTTGCAAACTGACTTTATTGAATTTATTGAAGTTAGTGTAGTAAATGGAAGTCAGGAATTAGAATTGAATCTCGTTTGACTAGCTTGCTTGAGTTCTTTAATTCAGTAATGGAGAGGGTTGATGAGGTGAATGTAGTGAAGGTTGTGTACATGGATTTGCAAAAAGCATTTGACACAGGATAATTTGCAACATTGAAGTTCAAGGCATTTAAAACACAATGGCAGAATAGATATTTTTTCAAAAAAGGGCATGAACAGAAAAGAGAAAATTGTGGTGAATGTTCCTTTTTTTCATGTTGGAAGGTTTGGCATTAGGATCACTGCTCCTTTTGACCCATATTAAAGGCCTGACTTGGGTATACAGAGCATCATTTCAAAGTCTGCTGTTGACACAAAACCAAGGTGTATACAAAATGACTTCAGGAAGACATAAGGAAACTGGTGACATGAGCAATCTCATCTCATGTTGGTTGCGGTTGGACGCTGTTTTTCGAATATATGCTGGTTGAGTGGGGTCAGTTCCTTGCTTGTTGCGAATGAAGGGATGTGCTGTTTGACATAGTCCACCAGTCTTTGGGGCATGCAATCTACATATCTGGCATTACACTGGCATTGAAATTCATGCACCATCTTCTTGGCTTAATACATTTTCCTGTTAGTGGCAAACACCACTTGTGTTACTATGTCATTGTAGAAGCTAGCTTTACCTGTTGATCAAACTTTGGAGGTACCTTTTCTGATGTAGACCAGACAGCTTTCAGGATGAAAAATGATGGCCTTGGGTAGGTCATGAGTGTTTTTTTTGATATGCAGTGAGAAATACTTTGATCAAGGTAGGCAATATGCAGGCTAATATATGTGTTCAGATTCCTATAGTTCCATGCACTATAAGATTGACCTTATTACCAACGTCATAAATAGAGTCCAAGCTGTTGCTCACGAAGCAAGCTTGATGCTAAAGTTTGTGCATCAAATCCGTTCTGCAGGATCCACCTAGTTTAACACATACGTTACCTTTGAGTCTTAATAATCAATATTTTGTATGTAAAATTATCATAATTATATTCCCATCCCTTCATGACCTCACTTTTGCCTACCTTCATAACATTGTCTAATCCTTCACAATTTGTCCAAATCTGCATTTCTCCAATTAAAAAATGAAAGAACTGGGAATGCGGGAAATCAGAAACAGAATTAATTCTGAGGAACGGTCATTAGGCCTGAAATGTTAACTCTGATTTCTCTCCACAGATGCTGCCAGACCTGCTAAACTCTTCCAGCAAATTTCTGTTTTTGTTTCTGCATATCTCCAACTTTGACCTGACATGTTTCTTCATTCACTTTGGTAGACACTGTTTGAGAATTTCAGATGTAAAACTATCAAACTTTTTTTGCTAAATGAATCATTTTCAATTGTCATTGTATTTTTGAAGACTTCGCTTAGGACCCATTTTTTCTAAGATTTTTTCCACTTTCCTAAAATCCCCATTGGTTCTTTGTCTGTTTTATCTCATGACACTTCTGCAAAGTTTCTTGCAACATTTTTGACATTGAAGATTGTATTTAAAGTTGTTATTGACAGCTGTGCTTATCAAAAATCAGGCACAGAAGTCAGCATATCTTCTATGATTTTCAGTTCATTTATGTTAATAAATGGCAAATTGAAAGACGTGCAGTAAACCTCTGCAATTTTTTTAATATGCACTCATGTCACATGAAACTCTGCAGTAAGACTGCTAAATCGTAATTAATGTTAACTATTTTGCTATGATAAAACGTACATTTGTTCTGACCTACTTTTTTGTGAATGTCACTATTTGATATTTCTTGTCAAAAACCCAAAGTTTTGGTGCATGCAATATTTCATCTCTCACAAGTAACTGAAACAAAAACATTGGAATTCTCCCTTTTAAGTGGAACTTGAAATAAGCTTCTGTCTCCCAATATTGAGCAAATCTGTCATTTCAAATTGTGTACAATATCTGAAACATTCAGGTGCCAGCATTCATAGGTTCAATGCAATGAGGTTAATGAGGCAGCACAGTGGCTCAGCAGTTAGCACTGCTGCCTCATAGTGCCAGGGACTGGGGTTCGATTCCACCCTCAGGCGACTGTCTGTGTGGAGTTTGCACATTCTCCCTGTGTCTGCGTGGGTTTTGTCCAGGTGCTCCGGTTTCCTCCCACAGTCCAAAGATGTGCAGGCTAAGTGGATTGGCCAGCTAAATTGCCTGTAGTGTTCAGGGATGTGCAGATTATGTGGGGATGCTCTGATAGTTGGTGTGGACTTGTTGGGCCGAAGGGCCTGTTTCCACACTGTAGAGATTCTATGATTGAATTGCAGCTCCAGCCAAATTATCCTGCTATTGGTTTTATTGGCTATCGTACAGGCAAGCTTGTGAAAGATTTTACCTGAAACCCTGAATCAGGGGCACTGAATCAGCAATATAATAATTTTAGTGATAAAGAAATGATATTTTTTAAAAAAACAAACAAAAGTACTTACCTTTTCTATTTGATAACTTTGAATTCAGAACTTTCAGTGTGGCCTCTTCAAAAGAGTCATTCAAAACATAAATATGGGAATACCTTTGGAATTCTAAGAATGTCTGAACTCGGCGAAACCACACAAAACCGCTGGATATTCTCAATATCGTTTGATTCTGAATTCCCTGAACCGTACTTTAACAATATTTAAGCTGACTTAAGCCATATAAATCCTTTATTTCAGGGCCCTTGAAAATGTAGAAATTAGTCAGCACCAACACAAACAGGTTGGAGCTTTGTCTGGGGGAACAAAGAGAAAGCTGTCGTTGGCAATTTCATTCATTGGAGGCTCCTCTACTATCATTTTGGATGAACCCACCAGTGGCGTCGATCCTTGTTCTCGGCGTAACATCTGGGATGTTATATTAAAATATAGAACAGGTAAGGAAAACAAATAAAGTTGACAATAACAATGAACTATCTGGTTAATTGACACTTTATTGTAATCCCACCACACTGTGGCTGGTATGTTTTGGAAGAAAGAGAGCTATGTCACTCAAGCCTCTTGAAAATTCTGGCTTGTCTTGGATTTATCAGTTTTTCACAAATGTACAGGATTACCAGAAACTGCCTTCATTATTTCTTGTTTCCTTTGAAATCCCAAAGGAATAGGCCCCTCTTTGCTGAGGACTGTTATCAGTGCCCTATGAACTGAAACCCTCTTCCTTCCACAACGCCCATTGAGCTACATGTTCTGGATCCCCATTCATGCCTGGCTCACAGTCATATCCTCCTGATCCTAAGCATTGACCAAACGTGGAGTTGTACTTAAATTAAGGAATGTTACAATCTCCTGGAACAAAGTGTCCAGATAACTAACCTCCTCTCTGAGGCAATGTTTACAGCTCATGAGCTAACTCCTCTATCTAACTGTAATAATAACCAAAATGTATCTGTATCTTTTTCTCACCTTACTAGGTCGAACAATTATTTTTACTACTCATCATTTGGATGAAGCAGACATCTTGAGTGACCGTATTGCCATCCTTGAAAGTGGCCAATTGAAATGCTGTGGTTCTCCTGCCTACTTAAAGGAACGGTATGGGCAGGGTTACAGCCTCAGTATCTTGAAAAAGGTCTGTACCTTTCAAGTTGTGATAAAGAGTTTTGATAACAGTAAATGCTTTTAATGCTGCCAGTAGTGATTATTGTATGTTGAAATAAAAACAGAAAAAGCTAGAGAAACTTGACATGTCTGGCAGCATCTGTGGAGTGAGAAACAAAGTTAATGAGTTCAATAGGATTATTCTTCAGAACTAAAGTTGAGTTTAATTAAGGCAGAACATGGCCAGGGAAGTTCTGAATTCCAGACTATAAGGCTTGTGTTTTAATTCAGGTTGAGAATTTAATGAAGAAATATGATTGGGATTAAAATGATGATGGAATTTGAATGACGTCACCAGGCTTTGGTGACCCTAACGTATGCGTTTCAATAATCTGATGGCAACCTAGTAACAACACTGCTCCCGCATCAGGCTTCCCCTTAAACATCTGTTCCAAATTGGTACTAAAATATCAGGCGCTGCAGTTGCATCATGGACTAGCTGTCCAGTTAAATTGATGTATACTTTGAAGAACCTCAGTTGCAGGCACCAACTGTTTTTACTGAGATGTGTGAACAGTGAATCAAATTTCCTACTAGCAAGGAGTGACCAACAAAACTCTAAAGATGTTTTCAATGTAAGGTTAGCAACCCGATATCAGGATGAATTCTGGGTTTGGATCACACCATTTTTAAACTTAAATGGCTTAATTGGCAAGGAGTTGAGCTTGGCTCACAAATGGAGATGGTAAATGCTTCCAGAAGGTGGGAGTGTCTGCTTGTCACCATTAGCAGAGAAAGATAGCGGCCATGTTGAAGGTTGCCATTGCCTTACTAATTTGAGCAGCCAGGTCCTTGGAAGACATAAATTTTGGGCAGCTCTGTTGATGGCAGCAATCCCTTATATTTCAACTCTAAGAAACTGCAAAGAAAATGACCAGGCTCCCATGACAAATCTGGCAGCTGTGTTCTGATGCACAGTGCGTTTGTTTAAATTCACCAGGAAAAAAACGAACAAACTCAAAAGAGCAAACCTGTTAATGAACTCCTTAATGACCATAGGTGGAGCAAGTCTTTCCCCATTTCCTTCCCCTCATCAGCCTTTCAAAACTTCAAAGCTGGTCTTGAAGCGTCAGGAGTAGGATATGGGCTCTGGGACCATTTCAAATTCTGTTCACACTGGATCCTGGCCCCATAAAATACCTTTTGAAAATGCCCACCTTAATTCAGTGAATAGCTCCCTACATTAACTAAGGGCAAAGACATGTGATCTTTCGGCTCCAGCAATAGGTTTCTGTAAAACTCAATGCAAATCATTCATAATGTTTCATGAGCTTTCCTTAACAATTTCAAAGTATAAGTTAAATTTCTAACTGACGTGTTCCACGTATAGAAGGATTTTACTAGTGATCATTGAAATTAATATAGTCATATTGGCTTACAAACTGATAGTACAATGTTTGGCCAACTAACCTATGTTGCTTGTATTTTGATAGCCTACTGTAGTAGGAACTGATGAGTCATGTGATGTTGGCCTTGTAACCTCTCTGGTGAAACAGCACGTTCCCCTGGCTTTTCTGAAGCAAGATGCCTTTGGCAAGCTGACATATAGCGTTCCAACAATGGAAGATAAGACTGCTTGTGAAAGGTTGCTTCTAGATCTCGACAAAGAAATGAAAAATTTACACCTGAGCAGCTACAGTATCTCTGATACCACACTAGAGGAGGTAGGTTTCAAGATAAGTCCAATATTTTTCTTGCTTCAGATGTAAATGATCTTAGACTCTTAGATGTTTACAGCACAAAAGGAGGTTATTCAGTCCATCATGTCCATGTCGGTCAATAAATATCTAACCACAATAATCACATTTTCCAGTTTTTGGCCCATAGTCCAGGAGGCCAAGTCAAAACAAGTGAATATCTAAATACTGCTTACATGTTACAAGAGTTTCTGGCTCAACTACTGCCCTTTGAGGCAATGAGTTCCAGATCCCACCATCCTCTGCTTGAAAAGAATACTCCTTAACTCTCCTTTTAGTCATCTACCTCTTACCTGAAATCCATGACCCCTGGTTATAAACCCCTCTACTAAGGAAAAAGTGCCTTCTGATCTGGCCTATCTATGCCCCTCATAATTTTATACAGCTCTGTCAGGTCCCCTCTCAGACTGTACTCACCAAGAAAAACAACTCCAGCCAACTGAATCTTTCGTCATGGACCAACACTATCCCCCCCCACCACCCCTCCCCCAGTCCAGGCAACATCCAGGTAAATCTCTTCTGAATCCTCTCTTAGTGCAAAGACATCCTTCCTACAATGTGATGACAAAAATGTACTTATGTAATGTATGATTTGTCTGGTTAGCATGCAAAACTGTACTTTTCACTGTTCTCGGTAAATGTGACAATAATAAATCTGATCAAAGCTACATGTAGCACTCCAGCTCTGGCCTAACCAACATTTTATGGAGTTCTAACCTCCCTGCTCTTGTATTCCGTATCTAAGATAATAAAGGCAAGTATCTGATATGTCTTCTTAACTATCTTATCTATCTGCTCTGTTATCTTCAGAAATCTGTGGATTCCAACTGTACCATTCACTGTGTAATCTCCTGTCTTGTCCCCTTCTCTTGGTCTTTACATATTTTAAAAAGCTGATTTGGATTTTCCTTTTTTCTATCTACTAATGCTTTACCATGCACTTTTTTTGCTTTCCAAATCTCCTTGTTAAGACCAAGATGCCCTTCCAACCCCTAGTCCTTTTTGTACTTGCCTAGTGACTCTGCTATATTGATCTCTTGGTATCTGCCATAAGCTTCATTCTTTTTCTTAGCCCTAACCTTTTATGCCTCTTGACATTGAGGGTTCTTCAGTCTTGGGCCTACCCTTTGTCTTTACAGAAACATATTTGCTCCATACTCTGGTTACTTACTCCTTGAATACCTCTCCCTGGTCTGACAGTTTTATCTGCAAGTAGCTGCTCCCTGTCCATTTGAGCCAAATTGTATCTTATCTTAGGAAAATTAACCTTTCTCCAGCTTAAAACATGTATTCCTGATGTGTCCTTATTGTTTTTCATAACTACCCCGAATCTAACTGAGTTATGATCACTATATCGTGAATGCGCCCCTATTCAAATCCCTGGTCTCATTTCCAAATATTACATCTAGAACTGCACCCTCCCTTGTTGGATTTTCTATGTACTGACAACAAATGTTCTCCTGGATATAGTTTAAGAATTTTCTTTCTTCCTTACCTTGTACCCTGAAACTATTCTATTTAAAATTTGGGTAGTTAAAATCCCCCACTTTTACTGCCATGTTATTGTTATGCTTTTCTGAAATTTCATTGCATATTTGATCCTGTACCTCTCCTTAACTGTTTGGGTACCTTTTAGTGTACACCCAACAGCATGCTTGCTCCATTTGTTTAGTGTAATTCTACCTATATGGCCTCATTTGATATCTTTAGAGCCAGATCTTGTACTTACTTTTCAGAAGAAACAGATTGGTACTTTTCACAAGTTCTCTGCTCATGCCACTCTTTCCAGAACTGGACCTCCCTCTCAGATATTTGTTTGTCTTTCAGGTAGTCAATACAATTTTACACAACAATGTGGATGAATGCAGGAACTAAGCAATGTATCAGATTCTCTACTTCATTGTGTTCATGTAATGCTGTATCACCAACCGAATGCGAGATGAATAATTTCACATTAAGCAATTGTTTTTGTTACATGTAAATTTGATAAATGCATGCCCAAAGTTGTGTAGATTTTGTGGAAAGTTTATTAAGCAATATTAAATTAATGTGATTGAGACTTAGATCAATTTTCATGTTCTCTCTTTTTTTCTCTATTTACTGTTTTATCAGGTGTTTCTGAAGTTGCTTCAGAGTGAGCAAAGCCCAGCGCCACATGGAAGCCAGGATACAGAGTCTCTGAATTCTGAGAGCATCGAATCAACTCACAGTGACAGTGAGTATCTAAATCAAACTGGTATTATACAGGAGTACTATTTTTCATAGTTCTTATATACTTTTAAATGTTTAGTATCATTGTTTTGAAATATCACTATGCTTCAAGAGGGTAAGTGGGTTCATTTTCAACTGCCTCTTTCAATTTGAAGTCTGGGCAGACCGAGTGAGAGCCTGGGCATTGAAAGGTTTGAAGCATTTTCACAGATGGGTTTCATCAGCATTCCATGAAAGGTACTCTCATCTTAATGCTGCTCCTGACCTTACAAAAGCAACTCAAAAATATTTTCCTTAAATGTTTAGAATGGCCTTAAGTGTGTACAGCGCACACTTCATGTAATAGTATGTCAAAATTACAATGTGGTGTAGGACTGCAAATAGGAACTGTCGCTGCCTGTTTCCAGTTAGTGGAAACACATAGGGTAACTCTTGAAATGATCCTACTTAGGTATTATAATTTTTTTTTGTCACACCACAGTCATATTCCCACTCAACAGGACAATGTAAAATGGACTCTCATGTTTGGAGGTCCAGTCACAGTCAGTAGGCCTTCTAGCAACTGGCTTTGAGCAGCATTAATGCAGATACAGATCAACTATTTTTTCAATCAGAGCTAAGTATGTAGCGTATGAAAATGACAATACATTAAAATAACAAGTCCAATGGTGATCTTATAAGAGGTTTACTGCAGATACAAATTCCAACACTGTTTTTGTGCATGTTACACGATCACTACTATTGATAGGTTGGATAAACCAGTCTAGTTCTCTTTTTCCAGTGCTGGTTCTGAGACCACCTTCTTCCATTTATTATTTTTAATATGGTTAAGTTTTAATTGGACTCATTCCTGGGATGAAAGGGTCTCATGAAGAAAGTTGAGCAGCTTGGGCCTGTATCCATTGGAGTCCTGATGAATGAGAGATGATCTTTTTGGAACATAGTAGATTCTGAGCGGACTGGATAGGATGGATACCCAGAGGATTCTTTTTCTTATGGGGGAGACTTAAACCACAGGATATGGGTTCAGTATATGAGGTCTGCCTTTTATGATATAAATGAGGAGAATTATTTTCTCTTCAAGTGTCATTAGGGTATGGAATTCTCTTCACTCCCCAAAGGTATTAGAGGGTGGGTCTTTAAATTAACTCCAGGTAGAGTTCTATGGATTTTTAGACAAGGGGTGGTTGAGAGTTACGGTGGGCAGACAGGAAAGTGGAGCTGAGACCTGAACCCAAGCAGCCATGATCATTTTGAGTTGTGGAACAGGCTAAAAGGGGCAAATTGCCCACTTCAGCCCCCAAGTCGTGGATCTTGGGTCTATGCCTGAATTGGCACAGTAGGTAGTACATTCTGTAGACTTGTAATGCTCCATGTTAAAAATCATTCTCCTATTCTGTTCTAAATGTTTTGCATTTAATTTAATGACTACTTCCACTAAATTCTGCGCCCTTCAGAACTAGAGATACCATCATATTTCAAATTCTCTTTACTTTCCCCTTTACTGCTTCTGCCTGAAATTCAGTGTCCCTTATTTTAAGAAGATCTTCTGCATGTGAGAGGTGCTACTGAAATGCAGGGTGCTGTTAAGTATTTAGCTAGATGGATGAATGAGAGTAGGTTGGGCAATGTGTTAGAGAAAATCTGTCCACACTGCAGGAATGAAAAGTTCGTCTATCCTTTGCTCCGCTGTCTGGTACTCATGGTTCAATTGCTCAAATCTATCTCTAACCGAGCATGAATTGGTATTATTCTGACAATTTCGCTGAAGTTGAAATTGCAGTTAAGGCTTATGAATCAGAATAGCCTGCAGCTACTGTTCTAGATGGGTAGAGAATGGTTGGTATTAAAAATGGTAAAATCTCACACAGAACCCACAGGAATTTTCAAGTCATATCTTGTATTATTTCTCTGAGATTCTGTTGCCTTATCTTTACATAATCTTTATCTTAATCTTTACAAGTCATGTGACAACTAATGAACAAAGTCAGGGATAGGGACTGCTGACATTTTTCTTCTATGGCTGTACTGGGAAACCCCTATATCAGTGGAGGTTGGCTTGCCATGTGAAGCAATTTTGAAATTAAAAATCATCTGTCAACCTCCCTGCTCATGTGTGAGTAGACCATTGGTGGGCACCAGTGGAGGATGCTGATCAATGATTGGAACCATAGCAAAGTGTCCTAAAGGAAAGAAAGGAATGAGAATTACTCTCAGTTGTCTAAACGTTCTGATGTATTTTTGGCATGGAAGTCAAGGGAAGCCTGTTGTCACTAAATATTCAGCACTTCCTGCTTTTGTGGTAAAGTTGTGATAGAGAAGGCGTGAAGCCTTCTTTCTCCCTATCCTCAGTGTTATTGTCACATTGGCTAAACTAATCTCCTCGTACACATGACACTCTCCAATCCACCCAGGGAAACAATCACTTAAGAAGTACATTAAGGCAGCAATGCAGGAAGACATCGTGAGGAACTTATTGAAAGAGCTTAAAAACCTGGAGGATGTTTGTAAGAGAAAATTGTGTAAGGAAAGAAGAGTCATATTAAAGTCAAATGTCAATTCTGTTTTTCTTCTCGTATGTGTCAGAGCTGTTGAGTTTTTATAGCATCTTTGTTTTCATTTCATATTTCCAAAATCCACAGTATTTTGCATACAATTTATTGTTTAGTACAATTTCCTGATGAAATTAATAGCATTCTTTAAATTGGAACTTAATTTCTTTAAAATATATTTTGTCCACCCACCCGGTGGCTTGAAAAATCAAGGGATACAATGCAATGTAATGATTGAGAAAATAAAAAGCATAAAAATAAAACTGCATTGAACTTGTTTGTGTTGATTAAAATGTTTTTATTCTTACACAAGGTGCGGCCCTTGCTGGACTCCAGCGAGAAACTGGATGGCGACTCATCCTTAAACAGATGGCAGCTCTGATGATTAAACGCTTTCACCATTCAAGAAGGGATTGGAAGGGGGCCATTGCCAACATTCTGCTTCCTGTTCTCTTTGTCATTCTAGCAATGGCTCTGTTCAGTGTCAAACCTTTAACTGCTGAATACCCCAACCTCAAGTTATCTCCAGACATATATCAGGATTCAGATGTCACATTCTTCAGGTGAGATGTCCTGATCATGGCCCTCAACATAGGGAATGGTGGAATAAGTGAACGAAATGATCAATTGCACTCTTGATAAATCGGAAATCCACCTACCTTTTATGTTAATTTCAGTTTCTCTGCCAATAACCATATATGAGTAAAGTTTTCCAGTTAGGAGAGGTCAGCTTTGAAACTGTTCTATCAGAATATAATACCTCTGATTAACCTTTATTTAGAAATTTCAATCATGGGATGTGGGAGCCGCTTGCTAAGCCAGTATTTGTTGTCCAGCCCACATTGCCTTCTTGAACTGCTACAGTCCTAGGGTGCAGGTATACTCACAGTACTATCAGGAAGAAATTTTGAGCCAGTGACAGTGAAGGAACATCAATTCAGTTTCAAGTCAGATGGTATGTGGCTTGGAGAGAAACTTACAGATGATGTTGCAACGCATCTGCTGCCCTGGCTTTCAAGGTGTTAGTGGTTGTGGGATTGGACGGTGCTGTTGAAGGAACCTTAACAAGTTACTGCGATGCATACTGCAGGTGGTACACACTGCTGTCACTGATGTGGTGAATGGTGTACATGGTGGATGGGATGCTAATCAAGGTTGATTTGTACTGTATAGTATTGAGCTTCTTATGTATTAATGACACTGCGTCCATTTGGGCAAACTGGGAGTGTTCCATCCCACTTCTGACTTGTGCCTTATCTGTGGGGGACAAGCTTTGAGGAGATAGGAGGTAAGTTACTCATCACAGAACTCCTAGCCTGTGACCTGTTCGTGTAGTCACTGTAATTATATAGTTGGTCAAGTTCAGTTTCTATTCAATGGTGACCTCCCCCACAGGATGTTGATAATGGGGGATTTAATGATGGTAATACCATTGAATGTCAAGGGGTGTTGATTATATTCTCTTGTTTGAATAGACATTGCCTGGCAAATGCATGGTGTGAATGTTACTTGCTACTTGCCAGCTCAAACCTGAATGTTGTCAGGTCTTGCGACATGTGGACAAGGACTGATTCAATATCTGAGGAGTCATGAATAGTACTGAACATGATGTAATCATCAGCCAACGTGCCCTTTTTTCTTCTATTCATTTGTGGGATGTGGGTGTCGCTGGCTGGCCAGCATTTCTTGCCCATCCCTGGTTGCCCTTGAGAAGGTGGTGGTGAGCTGCCTTCTTGAACTGCTGCATTCCTCCTGCTGTGGGTTGACCCACAATTCTTTTAGTGAAGAATTTCTGACCTCATGATGCAAGGAACGTCATTGATGAAGTATCTGAAAATGGTTAGAGCCAGAACATTAAGCTGAGGAACTTCTGCAAAAATGTTTTGGAGCTGAGATCTCTGATCTTCAATGACCACAGCCTTTGGGTTTGATATGACTCCAAATGGACTGTTTTCCCTTAATTCCAATTGATTCCAGTTTTGCAAGGAAAATGCTACTTTGATGTCAGGGGCTTTCACACATATCTCACCTCTGAAGTTCTTGTTCCTATATTTGGACCAAGGCTGTAAAAAGTTTGGGAGCTGAATATTCCTAGCAGAAAACAAACTAAACATCAGAAAACAAGGTATTACTGAGTTAGTACCACTTGATAATACTGTTGGTGAACCCTTCTATCGCTTTGGTGATGATTGAGAGTAGGCTGATGGGGTGGTAATTGGTTGGATGAATTCATCTTCCTTTTGGTGCACAGAACATGTCCGGACATTTTTCTACCTTCTGGGTAGATGCCAATTTAGTTGATGTTCTGGAATAGCTTGGCTAGGGGCATGGCTAGTTTTTCAACATAAACCTTCAGTATTATTTCTGTCCGGATCCATGGCCTTTGCAATGTCCAGTGCCCCCAGCCATTTCTTGATATAATGTGCAGCAAACCAAATTGGCTGAAGACTCACATCTGAGATGCTGAGGACCTCAAGAGGTGAACAAGATGGATCATCCACACACTTTTGGCTGAAGATATAGAAGATAATAAATAAGACATTTTATTGTAATTTATTGCATTTAGATTGCTGAAGCTCTCTCTGGATTGACAGTGGTATTGATTTAATTTATCTACATTTAATTTTGAAAGTGGTAGGATGTATAGAAATAGGAACTAATAAAACACATGAAATCTTGAGCTTAACAATAGAGGCAAATAATATAAGAGAAGGGAAATTATGCTGAGATTATACAGAGGTCTGGTTCGATGGCAAATAAAGTATTGAGTCTAGTTGGGGTCTTTCTGCCCCATGGTAAGGAATGGTCTCAGTGGCTCCCTGTTTCTTCCTGAGGCCTGACATGCTGAGGGAAGCCTACCTAGCTCTTTCACTGTGGCATCCTGAGGCATTGGTGTCACGAGCAAAGGGTCTGAGGTCATTTCCTTCAGTGTTATGCTCACAATGCTGAACTGAACCCCTCAGGAAGTTGGGAGCAGAGCCCATCTTCACTTGGCTGGTCACTGTGAAGCCATTCTGCAGCCTTCCAACCTATAATTCAATTCAAACATTCCCTCTGATAGGAAGTCCTGCCTGAAATGGCTGCTGGCCAAATAAATGCCACTTTATTGTTGAAGCTGAGCTACTAGGAGAGGTAGCCATAACTGTGTGACTAGAATGAAGCCTCAAGGAACAGATACCATGGACCCAGATGGCAAGTTAATTCTGGGGTTTTGCTGGGGCTAGGCTGACAGACCTGAGGACGTAGGTTCAGATTACCAGGGTTGGAAAGGGATGGATGGGGAAATTTTGGATGGGGAATTACTTTGGGTAGGCTCTGATGCACACCAGGGCCTGAAAAGGAAGCACATTTAATAGTAAGGTCCTGGGGAGTGTTACCGAGCAAAGAGACCTTGAGGTCTAGGTTTCTTGTTCCTTAAAAGTGGTTCTCTTGCCTTTATTGGTCAGTGTATTGAGAATAAGAGTTGGGATGTCATGTTGTCACTGTACAGGACATTGGTTAGGCCATTTTTGGAATACTGTGTTCAATTCTGGTCTCCCTGCTATAGGAAAGATGTTGTGAAACTTGAAAGCGTTCAGAAAAGATTTACAAGAAAGTTGGGTTGAAAGGTTTGAGCTATAGGGACAGGTGAAATACATTGAGGCTATTTTCTTTGGAGCGTCAGAGGCTGAGGGGTGACCTTATAGAGGTCTACAAAATCATGACAGACATAGATAGGGTGAATAGCCAAGGTCTTTTCCTCAGGGTAGAGGAGTTCAGAACTAGAGGACAAAGGTTTAAGGTGAGAGGGGAAAGATTTAAAAGGGTCCTAAGGGGCAACTTTTTCACACAGAGGGTGGTGCCTATATGCAACGAGCTGCCAGAGGTAGTGGTGGAGGCTGGTACAATTATAACATTTAAAAGGCATCTGGATGGGTATATGAATAGGAAGGATTTAGAGGGATATGGGCCAAATGCTGGCAAATGGGACTAGATTAATTTAGGATATCTGGTCGGTATGGATAAGTTGGACTGAAGTGTCTGTTTCTGTGCTGTACATCTCTATGACCATTTGACCATATGACTCTATGACACATGTGCTCCTTTTTGCTTGGCTACCAGTCTGGCAGATTTCCTTCCCTAAAGGACATTAGTGAACCGGATACGTTTTTATAACAATCTCAGAGTTGTCACAATCGCCTTCAGATATTTTTTTCTAAAATTTATTCAGAGATATTATTACACCCCTCTGGAGCAAGTAGAACTTGCCCCTTGGTTCAGGGGTAGGGACACTACCACTGTACCACAAGAGCCCTCTCAATTATATTCACTATAACTAGCTCTATATTCCAAAAGTATTAATTGAATTTAATGTACCAGCTAACATGGTGGGATTCGAGCTCACATCTCCAGAACATTAATGTGGAGCTCATCCAGTGATGTTACTACTACACCACCATCTTCCCTCTTATGTTGACAGCCATACTCCCAAAACTGAGTCAGAAGCTGAAGGGTCCAGCTGAATGGAGATTCAGCCTCCCACTTAGAATTCCATTGGAAAGGCAGGAATCCAGTAGGTATGCATGCTCATCATCTCCTGACCTGCCTTCATCCCATCTCCTTCTTTGGCCCCCTCCCCAGCACCCCCTATTAATGGAAGCCCTTCCACTGCAAAGGACCAAATAATTAATGGCTGGTAGAAAGTTAGTAGCAACGTAAGGAGTCCTCATGTAGGACCTGTCAAGCTGTTAATCAGCCTATGAATCTTCTAATCCATTTTATTCTCCAAGGAAAGAATATGAAGATATGAAAACACAAGCCAAAAGGTGCATTGGCAGCCAGAAATAATCGTTGCAATGACCTGAAGCATAATTTCAGTTTCAAGCTCCACCTTCTGGTCTGATTTGTACTAGCAAACCTGCACAAAGGCTTTAATTGTGTCATGAGTGTAATTTTGGTCCTGAACTGATCAATATCAAGCTAGATTTGTGAACATTTTATAATTTCTACATCAAAACCATCACTTAAATTCAATTGATCTAATTTATAAGTTTATTTTTACATAATGGCTGTTTAAGGACTATTAATATATTTAATGGCTGTTTATTTGAACGTAATTATTCCTCCAAGTGAATGCTATCATTCAACGTACATTCTAAGTGAATCATCTGGATTATTATTTCATCCATAAATGTACTTAAGCTTATTTGTCTTAATTTGTCTTAATACCAGAGATAACAAAGTGTAGAGCTGGATGAACACAGCAGGCCAAGCAGCATCATAGGAGCAGGAAGGCTGACGTTTCGGGCCTAGACCCTTCATCAGAAATGGGGGAGGGGAAGGGGGTTCTGAAATAAATAGGGAGAGAGGGGGAGGCGGATAGAAGATGGATAGAGGAGAAGATAGGTGGAGAGGAGACAGACAGGTCAAAGAGGCGGGGATGGAGCCAGTAAAGGTGAGTGTAGGTGGGGAGGTAGGGAGGGGATAGGTCAGTCCAGGGAGGACGGACAGGTCAAGGGGGCGGGATGATGTTAGTAGGTAGGAGATAGGGGTGGGGCTTGAGGTGGGAGGAAGGACAGGTTAGGGAGGCGGGGACGAGCTGGGCTGGTTTTGGGATGCGGTAGGGGGAGGGGAGATTTTGAAGCTTGTGAAATCCACATTCAAATCCACTATCTCTGTTATTGTCTTATTACCATGTTGTTTATCATGTTTCCTCATAGAGAGCTTCATTTAATTACTTATATTGTCCTGATAGTATTATTCTATGAAGTATTATATTAAGTATCAACTAGAATACTGGTCTGTTTTTGCTCATTGATGATTAGAATTATTACTTTCAAGAGGCAGCAGTTTCTATGAACATTTTGCTAACTGATGCTAATTTTCTTGAACTAAGTGATGTAATTTTGCTTTATTAATGCTACCTTTGGGAAGTGATGTCACATCTCCATTTCTAACAGTTCTACAATTACAAACACTCAGGAAAATTAGCAGAGAGCGGATAAGCAAAAAGTTGCATACAAAACAAACACATAGACACACATGCACGCAAACACTAAAAGCAATGACAGATGGACACATTTAACTAAAAAAGGAAACACAGATGATTAGAGCTCCCGTGGTTAACAATGAGAAAATTCCTGCTCGTGACCACTAACTGCTAATCTTGCCATAAATTGCCTGAGTTGTACATCAAGTTATAACGGGGGTGGATGTGTCCGAAAAGCCTCCAAAGACTGGCTTTTGGAGATGCCTCCATCTGCCCCTTTGGGTAGAATTGATGATAGGTCACAGTCTGAAACTTTATTTCTCTCTCCATGAAGGCTGCCAGCCTTGCTGAGTATCGACAGTGGTTTCTGCTTTTTATTTGCTGGAGAGTGTTGCTGTAGCTTTGCAGAAATGTCAGAGGAGGAAGGTATCACACAAAGCATGGGATTGTCTGGGCCTGAGGCAGTGGGCGTGGAGGCAGGAAGTGAACCTGTTTCTGTGAGATATTGAAGGACCAGAACCCTGCCACCTTCTGGCTATTAAACTGGTCCACTCAGGGAGCCCTGGCTGACAGATAAGAGCAGCAGTGTCAGATATAAGGGCAGGTAGTGGTAATGTCATTAGGCTAGTAATACAGAACACCAAGCCAATGTTCTGGGGACAAGTACTAGACAGTGGTAAACAGTAAAAGTTAAAATTAAAATAAAATTGAAGAAATTCCAGAGACTGGAGTTAAAGGAATGCAGTGGTAGGTAGAATCCCTATCAGGATTGATATAGTTTAAGGGGTGGCACAATGGCTAGTAGTTAGCACTGCTGCTAAATTGCCCACAGTGTCCAGGGATGTGCAGGCTAGGCAAATTATCCATGGGAAATGCAGAGTTATAGGGTAGGGGGTGGGTGTGAGTGGGATGCTCTTCAGAGGTTCAGTGTGGACTCGATTAGCTGATTGGCCTGCTTCTACACTGTAGGGATTCTTTTCTGTGACACTGTTCACTCTGAGAGCTGGCTCTGAGGGAGCTGGATCAGTGTCAGAGGCTCTCTACGTGTAAATACTGGCCTCTGTCGAGTTATTTGAACCTTAAATTAGGGTCCTTCATTGAGCAATTAATGATAACTTAAGGGCTTCAATCCAACAGGGCTGCACTTATCTCGTTGGGATGTAAAAGGTTACCCTCGTGGGCAGGTTGTCAGTATGAGGTTCGGGAGGCGTCCCTTCAATCTGCAATAAGATGGAAGCAATCAAGGGACTGGACATGGGTCAGCGAGGAAGATGCAATGATATAACCCCATGCCCTGGCCTTGCTTCTGACCACATGGCTCACCTCTGCCCACCACTTCCACCTTGTGAGACTCTCCTAAACAAAACACGATTCCAGTGGATGATCCTTTGTCCAGGAAGTCCATGAGTATTATTCTGGTGACAATCATGGCCAACATTATGGATCTGCTGATTTCCGGGAATGCCACTCACTGATTGGCTGACAGCTCTTGGTGGCCCTTACTTCTTGGCCTGGTATCCTGATTCCAGCAGAAAGCCCATTTCCAGCCAATTAACTGTGTGATTTCTGGAAGATCCAGTGGCCTTTCACATCTTTGTAGACTGTGAGTTTCTCTCCTGTTTTCAGATTTACTCTGTAACAGAAAGATTCTGCCCTAAATCTGCAACTGGTATGGGAGCAGCCTTTGCGGTACCACAGAGAGATGGAAGAGCAACTGAGGCAGTGGGGCTCTGCAAAGTTGGAGCCACACTCTTCCAAATTCCTTAACAAAGACAGGAGGCTGGTTAGCACGACAGCCAGTGCACGCAGCATTTTAGTGTGCATGTCCATCAGTCTTTCATGTCCTATCCTGTGTGTTTCCCATCAAAGTCCTCATCTGAATCCTCGGTACCAGAACTCCTCTGCTACCTCTGGCAATCAAATCATTCTTTACAACTGGCCATGCTACAGCCTATCTAGGCCTGTAATGACTCACCACTTGCTTACCTTAACTCTATTCTATCCTCTGAACTATAGAACATAGAACATAGAACAGTACTGCACAGTACAGGCCCTTTGGCCCACGATGTTGTGCTGACCTATTATCCTACTAAGATCAAACTACCCTGCATACCCTATATTTTAATAGAACATAGACCAGTACATGTTTAGTGGCGCTTTCTGGGCTGCTGTCTGTAAGTGTTACTTAAAGTGCTAGTGCCTTTAAGTCAACCATCTTCCCTCTTTAATCTGCTGGCTGGAGAGGCAATAGTGCTTGGGTATCAGAAAGCAGGACCCCAGAACGTAAAGGATGGTTACAGGTGGAGTGAAGTGGATTGGGATCTTAAGATCCATAGTTACACCTTCAGTAAGTTCATGCAAAATAGCAGGTTGAGCTGAGAGCTATCAAGACACAAATCATGAATATGTTGTTAGCCTTAATGGTCTTGGTGCCTTGGATGGCTCAGGCTCTATGGTTTTTGACTCTGATGCTGACAGGAATCTTATCAATAGGGCTCAGGAGATGGATGTGTCCTTTTCTCCACTGAATTCTGCTATACACCCTTCTATTATGTATTATTGTTTCCTTTCAAAAAAAGGACAAATTGTTAATGATTATATCACACTGTGGTGATGTTTCTGCCATAGCTGAATAGTTAAAGGAGTTGGAGAGAGATTGATCAATGGTTTGTGAGTGGGCAGATGAGACCAAGTGTTAAGCATGATTCTTGAGTGTCAGGGAGTATATTGGGCAAGTGATGGGTATGGGATACATTCTCCAGCAGAAGAGATTCGTGGTGTGATCAGTAAGAGATACCATGTTAAGATAACCTGAACCACCCAAACAAGGTCATTTAGCCTCCTTTGAACAGGTATTGGAACCCAGGGTCCAAAAAACAGGTATTGATGTACATGGCTACCTCCTCCCTAACCATTCTGACAGTTGAATCCTGAAGGATTTTCTGACACTCCTCCCCGAGAAACTATGTAACCCCCTGCCCAGCTCCATCACTACTGCCTCCAATGCCCCAACCCTGAATCCCTGAACCCTCACACTGCCTTAGTGTTTAATTCTCTATCATTTTAAGTTACACCGTTCTTCAGTGCGGCCTCACTTTAAATGTAACAGCCTGCCTTTAAGAAGAGCGAGCCTGTTATACTGCATGGTATCTGCCTGACAACATTGTTCTTCAACCTGCTGAAAACTGGTTCAACTAGCAAGTTGGAGAAGAAGGAAGCAGCAAGAGACCCACTTGGCCACTCACTGTATCATACAGATGCACCAAACCTCAGTGCTGTCCTCTTGGTTTAGAATAGGCAGAGGAAGCTCACAAATTGCAATTTGTTTCTTTAATGTGGGATGTAAGCGTGGCTGGTAAGAAAGCATTTCTTGCCAAATCCTAGTTGCTGTTGAGTTGATTGGCTCTCTAAAGGGCAGCTAAGAATCACCCACATTGCTATTGGTCTAAAGTTACATGTGAGCTAGGCCTCTAGTAACGACTGCAGATTTCCTTCCCTCTAAGACTTTCATAAACCAAATGGGCTTTTTACAACAATTGACAATGGTTACATAGTTGCTGTTACACAATACTTAAAATTCCAGGTTTTTATTACATTTTAATTTAAGTAAGTACTTTTACGTGGAATTCAAACTCGTATCCCCAGATTATTAGCATGGAGCTTTGGATTACCTGTCCTGTGACATTATTATTATCTCACTGACTCCCATCCAAAACGTAGGGCATGTGTGTCTAGCCCAATATGCCTCAGTCAAGTTTCTCAATCTGTTTGAAGAGACCCATTGTCACATGTCCAATTAACACAGGTACCAGAATTTATGTTGCTCTGCAAAGGTTCACCAGAAACAAATATGAGCTGGTCTGAGCATAACGAACAGTGAGCACTGTTCTTTTGTCATTGACTACAAAATCCAGGCCATCATAACTATCCAAATACTTTAATTCCAATTATTTAGTTAATGTTACAGCCAATGTTTTCAATGTATTAATTTTTGCCAGTGATGAGGCATCAGTAGTAGCCATTATGATAATAACAGTTATTATGTTATCTTAGTTTTCTGATTTAACAATGAAATGCACCTTCTCTTTTTGGAGTAATTTTATACAAATCAGTATGGCAGAATGCAGGCTGGTTCTTTCTTCCTAGAATTGTCTGATTAGGTTGCAGTTTGTTATTCCACTTTCATACTTTTCCTGTGGCTAACTCTGATTTTTTACTCTGTACAGTTCTGGTAACAATGATTTTATAAACTTGACCTCCATGTTGCTGAAGTTTTTGAAAATAAATGAATCCTGTGTTGGCCAAGCCTCCAATCTGTAAGTAAATGATATGCCTTTCATTCTTCTCATTAATGCTATGCTCATTAAGGATATTAGTGCTGGGGAATGGAGTGACTTTCATTCGGGGCAACAAAACATAAAAGGCGTAGTTTAAATCACCCGAAATGAGTGAATTTGGATTGGGTGGAATGAGAAAACTTTAACAATCACAAACTATCAAGCTGCAAAAACAAGTGATCCATCCTTTGTGCTTTGATTAACACAGTCCAAAGCCATACAGACTGGTTAACTCAATCAGGATGTGTTACTACTTGACCAAAGTCCAGATTGTAGAATACCCAAAGTTGCTTCTGGGTTGTCATTGTTGCACATGATTGTAGCAGAATCACAGATTACTAATACTTCAGTCAAACCTCAGAGAGGCACCATGAACACAACATATCAATAAATGTATCAGAGATAGTTGGAACTGCAGATGCTGGAGAATCTGAGATAACAAGGTGTAGAGCTGGATGAACACAGCAGGCCAAGCAGCATCATAGGATCAGGAAGGCTGACGTTTCAGGCCTAGACCCTTCATCAGAAACGGAGGGGGTAGGGGGTTCTGAAATAAATAGGGAGAGAGGGGGAGGCGGATAGAAGATGGATAGAGGAGAAGATAGGTGGAGAGGAGACAGACTGGTCAAAGAGGTGGGGATGGAGCCAGTAAAGGTGAGTGTAGGTGGGGAGTTAGGGAGGAGATAGGTCAGTCCAGAGAGGATGGATAGGTCAAGGGGGCGAGATGAGGTTAGTAGGTAGGAGATGGGGGTGGGTCTTGAGGTGGGAAGAGGGGATAGGTGGCCATGGGTACCCGCATGGGCCCAAGTTATGCCTGCCTCTTTGTAGGTTACGTGGAACAATCCCTCTTCCTTACCTACACTGGGCCTAAACCCCACCTCTTCCTCCGTTACATGGATGACTGTATTGGCGCCGCCTCGTGCTCCCATGAGGAGCTTGAACAGTTCATCCACTTCACCAACACCTTCCACCCCAACCTTAAATTCACCTGGACCATCTCTAATACCTCTCTCACCTTTCTGAACCTCTGTCTCCATCTCAGGCAACCACCTAGAAACCGATATCCATTTCAAGACCACCGACTCCCACAGCTACCTAGAATACACCTCCTTCCACCCACCTTCCTGCAAAAATGCCATCCCCTATTCCCAATTCCTTTGCCTCCGCCATGTCTGTTCCCAGGATGAGGCATTCCACTCCCGTACATCTCATGTCCTCGTTTTTCAAGGACCGCAAATCCCCCCCTCAGTGGTCGAGACGGTGTCTCCCACATTTCCCGCAACTCATCCCTCACACCCAGTCCCCGCAATAACAACCAAAAAAGAATCCCCCTCATCCTCACGTACCACCCCACCAACCTCCGGATCCAACGCATCATCCTCCGACACTTCCACCATCTGCAATCCGACCCCACCACCAAAGACATTTTTCCCTCCCCACCCTTATCTGCTTTCTGGAGGGACCACTCTCTCCGTGACTCCCTTGTCCGCTCCACACTCCCCTCCAGCCCCACCACACCCGGCACTTTTCCCTGCAACCGCAGGAAGTGCTACACCTGCCCCCACATCTCCTCCCTCACCCCCATCCCAGGCCCCAAGAAGACTTTCCACATCAAGCAGATGTTCACCTGCACATCTGCTAATGTGGTATACTGCATCCGCTGTTCCTGATGTGGCTTCCTCTACATCGGGAAAACCAAGTGGAGGCTTGGGGACCGCTTTGCAGAACACCTACGCTCGGTTCGCAATAAACAACTGCACCTCCCAGTTGCGAACCATTTCAACTCCCCCTCCCATTCCTCAGACGACATGTCCATCCTGGGCCTCCTGCAGTGCCACAATGATGCCACCCGAAGGTTGCAGGAACAGCAACTCATATTCCGCTTGGGAACCCTGCAGCCCAATGGTATCAATGTGGATTTCACAAGTTTCAAAATCTCCCCTCCCCCTACCGCATCCCAAAACCAGCCCAACTTGTCCCCGCCTCCCTAACTGTTCTTCCTCCCACCTCAAGCCACACCCCCATCTCCTCCCTACTAACCTCATCCCGCCCCCTTGACCTGTCCGTCCTCCCTGGACTGACCTATCTCCTCCCTACCTCCCCACCTACACTTACCTTTACTGGCTCCATCCCCGCCTCTTTGACCTGTCTGTCTCCTCTCCACCTATCTTCTCCTCTATCCATCTTCTATCCGCCTCCCCCTCTCTCCCTATTTATTTCAGAACCCCCTTCCCCTCTCCCATTTCTGAAGAAGGGTCTAGACCCGAAACGTCAGCCTTCCTGCTCCTCTGATAATGCTTGGCCTGCTGTGTTCATCCAGCTCTACACCTTGTTATATCAATAAATGTTTTTGGACTTCTTTTCTTGACTGTGGAATTCTCAGTTTAATATCTCACCTGAAATGCAGTACTTCCAATTTTGTAACACTCCTTGACTACAACACTAAAGTATCATTTTCAATTGTATGATCAAATCGTTAGAATGAAGCTTTAACCCATTAGCCTCTGAGTTTGAGATGTGACTGCTCCTGTTGAGCTGAGATCCAAACAAAAGACGTGGAGAATCAGAACTGTTAGATATCAGTCCTTGCTAATGACCTATTGTTGGATACACGATTTAATAAGTAAATTATGCAGACAAATCACAAAATTGATTTATATACTGCAAATCACTATTTTCACTGGGAAAATGTTATACTTTTTCTTAGGGACAGTTCTTCATGTGGGTGGAATGGAAATTCAGAACCACAGAATTTTATGGGGCACTGTAATTGTGATAATGGCAATCAGGTAAGAATCATGGGCTGTGACATCTCCATTGTTTCTCGGCCCACTGGTCATGTTATGCAACCATTTTAAATTATTGAATTTTGATAAGTTTATGTATTTGTATATATTGGCACGGATTAAAGGATCAAGACACCTGCACCCTATTCATTTTCGTGCTCTTTCCAAATGTTTCTGGAAATCATTTGAACAGCTAAATCTTTCACTTCGTATTCTCTGACTCAAAGGATGGTGAGTGGCAGTCCATCTGTTGTTTTTAAGATTTAGCCTTGGTAATTTGAAGTCAAGAACCATCCCTCCACACAAAGACAGCCGCAAACAACAGAAGCTATAAGTGGATTACTATTTTTGATAACGTGAATTTTCTGACTGTGTCACAGCTTCAAAGGGAAATGCTCTCTTTTTTATGAAACAATGACCTGTCTTTCTCTGTTTGGATTCAATAAAATGCTACCACAACACAAGGCACCCGCATGTATAAAAGAACAGCATCAGTAACCTGAGGATCAGTTATTTGCTTCCTTTAAAAGATAGAGCTGTTTTTATTTAGTTTAGGGAACTGTCAAAATTACAGGTTTCAAATAAAACTTCAGTCACAATCAATGGTTACCTACCTGGAATTAAGTATTCAGAATCACTTAAAATGCAATGCACAGTGTTAAGTAACTGATATTGTATAAAACCCCATTGCCCCAAAGTATAGTCCTGAATTACTGAGGAAATGTTAGACACTGTACAAATGTAACACCAAGTCAGGCTGATAAAATCTAAAATAGCTGTGAAATTTGAGAGGAAAAAAATCGTAAATTGAATATGATCCCTTTCTAAATTCCGGAACCTAAGCAGTTAATTTACAGGAACTAACCAGATTTGTGTATGTATGCTTACATTTTGCTCTGTCCCCCACACCTGCTTGTTACTGGTGGAGGAAATAAGCTGGGAATGGAAAATAAGAGTTAACTTATTCACAAAACAATCAACAGAAGATAACCAGTATTGACTTACCATATGGAAAAGGAGGATTTAAATAAAGACTTCTCTGGGATACAGGCCATGGCGTTTGCATCCTGTGCAAACCCTTCTCCCAGGCCCTGTTCCCATGAGCTGTATTACTTGTTACAGTGCTAATCTGTGGAGATGTTTTGAACATTTCAGACTTGAAATGTTATCACGTCCATTATGAAAACCAATGGAATGCAAAAGAAACAAAATAAATTCAAAAGATTATACGTAACAGATTGGGAAATGAAGGAAATTAATGGCAGGCTTGCAGACTGACAAGGAGGTCTTGTGATGCAGTGGTAGCATCTTTACCTTTGGGTCTTTAGTTTCTAGTTCAGTTCCACCTCAGGACTTAATGGCCATGGAAGGTGTGTTATATCAAAGCTAAACAGGTTGATTATCAATCTGTCAATCCTTTGCTTTACCTATGACAGGCAATAGGAGATTTCTTTAGTCAACTGGAACCTTTTGGTAACTGCGGTGTAAACCCATATTATATTATAAATGTACTTGTGTATATTCTTGTCATGTGCAAGTGTGAACCTTGTTCCAAGGGTCTCCTGTATATTGGTAAACCAAATCCACCAACAGAAATTTATATAGTGCTTTTAACAGAATTAAGTACAGTAACCTAAAGTGGTTCACGAGAGTATTAAATATTAATATATGAAACCCAAGCCACAAGTTATAGATGTTCAGACTTTTGCAGTAATAATGACAATGAAACCATCAGAAATCAAAATCTTTACTCCTTTGAAATGGACAACAGCTTCTGGATTACATGCTCAGAATAACTTGAAAGTCTAGAAGTTGCTGTCAATAGCTTTATGCTTCTCCAGAGGATGCACAACCCAGGCAGCCCCCAGAGTGCAACTATTAGAAGTCAATCACTGATATGCTGTTAGTCTCACTGCAAAAACCTTTGAGAAAGATCTTGCTGAATGAAGAGTAACTAGATTTTTAACAGCATACCAATCTGATAATTAATTTTAAAACAGATATGTAAATGAAGCACAATGTAAATCAGAACAATTCTAATTGTTGGTTCAGTTTAGGTTCAGTGTAGGTTCATGGAAGGACTGCTTAAAATTACTGTACTGGTTACTGCGAGTGTGATGGGACATGCCACTCATTGCAATTATGCTAAAATTTAATTAATTGTAGCGGTTAAAGAGTCAACTTGAATTAAAGCTTTCTGCTGCTTTCTGCTCTAGTGTGGTTTTACAACAGAAGTGTGATAGCTTTACTTCCGTTTTCTTAGACACATCACTACCAAGTTTGTGACATGCATAAGATAACTTACATATTTAAAGCAGCTTATGTATCAGTAGAAAGGAAAGTTATTGGTAGCATTGTAATTTTGCAAGGACTCCTCTTCAGCAAGAACAAGTTAGAGAGCTGGAAATTTAACAATTAATTTTAGTCATCCATAAAATGCTCATTTCAATTTGAAGTGCTTATTTTTTCATTAGAATTTCATGGGATTATATCCAGTAAAATCATACTTAAACGTGTCCCTAATTACCTTGCTTAGGTTTAGCCTCGTTGCCAAGGTTAGAGCAACTGTCTTTATACTGATAAATCATATCATCTGATGTATAAACTAGACTGATCAGATGCAACTTAAAGCTAAAGCTCAACTCTAGAGTTAATGTAAAAGAACATTGATAAATTATTGCATAAAATTATTTATAAGCTGTCACATGCCCACATTGGGAGCCAGTAAAGTTTACCTCAAGATAATTGATCCCTGTTGAGTTTAACTCTGCTGTCCGGGTCAGGGCTTTTCTTGGGGCATCAGCAGGACTCTCCATAGGCTAGGCTTTATTGAGGCCTTTTAACAATAAAATGAGTGGAATTCCCAAACTAGCCTTTGAAGTCACCAAGATATGACCTCTTCAAGTGGGGTTTGGGGAGGGGCATGCAAGGGAGATTACCCCATATCTTCCCCTACTCCGGAAAATGGCAGAACCAAAATCAGGAGGTGGAAACCAGGTGCAACTTGATTCCAGGCCTCTTCCTTGCTGTTATCCAAAATTTTACAGGTTTTCTGCCTTAAGAAAACATAAAGAGCTAAAGTAAACCATTTGGTCTTTTGAACCTTCTCTCATTCAGTTAGCTCAGAGCTGATCTACTGTCCTCAAACCCACTTTTCTGCACTATTTCCAAACTCCTTAATTCCCTTAGTATTTAAAAACCTATTAGCTTCTACCTTGAATGGGGACTGAGAATGCACAGCTCTGAGGTAAGAATTCCAAAACTCTCAACCTTTTGAGCGGAGTTATTTCTCTTGACCTTGATCCTAAGTGGATGACTCCTTTTCCTGAAATCGTGATCCCTTCTCTAGATGCACAGAATCACAAAAAGAGGCCAATCACCCCATCATATCTGCATCAACTGTTTGAGTATTTTGACTTAATACAAAACTTCTATCTCTTCCCCATAACTCTGCACATTTGGATGATTATTTAAATAGAAATGATGCCCTTGTGAATGATATAGTCGAACCTTTTTAAGAGCAAATTACTGCAAATGCTGGAATCTGAACTGAAAACAAAAAAAAAATACTGGAGATCACAGTGGGTCAGGCAGCATCCATGGAGAGAAAGCAAGCTAACGTTTTGATCTGGATGACTTTTCACCAGAGCTAAATTGAAGCTCTGAAGATTCATGTAGGCTTGAAACAGTTGAACCTTTCTCTGCCAAACTTCTAGGCAGTGCATTCCAAACCCAGACCACTACTGTGTGAAAAAGCTTTTTCTCATCTTGTTTTTGCGTCATTTGCAAAACACTTCAAAACTGTGCCTTCTCATTCTTCATTCTTTTGTGAACAGGGACAGTTTTACCCCATCGAGTCTGTCCCAATCCTTCATGATTTTGAAAATGTCTATCAAATCTGCCTTCAGCTTTGTCCTTTCTATGGAAAGCAATTCCAGCTTCTCCGGTCTAAGCTTATGACTGAAGCTTCTCATCCCTGGAACCATTCTCATAAACCTCTTTTACACTCTCTCAAATGTGTTGATAACCTTCCTAAAGCAAGGTGCCCGGGACCGTACACAACACTTCAACTGAAGTCTAACTAATGTGCTATATAAGATTAGCATAATCTCCTTGCTCTTGTACTCTCTGCCCCTATTAATGAAGCCTAGAACACTATGTTTTATTAGCAGCTCTCTGCCAATCCTGCCAGTTTTAAAGGTTTATGCACATTTACACCCGCTTGATTCAATTTCCCACGTTCTTACCCATTCACTGACCTTTCTGGAGCCTCTATGCATTCTCCTCAATGCCTACCTTCTCACCTAACTTTGTATTTCCAGCCAATTTAAATGCATTGCACTTAGTTCGTTTATCTAAGTTATCAACAGGAATTGAAAATAGGTGAGGCACAAATATTGCTCCTTGCAGTAACCTGCTGACACAAAAATGTGATCAATAATGTCTTATTTATTCCTAATTCTTGTTTTCTGTCAATAAACATCTTCAATCTACAACAATATATTAACCCCAATTTCACAAATCACGATTTTGTGTAGTCACCTTTTGCATGATATACTATACAGCGAAATGATCTTTGAAAATCCAAATTGGTCTAATTGGAATTTTGAGCTCTCTATGTTGAAACCAGAACTCATTGCAATCAACAACTCATCATTCATTCATTGGATCTTAAAGCTTCTTATCCTTCCCAGTTTTCATCAGCCTACAATCTTTAAGATATTGAAATCAAATTTCATTTTAATTGATCATCATTCCCTATCTTGTTGAATGTTTCCTCAACCTTTGTGGTATTTTGCACTTCAGCCTTTACCTTTTACTTGGAAGTATCTCCGTAAAACTGATGCAACTATCTGGTTGTATTTATCTTACAGCAATGCCCAGCAGCAAATAACACGACACCCTACTACAGAAATAGTGACGGACAACTGCTATACAACCTCACAGGTTACAATCTGCAAGACTACTTAATATCAACAGAAAACATATTTGGACAAAAAAGGTAAAGTACAGTTGCTGAATCAGTGTTATGAAGAACTGTTTTTAAAGATGTTGGGCTCAATCTTACATTTTTTTGGCTAAGTCTGAGTTGCTTCAAGATTTTTGGAGTGTTTTTGTCTCAAGACCTCATGAATTTTGTTATTGTGTCTTGCCAAACTCACCTCTTTATATATGTACCCCATCCCTACAGCATCCCTTATGTCTGATTTCTGCCTCATCTTACCATGCACCCTTTCCACTGGCAACATTTGTACCCGTGCCTGTTGAGCATCTAGACAAGCACTGTAAGTCCAGAACCACCTGACATTTGCCCCAGAAAGGGCAAACAGGGAAAAATCAAACTCCACTCAGTTGACAAGGTTTGAGAAGTCTTGCTGGAAGAGGCGATGCCAATTAGAGCATTCTTCCTCCCCCCAAACCAGCAATAGTGGCCATGACACTAGACCATGCCAGCCTGGTCCAATATTGCTACCCTGGTTAACCTCAGACATCAAGAGGAATGCCCAGCACTGTAGCTAGAATGTCCTTTTCCACTCTGCCAAGAGGAGTGCCATCATTGTCTCTCCAATACCTCATACTTGCTGTGTCTGTGCTGTTGTACCCACTTCCGATCAAGGGTCACGCTCTACTAGTCCATTGTTGCCTGCAAGATCTTCCCTAATTGCTTTCACTCATCTAAAACTCCAACACCATTAGCCTTGCATGTCTCACCTTACCACATGCACTGTCACTCCGGGACACCTCTCCACCCACGCTGAGAGTAATTGCAATGCCACCCACATCAACACCGGCATAATCTACCCCGTCTCTCATTCCAGGAGGGAAACACAGCACAATAGGCCAGATAAACTCAGAACATCACCTGTCATTTGGCTCCTCACTTTTTATGTAGTGAGGAGCCTGAATCTGACCACCCTAACTAGGATCAGGACTGGTATCAAAGGCTGCCTTTCACTTACTATCCAGGAACCCCCTGAATGAAGGCTATGCCCCTGGATGCAAATGAGGCCTGCTGACAACCATGACAAGCTTTCTGCCTTTGTGTCTGCTAAACAGTATGGCCAAACCGCTGTAATATGTAACAAACTAAGGTAACGCTGGAGAAACTCAGCAGGTCTGACAGCATCTGTGGAGATAGAAACAGAGCTAAAGGTTTTAGTCCAATATAACTTCTTCAGACAGATTTTGCCAGACCTGCTGGGTTTCTCCAGTATGTATAACATTTTGTTTTCAGCAGTAATATGAATCTGGTATCCCTGGCTGAGAAGGCAAAATACAAAAAGGCAGGTAAGGCAATGCAGGGCAGGGATGCTGTGAGCATCATAGGAGCTGCTGAGTGCGTTATCTTGCAATAACCTGTTGCTTTTTAAGATAGATTTTCTGCTCTTTAAGATTTTTACACAAAGTTGAGGCATTAAGAGGTGTGGACTGTTTTCTAAATGAGGAAAGGCTTCTGAAATCTGAAGCATAAAGGGACTTATGAGTCCTTGTTCAGCATTCTCTTAAGGTTAACGTACAGGGTCAGTTGCCAGTTAAGAAGGCAGTTGCAATGTTAACATTCATTTTCAGAGGGCCAGAACACAAAAGTAGAGTCAAACTACTGAGGCTGTATAAACTCTGGTCAGATCACATTTGGAATATTGTGAGCAGTTTTGGCACCATATCTAAGGAAGGATGTGGTATCTTTGGAGGGGGTCCAGAGGAGATTTGCAGGAATGATCCCAGGGGTAAAGGTCGTGTCATAGGAGGAGCAGTTGAGAAATCTGAGCCTATTGAGTTTAGAAGGATAAGGGAGAATCTCTTTGTAATTTACAGAATATTGAGAGGCCTGAATAAAGCGGATGTGGAGAAGATGTTTCCACTAGTAGGAGAGACTAGCACCCGAGGGAACAGTCCCAAAGTGAACGGATGACCCTATAGAACTGAGATGAGGAGGAATTTGTTCAGCCAGAAGGTGGTGAACTCATTGCTACAGAAGGCTGTGGAGGCCAAGTCATTGAGTGTATTAGACAGGTTCTTGATTGCTAAGGGAATCAATAGTTACGGGGAGAAGGCAGGAGAATGAGTATGAAAAGCAAATTAACCATTATCCAAATGGTGGAGCAGACCCAATGAGCCAAATGGCCTAATTCTACTCCGATCTCTTATGGTCTAAATTTCTGACATTGATACTATGAATTGATGTAATTGATTGATTGATGCCAAAGAAGTAGTAAACTGAGGCTTTTTTCCAGGAATGTATTTTAAAGTCATAGAATCATACAGCGTGGAAACAGACCCTACAGCCCAACTCGTCCATGCCGACTAAACTGAACAAGTCCCATTTGCCTGTATTTGGCTCATATCCCTCTAAATTTTTCCTATCCATGTACCTGTCCATATGACTTTTAAATGTTGTGATTGTACTCGCCGCTACCACTTCCTCTGGCAGCTCGTTCCATACATGCACCATCCTCTGTGTGAAAAAGTTGCTCATCGGGTCTCTTTTAAATTTTTCACCTCTCACCTTAAAACTATTTCCTCTAGTTTGGACTCCCCTTCTCGGGGGAAAAGTCCTTGGCTATTCATCTTCTCTATGCTCTTCATGATTTTATGAACCTCTATAAGGTCACCCTCAGCCTTCTACACTCCAGGGAAAAAAAAGTCCCAGCCCATCCAACCTCTCCTCATCACTCAAACCCTCCAGTCCCGCTAACATCTTTGTAAATCTTTTCTGCATCCTTTCCAGTTTAATAACATCCTTTTAAAAGCCTCGACTTGGTCAATTTCAGAATCATGCTAAAGATCTGCAAATGGTTTATTGGTTTATACATAGTGCATACTAGGATAGTGGATATGGAGGAGGCATGAAAAGAGCATGAAGGACACGAGGAACATGAAAAATATTGGATGCACATTAGAAATAGGAGTATATGGAGCGCTACCCAATTCTGTGAAATACACTACCTGACGACTGTTTCTGCCCTATTGTGGGCTGTATTCCTCCTGGAATAAGAATGATGGGGGGAGAATAAGGCAGCATGGGAATTGGATCAATGAGATATTGAGTGCAAGTCTTTAAGGGCTGTGCCCCGATACACGAAGGTGGGCACTCCAGCCTACAGGCCCCTCCATCTGTCTATCTCCATTGCCAGCTCAGAAGGTGGTGGGCCCAACTGCATCTTTTCCCTGAATGAAAATATGGTGGATGGGAGCCTCCTGAATGGAAAAAAGTCTGTGGAGTCAGGAACATTTCTCCTGACTAACCCTAATTCCTGATCTTTGTCTCTTTCCTGAAAATATGACCCTACATCATAAAATTAAATAAAACATTGCCCTTGTCATCTACAATTTAGATGTGGGTCCATTCCACTTCCTTTGTGAATTGACAAGTGAGTCAGTGTGCACTGTTCTTCCTGGAATTTAGGCCCATGTAGGATGACTCATTCGGTCTGCTGAATTGATGGGGCCTCATGGGAGATGAACATTCAAGTTGGGATGTGTTATTGTGTCAAGCCTAAGGTGACCATATTTATCATCTGGAATTTTGAGATATGTGGAGAAGTAAAAGGAGAACAAGGCATTTCACAATGCAGGCAAGCCTTGACTGAAGATAGAGTTGGAAGGTCATGATGTACAGGACTTTGGTGAGGCCTCTTCTGGAATATTGTGCCCAGTTACAAGTGCTGAAAAATGGGATTAGAATAGTTGGGTCAACAAGGTGCAGGGCTGGATGAACACAGCAGGCCAAGCAGCATCAT
>NC_063333.1:63705930-63732482 GCF_021869965.1 Rhincodon typus | reverse complement strand
TACACCTTGTTATCTCAGATTCTCCAGCATCTGCAGTTCCTACTATCACTGAGAGCTCAGACAGTTTTGCTAGGAGCAATAACTGCTGCTTTCAGTTCTCCAGGTTCAAGTATTTCCTCAATCTTTCCACCTATGAAGTAAAGCATTTGCAGATAGTGACCTTGTTCATTAAGATTTAAGGTGATTATGGATAAGGACAAAGGTGGACTGGAAATAAAGGTTTGGAATTGGGGGAAGGCCGATTTTAATAAGATAAGACAGAATCTAGCTAAAGTGGACTGGAAACAGCTACTTGCAGAAAAATCGACATCAGAGCAGTAGGGAACAATTCAAAAGGGTAATAGTGAGAGTTCAGCACCAACATGTTCCTTTAAAAGTGAAGGGTGGGACCAAAAAGTCCAGAGAATGCTTGATGTCAAGATATGAGCAGGATGGTAAGGTGTGAGGGGAAAGATTTAAAAGAGACCCAAGGAGCAACTTTTTCATGCAGAGGGTGGTGAGTGTATGGAATGAGCTGCCAGAGGAAGTAGGGAAGGCTGGTACAATTACAACATTTAAAAGGCATCTGGATGGGTATATAAATATGAATAGGAAGGGTCTAGAGGGACATGGGCCAAATGCTGGCAAATGGGACTAGATTAATTTAGGATATCTGGTTGGCAGGGGCGAGCGAGACCAAAGGGTCTGTTTCCACGCTGTACATCTCTATGATGCTATGATTCTAATAGAAATGGAAGCTTATGGTAGATACCACATATTCAAATCAGCAGGTATCTCAAAGGAGTATAAAAAATGCAGACAGTGGATTGCTCAAAAAAGAAATTAAGAGAGCAAAGTGGGAGACCTAAAAAACACACTGGCAAGTAACATTTAGAAAAATCCAAAAGCATTTTAAAAGTACAATAGGGGCAAGAAAATAGCCAAGGAAAAGGTAGGGCCCATTAGCCCTATCTATGTGTGGAGCCAGAAGACACAGTTGAGATTTTAATTGAATACTTTGCACCTGTATTTACAATAGACAAGGGCAATATAGGTGTAAAAATCAGGGAACGGGTCTGTGATATATTTGAATAAAATAGCATTGATAGGGATGAGTTAATAGCAGTTTTAGCAGGCTTAAAAGTGGATAAATCTCCAGGACCAGACGACATTTATCCAAGGCTACTGTGAGAGGCAGTGATGAGATTGCAGGGGTTTGGAAATTAATTTTTACATCCTGTATGACCGCAGGAGCGGTGCCAGAGGACTGGAGGATGGCTAATGTGGTACTCTTATTCAAGAAGAGTGATAGGGATAAAGCAGGTATCTACAGGCCGATGAGTCTAATGTCAGTAGTAGGGAAACTATCAGAAAAAAATTCTGAGGGATGGAATTGATCTCCACTTATAGACACAGGGATGAATCAAGGATAGTCAACATAATTTCGTACGGGGAGATCACGTTGAATAAATTTTGATTGCATTTTTTGAGGAGGTGACTGGCTGTGTCGATAAGGGTAATGCAGTTAGTGTAGACTACATAGACTTCAGTAACGGTTTTGATAAAGTCTTGCATGACAGACTGGTTGAGAAGCTAAAAGCACATGAGATACAGGGCAATTTGGCAGATTGGATTCAAAATGACAAGAAGTAGAGGGTGATGGTGGAAAGTTGTTTTTGTGACTGGAAGCCTGTGTCCATTGGTGCATCACACGGTTTGGTTTTATGTCCCTTGCTGTTTGTTGTGTACATTAATGATCAGTCAGTTTGCAGATGATGTGAAAATTGGTGGTACGGTAAATAACAAGGAGGAAAGCCTTAGAATACAGGAATCTATGGGTAGGCTGGTCAAATGGGCTGAACAGTGTTAAATGTAATTTATTCCTGAAGAGTGAGAATTGATGCATTTTTGGAGCACTGACAAAGCAAGGGAGTACACATTGAACCCTAGGATGTACAGAGGATCAGTGGGACCTTATTGTGCATGTCCAAAGATCCTTGGAGACAGCGCAACGGGTAGATAAAGTGATTAAGAAGGCTTGAGGGATACTTAGGATATCATAGAATCCCTACAGTGTGTAAACAGGCCATTCAGCCCAATAAGTCCACACTGCCCCTCCGAAGAGTATCCCACCCAGACCCATCCCCATTCCCCTAACCTTTCCCTGTACCCCTGCATTTCCCATGTCTAATCTATCTAATTTACACACCCCTGGAACACCATGGGCAATTTGGCATGGCTAATCCACCTAATCTGCACATCTTTAGACTGTGGGAGGAAACCAGAGCACCCAGAGGAAACCCACGCAGACACAGGGAGAATATACAAACTCCACACAGACAGTCACCCGAGGGTGGAATCGAATCTGCGTCCCTGGCGCTGTGAGGCAGCAGTGCTAACCACTGTGCCACCATGCTGCCCCAAATACTTACCTTTATTAGATAAGGCATTGAATACAAGAGCAAAGAGATTATGGTAGAGCTGTATATAATGTTAGTTAGGCCACAGCTGGAGTCCAGCGTAAGTTCTGGTCACCATACTGTTGGAAGGATTTTACCTGGGTTGGAAAGATTCAGCTATGATGAGATACTAGGTTGTTTTCCTTAGAACAGAGAAGGCTAAGGGCTGATCTGATTGAGGTGTACAAAGTTCTGAGGGACAAACAGAGTAGATGGGGAAAACCTTTCCCCTTAGCAGAGGGGGGTCAATAACTAGTAGGCACAATTTTAATGTAAGGTATAGGAGGTTTAGAGAGGTTTTCATGAAAACTATTAACTTCCAGAGAGTGGTGGGTATCTGAAACTTACTGCTTGAAAGGGCGGTAATGTGGGAAACCTTAAAAACTATTTAGATAAGCATTTGAATCATTGTCGCAGAAAAGGCTACAGGCCAAGTGTTGGAAATGGGATTAGAATAGATGGATGTTTGATGACTGACATGAACATGATGGGCTGAAGGGCCTCTTTCCATGATATAAAAATGCTATGACCTGCTCTCTTGTCAGCTTGTGATCTTTGTTGGTTTCACACAGCTCGTTGGCTCAGATTGCTGTCATCAATGCTGTAATACAACAATCTGCTCTGACTCAGAGTGCTCAATGTTGCCACTCAATGCAATCTCAAATACTCTGAAAGATCAGCTGCCTTCCACATCACCGGCTACAAAAATGGGAGAATCATCCTGTAAAAGTGCTCAAATACAAAAAAAACACTGAAGCCAATCACTCATTGTACTTGGATGACTTCAAATAAATGTTATGAGAAAAAAAAAGTTGAACCTACAACATACACAACAGACACAAAATAAATTATTTTTTGGAGGTGGAGGAACACAGCAGGCCAGGCAGCATCAGAGGAGCTGGAAATCTGACGTTTCGGGTCGGACACTTTCTGAAGAAGGGTCCCAAACCGAAACGTCAACTTTCCTGCTCCTCTGATGCTGCCTGGCCTGCTGTGTTCCTCCAGCTCCGCACTGTGTTATCTCTGACTCCAGCATCGGCAGTTCTTACTATCTCTTATTTTTTGGAGGGCTTTTTTTGAGAATTTCTCAAGGGCTACTTTTTGATTCTCATGAACTTCTTTACTGCTGCAATCATGTAAACCATTAACTTCTATCTTGGTGATGTGTTATGTGTTTGGATTTAAAAAGAAGCAGAATTGGAAGAATTCAGAAATATCCTCAATAATTATGAACCCACCATTAAAATTCATGTCATAACACACAAGGGATTTTTTTTTTAGATTCTATAGTATCTAAATTGGCTTAAAACAAACATAATTTAACAACCAAGATTTTTTTCAAATTAACTGATGCACACTTCTACAAACAAAAATGCATTACTCTAAATGCACTTCTAAACAGTTGAAGTCACAGCAAATGCATTTACATTGCATATTTACAAAGTTGGAATATGTTAACCAGATAGCTACTACCATTTTTATTGCATCACAGATTTCAGTCTCAGATTTAAATTTATCAATTGACACATAATATTCATTATAGGAGCATCCATTATATTTTTTTTGACCCATCGAGTAGCTCCTGACTATAAGCAGCCTGGAGATTCACATTCATTTGCAAGTATCATTCCCTCAGTGACTTTCAAGTTTTCCAGTGTTCCTTTATTGACAGGTTTGAACTTGTTCTCTCTCCTTTGCAGCCTCCCTCACCTGCCTCATCCAGCCTCTGTCCCTCTCTCTCTCATTCTTTCAGCCAATTTTCTATCATGTGCCAACTATCCCTTTTATTCCATGCAATCAAACTTTGCTCACAAGTCTGTCGTGTGGTACTTCACCAAGTACCTTTTTCAACCATACCTCCCTCCTCTATCCTCTTTATTACCTCATCAAAAACTCAGGCAAGTTCTTTAAACACAATTTTTCATTAGAAAATCCATGCTGGTTTTTCTTCATAGACTTGCTTTTGCCCAAGTGATTGTTATTTCGTCCCAAATTGTCTTTTCTTAAAGTTTCCCCACCACTGAGGTTAAACTGACTGGCATACAGTTGCTGAGCTTGACCTTCCACATATTTTTGAGCAAGAGTGTAATATTTACTGTTCAGTGCTGTTCTAAGTTCAAAATAACTGTGTACATTTAGATTGGGTTTCATGATGTACAAAATACAAGATGTTTTGGCAATTTCAGCAACAAGGATTCCCTGCATGGTACAGCCAGTGACAACGAAGATGAAGATGAAGATGTGAAGAAAGAACGTGGACGAGTTCTGAATGGAGAAGCAAGCAGTGACATGTTACAGATACGCAACTTAAAGAAATGTTACCAGACACTAAACAAGAAAGTTAATGCTGTGAAAGGAGTTACAGTGGGGGTGCGTTCAGGAGAGGTAAAGATAAATTTTAAATTGTTTGGTTCCATCAACATGGTTAAAAAGCTACAGCAGCAGCAAGAAAAAGTGACTGGGAAACCAGAATATCTTTTATTCTGGATTGTTGTAATGGTGGGGAGTAGGGATTGTGGGTCCATTTGCCCTAATATATGGGGCAACTTGGGAGAGGGATGCGGTTTAAGTGAGTGATTGCCCCTGTCTCTGATCCCAACATTTTCTCACTATTGGACTCCATGAAGACTTGGCCTCGAGTAATGATCTCTTAAATCTTGATTCTGCCAGCCTCAATTGGCAGCAATTTTTTTGGTAAGGCAGGACTTCAACACTGAAGCCTGCAATTCACTTATCAGTTCGCCAGTCAATTCTTTACAAATTGTTCAGAGATCAGTCCAATGAGCTTTTGCATTAACAAATGCTGGGAGTCAGTAACCACTGAACACGCCAGCACCCAGACTTAGACTGCTAATTGGAAAATCTAAGCTTAAGTGTGCACAATGACCACCTGTACCCTAATTTGTGATTCTGTAAATTGTCTTTTCATCTAGATTTCTGACTTTCTGTTTGATTCTTAAAGATACTTTGAGAAATTGAGCTATTAGAGGTCCATACATACAGAAAATATCTTCCAACTTCTAGTGGAATACACTACCAAGCACTTTCCTACTACTTGTGTATCTCTCCTAAATTCCCTTTTCTTGACCTGTTGTTTCATGATTGCAAAAGGAATTACTTTCCTGAAGTCTTCCACTCAGAAATACACTTCAAGTTGAGTAAAGGAGAAACCGTAACTGGTGGCAACAAGTTATTATTTCCTAGCCTAATGCGGAAGACAAATGATCTGCATCCTGGATATAGTTCCACAAAAGATGAATATATTTTAACCATAATTAGTTTAGTAGAAACGTACTTATGAATCTTTTTTGTTTTTGCACTATGTACATCAATACTTCTCAGTTTTAAACCTTGTAATTTCTCTTTCTTTTTGTGTAGTGTTTTGGACTCCTCGGTGTGAATGGGGCTGGGAAAACTACCACATTCAAAATGCTGACAGGAGACATAAGACCATCTTCAGGCCAAGCAATTATCAGGACTGCTGCAGGGTAATTAAATAGCCTGTCAGTTTTTCATTCTCTGGTCCTGGCATCTTCATTAATTAAAATTAGATGACTATTGTTCATGTTGATTCACTAAAACTTTTCTGTTACAGATGATCTATGTAACTTAAGCTTTCACTCATGATTGAATTTATGAATGCAACACTGAAACCAAGAGACACATTTTTGTTTGCACTTTTCAAATAATGATTTTTTTCTCACTTTATCCCTTATAGATTAGTTTTCAATCACCATTTTTGAAGCATTCTATTGTTCCTCCATTTACCTGCTTTAATAAGAATACAGCTAATACCTGATAGGTTGGTGCAGTACATTAGCACATTGACATGCCCATTCTTTACTATTCACGCAATTATCACAAAAATCTTGTCACCAAGGTACCTCAATGCTTTCCTCCTTCAGCATCTGTACTCAGTGATTTCTTATTGCTTATGATTTTAATTTCCATTTTAACTCATGATATTCACTTTAGTCCGAGCCAACTGTCTACTTATTCCCCCTTGTTCAACCCTCCGTGTAAACTCCCTAACTCATGTTCATAACTACCCCTTGGCCTTGCCATTATATCAGTCATGAATAAGGCCAATACTAATTACTTCCTTGTATCTTTTTATATCAACAGCCCCTTCCATGTCCAAACCCTACCTCAATTTCATCTTTGATTTCACTGTCCCCACCAAATCCATTATATTCTCTGCCACTCCTGTTATAGCTTCCATCTTTGCACTCTTGAGTGCAAGGCATGCAGACTTGAACTGACTTGATGGACAACAGATTTTTGCATTCACTCCCAGAATTGGCTGGACCACATACAGCACTAATGAATCTTGCTGTAGTCTGCTAAAACTGTGGTATTCCACGATCATCTGGAATGAAAAGAATACCTCTAGTGTCTATATTAACTGCAATCCATCTTGTTAAATCTTTTTCCCCTCCCTCCTCCAAACTCACCTCCAACAATAAGTTTTAAAACCTCATGAATTTCTTTGTTTATATATTGAGATTATCTGATCAAGTTATTCTCCTCTGCTTCCCTCCCTTCCCCAAGCTAACTAGACTAAATCTCTTTTAAATCTCCTCTTAGCATGAACTTGCATCTTTCTAAAATGTGTCTCCTATTTCCTATCATAACATCTCTAAGTTAACCTGCATATAAGACCTATTTGTTAGTCCCTTAAAGCTTTTTCCTCAACTTTCTTTCCTGGTCCAGGGCCAAAGAGAGAAATGATGGGTCCTGGTATTTCTCCTGTTTCAATGCCCTTTTTGTCCAAAGCACTCCTGCCACTTCAAATTAACATCTCCTTCATATCCCTTGAGTGCCCGGAATTGGGAATCATAGTAACCATGAAGTTTTAATTAAGTTTTCATTAATTAAGCTTTAATTAATTAAAAGTATGTGTTGGTTTCTTCTGTGTACAATGTATTCAGTGTGGGCATGTTTGCTGCTTTATAACCAGGTCTGAACAAGACATCATAAACACGCATATTGATGGGTCTCTGATTGGCTATTGTCCCCAATATGATGCCCTGGATGGTCTCTTGACCGGCTGGGAACACCTATACTACTATTCCAGAATTCGTGGAATACCTGAGGAGATAATCAAGAAAGTGAGTTATAATAAATCCTTCAATATTTATAGAAATCATGGCCACTTAGTCTGTTTTGGCTTTTTTAATGCAAGTATTATCAGTGGAGCTATGTGAACTGACAGTTTTAAGGATGTTCATTGCTTTCATTATGATACCATGACAATGCTAAAAGTAAGCATTAAAATATCCTTATATTTCCACTTTACCAGTTGGATTGAATCTGCTGAATTAAATTTGCTATCATGAATACCTGGGGCTACTGATTGAAGTTGCAATAAATGAATAGGGCTTATCTCCAAATCCACTGACTGTATTTACATTTATTCATGTAAAGGAAGGTGGAGAATGTACCTAGAGCTAGATTGTTGAACAACTGACAAGACAATTTCGAAGGAGTGAGGTACAAGCCAAAACATTTGTTTCGTGACAGCAGTCATTTTACTTTTAGCCATGGATCATACTCTTTCCTGGTGAAACCTATTTTCACATGTCATGGAATCTTCTGATCATTCTTACCATTGCATTCCCTGCATCTATTTTGTTAACTTCTGGAATACTATAGCCTACACTGATGATGTTTTTACTCCCATAAGCTTCCCCTGTACTTATTCTTAAGCCGGACACTAAGTACATTAAACTACTTAATTTTTAAAATTTATTCGTGTGATATGGGTAACAGTCACTAGACCAGCATTTATTGCTAACTCTAATTAAATTAAGAGTCAACCACATTGCTGTGGGTCTGAAGTCATGTGTAGGCCAGAGCAGGTAAGCATGGCAGATTTCCTTCCCTGATGAGCATTAGTGAATCAGGTATTTTTAAAATATATGACAATTGACAGTGGTTATGTAGTCACCGTTAGACTAGATTTTTATTAGATTCAAATTTCACCATCCTGCCAAGGTGGGATTGGAACATGTCCTCAGGACATTAGCCTGGGATTCTGGATTTCTAGCCCAGAGACATTACCACTACACCACCACTTCCCACAGTGATTTTAGTGGATAGTGCCAAACCCACTGCCCTTCAAGTATATCTATATATATGTATGCATTTGTGTGTACATAATATTACATTTTTTTTAAGTTTGTGCGCCAAGAATTACAATTGACTCAATCATGCACAAAATCCAACAATCTCATTGAAAATCATAGTTACCCCTCCAGTGGTCAGTCTGGCATGGTCACCTTGGAATAATTATTGACCAAGATCTTCCATCAAGATATGTATAATCTTTACTATATATAAAATTAGAAATTAAAATTCCATAAGAGCATTAATCTGATGCAAAGAATACATAAAACATTTTTTACTGACCTACTTATGAAATGCTTTAAGAGGCTATCAGACGATGTCAACTAATTGAAACACAGGGCTCCTTTCAGATCCATTGCTATAGTTAAGAGCTAGATGATTTGTGCTAAAAAAAGCTTATGTCACCAAATTAAATTTTGCAACGTTTGGGAGCTGATGAAACTTGCATACTAAGTTTCTATCAATGTTTAACAACTGCTTTTATTTTATGCTATACATTGTGAGAAATCTTTTTCAGTAAACGTCCAGCACATTTATCATAGAAATGTGGGCACTTACCAGCTTGGTGCTGTGTTATTTATTCTTTGTACGAAGTAAAATGAGAGAATTATAGCCAGTTAATCCTCAAACAGGTTGCAGTATGATGCTATAGTCAAACTGCTTAAGTGTCTGCATTTCATGAACCTTACATGTGTGAAACTACTTAAAGTGCTTGTGCTTCATGCAGATGACATTTCTTGACAGCTCTGCACTGTTCTTCAGCTAAGTGAAATCTAACCTGCATTTTACTGTTGATACAAATTAATATCCCAAAGCAGTAAAAGTAAATTAATTCAGTAAAAACTTTACCTGCAGGGAAACCAGAAAAACCCCATGGAGATTGTTTAGACACACAGGACTCAGTTTTATCTCCTGGGTGGGATGTGCTCATAATGAGATAGGCAGGCCACCTGCCCATCAAAAGGACCATAAAGTTAGCAGGAAGAGCCTGTCCAACCATTAAATCCACAGCAAAAGGCTAAAGCCAGAGACCCTGATACAAGGTAGTAACCTTCCAACAGGGATGCCCCAGTTAGCAGATTCATGAGTAAGTAATCATTGACTGGAGAAATGCTGCTCCACTTGGTCTACAAGGAAACATTACCAATATTTTTTCTAAAAATTAAATTTGCTGGGCTTTTCAGACCCTGCCTGCCCTTCCCAACAGATTTTTACCCATCGTTAGGACCTAATGTCCCTATTGCCTGCAACTTAAAGTAGCAGGAAGTCAGATCACAGTGGGGCAGGAGTGGGGAAGACTGCCATTCTATTTCAACTATCTTCTTGCCTTTTTTTTTCCTCCAAGAGTAGTGGAACCAGTTGAGGCCTGATTAAGACCTTGGCTTTGCCTGATTGACATCTCCTACTAAATGGGCATAGAGTCATAGAGATATATTGCATGGAAACAGACCCTTTGGTCCAACTCATCCATGCTGACCAGATATCCTATATAAAAATATTTCCAATTACCAGCATTTGGCCCATATCCCTCTAAACCCTTCCTATTCATATACCCATCCAGATGCCTTTTAAATGTTGTAATCGTACCCACCTCCTCATGCAGCTCACTCCATACAGGCACCACCTGCTGCGTGAAAAAGTTACCTCTTAGATCCCTTTTATATCTTTCCCCTCTCACCTTAAACCTATGCTCTCTAGTTTTGGACTCCCCAGCCCTGGGTAAGACCTTGTCTATTTACCCTATCCATGCCCCTCATGATTTTATAAACCTCTATAACGTCGCCCCTCAGCCTCCGACGCTCCAGGGAAAATAGCCCCAGCCTATTCAGCCTCTCCATATAGCTCAAACCCTCCCATCTTGGCAACATCCTCATAAATCTTTTCTGAATCCTTTCTAGTTTCATAACATCCTTCCTATAGGAGAGAGACCAGAATTGCATGCAGTACTCTAAAACTGGCCTAATCAATGTCCTGTACAGCTGTAACAAGACCTCCTAACTCCTATACTCATTACACTGACCTATAAAGGCAGGCATACCAAACGCCTTCTTCACTACCCTGTCTACGTGCGACTCCACTTTCAAGGAACTATGACCCTGCACTCCAAGGTCTCTTTGTTCAGCAACAGTCCCCAGGACCTTACAAGTGTATAAATCCTGCCCTGATTTGCCTTTCCAAAATGCAGCACTTCACATTTATCTAAATTAAACTCCATCTGCCACTCCTCGGCCCATCTGATCAAGATCCTGTTGTACTCTGAGGTAACCTTCTTCGCTGTCCACAACACCTCCTATTTTGGTGTCGTCTACAAACTTACTAACCATATCTCCCTGTGTTCATATGCAAATCATTTATATCAATGACTAAAAGCAGCGGACCCAGCACCAATCCTTGTGGCAAACCATTGGTCACAGGCCTCCAGTCTGAAAAGCAACCCTGCACCATCACCCTCTGTCTTCCAGCTTTGAGCCAGTTCTGTATCCAGATAGGTAGTTCTTCCTGTATTCCGTGTAAAGGATTCTGGGTAACCTAAGATGGAGGATGGGAAATATTTCTTGCTGTAAGAGATCTGCTTTTTTTTGAGGCATTTCCAGGGTTGGAGCTGATATCCTTGCAATGTAGGAGCAGTAATCACTGTTTTATAATGTGTTGCATTCTTTTTGAAACTTTGTGGAAAAAGTGATCAAAACAACGACACTTTAAAAAAGGAAGAAGGCACTGATGACACGGTGGGAAGTAAATCAATGAGAAAGAAACCTACACTGCTGTCTGTCTGACTCAGCAGTGAACTTTCACAGCTACTGCCTCTGTTGTTTCATTTCAAGTACCTCTGGCACAAAAAGAAGTATGCATTTTATACGGCAGAGGCTTCTTACCGAATCACATTGATGTATTATCTTTCCTGACCTTTCTAACAGAATATTAACCATGTTGCATGTTATCTGTTCCCTTACATGGATCAGTGTTTTGCTGCCTTTGTCAAAAAATTGGCATTGGTCTTCATAAATAAATAAGGAGTAAACAACATGGTCATAGAAAGGAAAGATTTGTTGTGTAGCAAAATAGCAACATTTTTCGATTGCTTCTGTATGATCACACCGTGGATTAAATCTTGATCCAAGTCATTAATGTAAAATGCTTTTCACTTTTTCTTAGCCAATTTTAAACATATCTGACTTTTGGACAATAAGTAGCAGTAGAGGATAAAGATTTCTGGAAATTATTTTTAATTCAATTTGCAAAAGTTTCATGTTATTTATAACACCTTCATTTTGCATTGGGAATGAAATTGGATGATTAAAAATATTACAATATTTGGACTCTAAAAGGCAATTATAATTTGGCCATATATGGGTGAAACCTGAGCTCCTCACAGCCCATTGATCTGAACCAATCTGTTGAAACTCTTATTGCCAATAAAAGCTGGGACTTTTCTTTGTGATTGTCTATTGTTAGTTTCAGCATGAATTACTGATACACGCCTGCAAAGTTTTGTTTCATTTACAGAATGGAACTGGGTTGAAACTTGTCAAACTAGTAGAGTTTATGTGGACCTTATCTTTCAGTCCATTAACATATGTGAGCTGTGACATAGTAAATAAATATATTTGTCTTCGCTATGACTGTCATGAAGTTCATTAACACAATGTTTTCTTTTTTTCTGATCATTGCAGCATATTCATAATCTTGTTCATCGCCTGTACCTGACCCCCCATGTCAATAAATTAGTGAAAACGTACAGTGGTGGTACAAAGAGAAAACTATCAACAATCTTGGCATTGATTGGTAGTCCTCAAGTCCTTTTACTGGTGAGATCTGTGATGTAAAATTTTCTGCGTCTTGATAAGCAATTAATAGATCATCTTTTTTTAATTAGTCTTACATTTTTCGGCAATATGTTATTCAGAAGAGAGTTTTCTGTGTTAATCTTTCAATATTACCACTTTCAGTATGCATTGTCTTCTTTAACAAATTGCGTGCATGAACATAACATTATGCAAAGTAACGACATTATGAAAAAGACCATGAGAAAATATAAGGGCCATTTAAAACTTGAGTTGAATATTGCAGTGTTTCAGTTGCCAGGAACTCATATTATGGAACACAGAGGTTATTTGTTGGCAATGGCCTATGTCAATTTAGGCATGAAGTAGTTAGGAAACTGATTCTTAAAGTGTGGTCCACAGGCTGGCCCAGAATACCGGTCATGTGAACATACAAATTGGAAACAGAAGTAGATCATTTGGCCATGACATTCAATAATAAATGACTGAGCTCTTTTATTTTCCATGTTCTATGTTCCATGTTCCTATCTATCCTGGATAAACTTTAATTTGCCTAACAAGAATATATATACACATCCCTCTTAAAAATATTTAATGATCCTGCCTCCACTGCTTCCTGAGGCAACATGTTCCAAAGTTGCACAATCCTCTGAAAGAACTAAATTCCCCTCACCTGTGTTCTAAAGGGTGCTTCCTAATTTTAAGACTTTGTCCCCTAGTTCTGAATTCACCCACAAGAGGAAGCAATTTTTTTGTTGCATCAACCTTATCAAAATAATTCAGGATCTTTTAAACTTCAATCAAATCACCCATTGCTCTTCTGAACTCTGACGTGTAGTAGGATCGGGGGTGTGATTGGGTCGGGGTGTAGTCGGGTGGGAGGTTGAAACATTCATTTAAGAGGCATCATGACAGATACACGAATTGGCAAGTAGAGGGATACGGACCGCGTAGAGGCAAAAGGTTTTTAGTTTAGAAAGGTGTCATGTGTCAGCACAGGCTTGGTGGGCTGAAAGGCCTGTTCCTTGCTGTACTGTTCTTTGTTCTTTGAAGTTGTGCAGCCAGTTCGCATGAGCATTTAGGCCTAGAGTGGGTTGTTGGGGTGAGTAGATGGATCAGAGGCATTCAGTTGGGTAGTTAGATTAGGTCATTTAGGTAGTCAGTTGGGTCAGGGTGTGTGGTCAGACTTGAAGATTGACCAGTTGGGTCAAGAGTAATCTGACTAGGGCAGGGATTAGGTAGTCAGATCAACTGGATTTAGTTGGGGTTGGATGGTGAATTCAGGAGGGAGGGTAGTCAATTTGAAGGATGTGAGTAGTTGGGTTGGCTCAGGTGATAAGTCAACAGGTCAGAAAGGGTTGAGGTATGGACAGGGGAGTGAATGTGTGACGGATGGTGGACTGGGTTGCACTGTTAATCACTGAGTTACACCTGAGATCAAACAGTGTAACTAATCTACTGTTAGTAACAAGGTAAGTATCACTTATCAAGCCCAAGCCACCAACACTGCAAGAGTCAACCACTGAGGGTCTGGGACAATAAAAGTCTGCCCAATGGAAGTGTAAATTTGCTAAGCAATTGCAGTGCATTTTCAGGACCGCCTCAGGGTTCCTACACAGGCAGATCTTATATTGACTGGACACCACTTTCAAACCAACATGGTACAGCGCATTGGGAGGTCTACTGCTTAAATGTTGCAACATGAATCTAGTTATGGTATAGTCTGTGCAATAAGGGAACCACATCGATAAAGAAAAGATCTGCTGTATGTTTCTATAAAAGCTTGATAAAACTAATCTTGATATTAACCAATGAAAAGCTGGGTAAGAATGATGATGGAGCTTAAATGTTTCAACTGTCAGTCTATGATCAAAGCAAACACGTGTTCTGAGAATAATGTTTTGATGGTTCTTTATATTTAGGACGAGCCGAGTTCAGGAATGGATCCTGAGAGCAAGCGCTATCTCTGGAAGACAGTCATAAATGAAGTGGAAGCTGGGTGTGCTGCAGTTCTGACTTCACACAGGTCTATCAACGAAACATTTTGCATATTTGGGAGTTGTAGCAACCGTAAAACAGCAACAGTATTTTGTTTATTTATGAAGGCAGGCTTTGCAAGCCAGAGACATGATGCTGGGCTATTTGCAGTATTACAGAAAGAATGCTTTTTACCCATGGCTTAGGTGACTTTTGGGGCACAATTTAATTGAACCTGAGAGCGATCAGTGTAAATATCATCAAGCTCATCTCTAGCTTCACAGTTTTCTATCTTTATTTCTCTAGATTTCCTGAATTCATATATTCCATGAGAACAATTTGGTTTGCTCCCACAGTCCAAAAATGTGCAGGTTAGGTGGATTGGCCATGGTAAATGTGGTGTTGCGGGGATAGGGTGAGTGTAAGGTCTGGGTGGGATGGTCTTTGGAGGGTTGGTGCAGACTCAATGGGCCAAATGGTTTCTATCTGCACTGCAGGGATTCTATGATAATTAGTTTCAGTCTATACATACATCAATATCTTAACTATTTGATGTAACAAAGACATTATTGAATAAAGTTGATTTGTGTTACCACTTTAAATAATCAGAAAATTTTCTATGAATGACGAGAGCATATACTAATCAGCTTCTCTCAAAGACCAGCACCTTAAGTATGAAGAAAGGACTTATTTGAATTACCTCACTAATAACCAGTAGTGAGGATGTCCCATTGATACTGACAGCTAAAAATAAGAATACAACTGTTACGGTGAGAGGAAACTATCGATATTGTAGACTGTATTTTCGGCACCGTTTGTACATTGTGATTATGCATCAGAAATTTACAAAAAATGGACTTGTGGCTTTTAAATACAACTTGAGTTTACATAAGGTATGATATAATGTGCAACGACTCAACAATTCTGTCCTTACTGCTGGAACAAAAGTAGTTATTCTAATTCTCTTTCGTCAGTTGCTAGTTCTGTAATGACTTGCATTATGTAAAATAGTGGGTGATTGAATAATTTTGAATGGACTCCAGTTGCACCTTCAATACCTTTGAATAGAATGGCCAGAAATTACGTTGATGTCTGCTACAGCATAACACTGATTGAAGTAATAAAATTAATGAGTCTTGCCTAGCAAGATGCTGCCAGACCTGCTAAGTTTCTCCAGCACTTCCCATTTTGCTTTCAGATCTCTAGCATCTGCAGAGCTTTGGTTTTGTTTCATTGATAAAAATAAAAGGGCAGGTCTTAGGGTAGTCAGAGGCCTGCAATTGTGGTATCTATCATTCACCCTGTTGCTATTGAGAATCACGACATTTGTAGTTGAGTCATAATGTACTGATTGCTTCAGCAGTGAACCATCACAGGTCTAAACTCCCCTCTGGGCTGATTACTCTGATTCTTTCTTTCCTCTTAGATGCTTAATGGTTGTGTTACTTAGTGCAACAGTTGCTATTTCCCATTGTCCTTAATTACTATCGCTATCATTGTATCATCTTTTGTGTCCTAGGGCCAACCATCTTTAGCTGTTTCATCAATGACTTTTCTCCATTATAACGTCAGAAGTAGGAATGTTCATTGATGATTGCAGTGTTCAGCATCAGTCACCATTCCTGAGATACTGAAGTAGCCCATGTCCAAAAGCAGCAAGACCTGGACAATATCCAGACTTGGACTGAAAAGTGGCAAGTAACATTTGTGCCACACAAATACCAAGAAATAACCAGCTCCAACAAGAGAAAATCTAACCATGCCCTTGACATTCAATCATATTACCATCACTGAATTCCCTACTATAAGCATCCTTGGAGTTACCATTGACCAGAAACTCATCCGGGCTTGCCACATAAACACAGTGGTCCCTTGATATTTAACTACTAAAACTCTAAAACTTCCACTATCAATTAGAAGTTACTATTGACCAGAAACTAAATTGGACTCACCATATAAATACTATGACTACAAGAGCAGGTCAGAGGCTGGGCACACTGTAGCAAGTAACTTGACTCTCCAAAGCCTGTTGCCATCTACAAAGCATGAGTCAGCAATATGATGGAATACTCCCCACTTGCCTGGGTGAGGGGAACTCTGAAAACACTCAAGAAGTTTGAAAGCATCCAAGAAAAAGCAGCCTGTTTGATTGGCACCACATTACAAAGAAATCACTCCCTCTGCCGCTAATGCTCAGTAGCAACAGTTTGTAATATCTACAAGAGGTACTGTAGAAATTCATCAAGACTTTTTAGACAGAACCTTCAAAACCCATGACTAGTTCCATTTGGAACACCAAAAACATTGTACATTATGTCATATGTTATGTAAAATCAAATTGCATTTAAAAGGAAAATGGGAGCATTGCCATCTGCAAGTTCCTTTTCAAGCCACATATCATCCTGACTTGGAAATATTTCACCATTTCTTCACTGTCACTGAGTCAAAATCTTGGCACAACTTCCCTAACAGTTTTGTGAGTGTAAATATACCCATGGACAGTAGAAGTTCAAGAAAACAACTCACCACCACCATAAGGGCAACTAGGCATAGGCCATAAATGTTGGATAGCCAGAGAAGTCTGCATTTCTTGAATGAATAAACTGCCTTGCTCAAATAAAGATGAATATTCATATATATGATACAGTTTACACAGTAGGTCAAAAATGGTCACCTTTGGTCTTCATCATTTGTGTTGATTGCATTGACATTTTTTATGCTAATTTTTTTCATTTTATTTTGTTTCAGCATGGAGGAATGTGAAGCTTTGTGTACAAGACTTGCCATTATGGTAAATGGTAAATTAAAATGTGTTGGCTGTCCCAAGGACATACTAAACAGGTATGTGTTACAGCCAAGGGAACCCATCGATCCTAAACTGCTTTCAAGTGTGCCACATCTATTTATCCTTTATTCACGCCATGATACCTCAAGATTTAGCTAAACCAGTGCACTCCTGGCTAATCTCCAAACTGCATAAACTTAAGCACATCCAAAAGTTTGTTGCTTTTGCCTTAATGGCCCATTGGCCTAATGGACAAAGTTTAGGTTGATTTTTACATTGAATGAGAGCTATCAGCTCTGTTGATCAACTGGGTGTCAGAAAGATCAGGTTGTTTCAGCTGAAGCAGCAGCAGTACTGTATAGTTCCAACTTGTCACAGTTATTCATCCACCTTACTAATCTTCCTCCATGGCAATCTGGAAGAAGACTTTAAGTATGCTCCACTTTCTTCAAATGCTGATTTAAAAGAGCCCTCAATTGGGAGAATCAAGTGATGCACTCCTTTCCCAGCTTTCTAGCACTTCAATAATTTCAAATTTTTTTTTGCTCCCCTAAGCCATTCCTGTACTTGGCACTGTTCTAAATGCAGTACAGCAATAGCAAATGCAGTGCTAAGAAATTGATGCAAAGACATTTCTTATTATTTGAGGGTTTGTGGTAGCTACATTTTCATTCATCTACTCAAAGTAAGAACTCATGGCAATCAGTTTGGTGTACCACTGTCCCCTTCAGAAAGCTCCAGTAAAGCTTTGTAGTCCTGCACCAAAACAGCATTGGTGGTCCCCTTTTGGAGGATCATGGTACCTGAATTTTAACTAGCTTCATCAACTCAGGAGATCATGATGATCATTTTGGTGTATCATACTCCACATCAGAAAGTTCCAGTATGGTTCTATAAAAACAACATCACACACACACACACACTCAAGTGCACACACACTTTATAATAGTTATGCACTACAGTCTATGCACCCACACTTACGGTGGCTCCTGGTTAAGAAATGCTTTAATTTTAACAATGTCACTGTTAGTTTTAAATCCCACCATAGCCTTGCCGTTTCTTGTCCCTGTAACCTCCTGCACTTTTGCAGCCTATCAAGCTATCTATGCTCATCTAATTCTGGCTGTTCAGCATCCCATTCAGCCAACATGATATTTGTCATTGATCCAAAAAACAAAGCCCACATGGTGCACAACAAACAGCCAACAATTTAAATGCCACACATAAAGTAACAAAAAAATCATGCAATTGACAGGGAGATACTACACAAACACTGCAATGGTAGCCTAGATAAGAATAGCATTCTAGCATAGAATGTTTTCCAGATGACTAAAGGTAGCCATGTTATGAAACTAACCAGACAGATGGCTACATTAGACTTTGTATTGTGTAATGAGACAGGATTAGTTAATGGTCTCAAAGTGAAGATACCTCTAGGTAGCAGCAACCACAATATAATTATATTTTATGTCCAGTTGAAAGTGAGAAGAGTGGGTCTAAGTAACTAGCTGATCTAATGGGAGTGAGCTAGGATATGAGACTGGAAGATAAATCACTAGATAAACTATAGCAGATATTGAAGGAATATTTCAAAATACTCAGGTTAAGTATAATCTTACATGAGGGAATTTCCAAGTTGAGGAGTACCATTTGCAATTAACGAAATATGTTCAAGAGTGCATCAAATTTAATGAAAAAGCATATTTCACAAATGTGCATGTCAAATCAGATGATTGGTCAGGATATAGGGAACTGTAGAGAATGACTTAAAGGTTAATCAGGAGAAAGAAATTAGACTGAGAGGAAGCTAGATAGAAATGTAAAATTGGATAGTAAGAGCTTCTCCAGGAATTGGTAAAGTGAATGTTGGTCCTCTAGAAAGTGAGAATAGGGAGTTAATAGTAAGCAGTAAGGAAATGGCAGATGAAATATTGCAATATTTTTCTTCTGTCTTCACTATGGAGAATATAAAAAACATCTTAGAAAATAACTATAAGTCAGAAGGCAGGAGGAGGAGAAGAGCTTGATGAAATTGCATCAGCAGGGAAACATTACTGAGCAAATTGATATGGCTATACACTGACAAGCCCCTGAGCCCTAATTAGTTTCCTCAGAGTCTTAAAATAGGTTACTAAAAAGGTAGCAAATGCATTGGTGTTGTTTCCAAAGTTCGCTAGATTCAGGAAACATTCTATCAGTTTGGAAGTAACCGGGATACTTCTCCACCCCATCCCCCCACTTCCAAAAAGGGATGGAGGCAGAAAATAGGAAACTTTGTTCAGGGAAGGAATCATGGGGAAGGAATTAGAATTGATCAATAAGGAGTTTACAGCCATGCACTTAGAAATCCTTAAGGTTATTAGGAAGAGCCAGTATGGGTTTTGGAATGGGAAATCATGTTTAACCAATTTATTGGAGCTCTTTTGAAGGAGTAATATGCACAGTGGCTAAAGTGGAGCATTGATGTAATGAGCTTGGATTTCCAGAAGACAGTTGGCAAGGTGCCACATAAAAGTAGGAACTCATGATATTGGAGGCAACATACTACCATAAAAAGAAGATTAGCTGGCAAAAAAAAATCCACAAGTGGGTCTTTTGCTGATTTGGCAGGATGTGACAAGTGAAATCTTGCTGGGGCTTCAATATTGTACAATTTATATCAATGACTTAGATGAGGGGAACAAAGTTTAAAATATGGCATAAAGGTAAACAGCAAAATATGTTGTGAAGATGATATAGCAAGGTTTCAGATTGATATAATATGTCGAGTGCTTGAACATAAAGTGTAATGTGAAAAAATGTGACATCATTCACTTTGGTGAGAAAAATGAAAAAAACTGTCTATTACTTAAATGGAATATTTTTAAGGCAGCATTAGCAAGATATTTGTTAGTTAATGGAACCGAACTTATCAGGAATTCATGAGAATGTGGAATTGAAAACAAAAGAATCAGCCATGATCTTATTGAATGGCAGAGCAGTTTTGAGGGCCCACATGGTCTACTCCTGCTCCTAATTTTTATCTTCATTGTCAGTGTAAACTGGGAGCACATTTCTTTCCAATTGAAACTACAGTGGCCATATTCAGACTGAAGAAAGTCATGTGCTTTACTCGTAGAAGCTGTCAACTCTTCCTTGTACTTTTTTCCTCAGCCACTAATGGTATGTCTGTAGAGGATGTGTGATCCTGCTTATATAGGTCTGAAAATTTTAATTTACAAAATCTGACATCCAAAAATTTTAAAGAATATATTGGCATTAGAACAACTTTAATCAGTTCAACATAGATATTTAAACGTGATGGCGCTCATCACAACAGTGATCTTCATCAATTAACCAAGTTCATTCAGTCAAAAAAGAGCATACCCCACACCCCTCACTCATTGGATAAATATTTCTGCTTACCCGGTGTCTCACAGCTTATTAACAATGAAGGAAATTCTGAGATCAAGGTTTACGTAGGTTTGCTTACCTGCCATATACAAAGGAATTCATGAAGAAATGAAGGTAGAAGTTACTGTAAGTGATATTGGTGCAGGAATGTATTTATATTTCAGTGTAAAGTGCCACTTGCAATGATCCAGGAAACTGGGCCAAATTAAATGTAAACTCTTCTTTCTTGGTTTATGTCGACTGATCCAGTAAAATAATACACATTTGTAAATGATTTTATATTTATACCTTACCTTCAGTTTATTATAACCTGTTGCTTTCTTTATCTTTAGGTTTGGTGAGATCTATTCACTTAAAGTAGGCCTCAGCCGAAAATTAGCTGTCTCAATGCAGCTCACAGACCTGTTGGAGGTGCACTTCCCAGGCACAATCTTAAAGGTATTTTATATAACATAAAAACTGACAACCATGCTCTATTAGAAAGTGAACTTAGAAAATTGTGTAAGTTCAAAGGAAAGACTTAAACTATGTGAAAAAGTTCTTTCCTATGCATTTTCCTCCAACTCTGTAGGAGGTGGGAAGGGAAACTCCACCGTCCTAAAAATGCTGGCAATGGCTTTGTACAAGTGAAGCAATAATTACTCTATGTTCCAACTCCCTTGAAATAAAAGTTGGATACAGTTCCATTAACCTTTTTGATTACTATCTGTACCTGTGCCCCAACATTTAGTAATCTATGCAGTTTCGACTCTCACAATGTATACAATCATTGATTTGGCTTTCACTGATCCAAAGAATATGAGCTCATGTGTCCCACACTAAACTCCATCAGGCCTGGTTTTTGCCCAGTCACTTAATCAAAGTATATTTGTAACTAAAAACTAAAAGAACTGCAGGTACTGTAAATTTCTATTAGTAACTACCTTATCCAATATACACAATGTACTATGCTTCAAGTACTTAGTATCATGTGCACGTTTGAATATCATCTACTTAATTAATACTATTACTTAGAAGCTGAGACCAAATACATATTCCCAGTTAGTACTCCATGTTACCTCCAAATAGAGAATTTTCTCCTTTACTATCCACTCCAACCAGGCTGTAAGATTAATTTCAATTCTTTTGCCTACGATCTCTGAGATAGAATCTTAACAAATATTCTGAGGTTATTGCAAACAATATCTGGAGCTTCCACTGTGCTAGTGACCTCATCCAAAAAAAGTTTAATCAGACATTAAGTATCATTCATGAGTGCACCTTTTGATCATCTTGTACTTGTCCTAACTTGCAGTCTTTTCAAACAGAATTTTTGGTTCAATATCTTGATTTCGTTGTTGGGAAATGTCAGGAGAGGGACCCTGAAGGAGATTTTGGACCAGGTGATCAGTTACATGACCACTTACCTTCAGCAGCCGAATCCAATTAAGGATGTTGGGTAGGCTGCCGAGGCTGGAAGGCCAGTAGAAGGCCATGCAGCACTTAAAGATCAGCAGGCCTGCTGTTAGGTTTTGAAGCTGATGAAGTATCTCAAGGGCATGAGGACATCTCTATTCCTATCACTGGCCACAGATGGTACATAAAGGAAAGCCAGAAGGGTTTGAATCATTGAAGAGAATGGGGAAAGCCCACCAGAGTGATGAGTATTGACACAGTTATGGCCACATATTTGCGTGGTACCTTCCCATTCAATGAAGCCTCTGGTGCCCATGAAAACCCAGCCCAGTGCTAGGACCCTGCCAATGTTTCACTGATGACCTATTGGCATAATATGTCCCCTGGATGCCTGGTAAAAAATCTAGATGGCATCAGGAAAGTGGCCCTAATTAAGTTTTCAAAGGGCCATGGATATAACCAGTCCTGCTCTAATGCTGTCTCAAAGCAGAATTCTATAGAAGCAGGAATGTGTCATGAAGCCCACTTGATATAATTTCCCTCCTTCCTGGAGGCATCCAGACCAGTCACCTGTTTCTGAGAAATTCCAACACTTCACTGATACTTGATGTTAACATGAGTATTTTGTGAACTTTTTTTTAAATGTGAAAAATTATTCTCTTCTTGTCTCCCTTCATGAATATTGGAATGGCAGTTGGAATCTTAACAGGTCCTAAATTTACAGAACTCTAGAAAAAATGTGGAAAGATGTGCCAACCATTTCTCCACCTACATTTTTCAATGTTCTGTGGTGAAAATCATCAGCTCCTGAGGATATGTTTATTTTAAGACCTCTTATACAAAGGAAAAAGGAGAGAAAATAAAATATAAAGTTTCTAAATTGAATGTGTGGTGATTAATGGGAGAGCTGAGGGCTTTTCTCCTTCTGGTGAATAAAGGACTCAATTTGCAATCTGCAATTCAACTCAATACAATGTTGTCAAGTAAGATTTAATCTATGCACTTCACCTTCACTGCATTCTTTTATCCTAGGAACAACATCAATATTCTCTAGAGTATGAGATACCACAGAGACAAGGAGATTTAGCAAAGATGTTCCAGTTTCTTGAGAACAACAAAGCGGAACTCAATATCAAACACTATTCCATTAGCCAAGCCACTCTAGATCAGGTATTGTATAAATATTTACCATGCAGACAATAAATGCTATCTACTACCAGTTCAAATATCATTTCCTCAGGACTGCCTAATATCTGTGCATTTGTAATTCAATCCAATAAAATCCCAGCTGGGAACGGTGTTCACAAAACAAATAAAACTGAGCAGGATGAGATCCTTTCCCTCTTTTTCTTAGACTCCTTTACTGTCATATTATTCTATGCTCATTCTTCTTGTTTGGCTTATGGATAGCCAGTTTCCTTTGATGCTGAGGTATGTCTAAGTCTGGTCAATAAGCTGTGCTTATATTGGTAAATGAAACTGAAGGGTGTGAAGTATCTGATACTATTGTAAGAGGATTGGTCAAGAAACAACAGCATTAATTACACATCTGACTGTCAAAATTCCATGTTATTTCCTGCTGTTGTCTGAATCTACTATCGCAGCACGCAAGATAGGGGTTTTAACAGCTGCTTGTAGGGCTAATCTGCAAATCATTTCTCAATCAAACTAACAACTCACCACAGAACTGGCATCAATGTTATCGTGTTGTTATCATGATACAGTAAGAATCCATCCACAAGATTCTTCTCTGCACTTGGCTCATGCACCTTAAGACTTACCTCTGGTGTAGTATTTATACCAGATACTTCTGTGTAATTAATTTAATGGAATTTAGTGGGCGTGTAGAACTGCTGGAGTACATTAGATCTAAGTTGGTTCAACCTCAATTATTTTTATTTTGATCTTACAACGCTGCCTGCCTTATGTGTTCGACTATCTAATTGGGACTGCTTTAGATGAAGGGACATTGTGACGGTTGTGCAGGTAAAAAGCTGGGAATCCATTTGAAGGTCAAAATATAAATTGTGCTTACAACTCTAATGAATTCCATAAGGTACATTTTCTGTTTGAACTGTCTTTTACTGAGTCTTGTCCACTGGAAGAGCCTTTTTAGACAATCACAAATCCATACATAGAATGATAGAAACATAGAAAATAGGTGTAGAAATAGGCCATTCAGCCCTTTGAGTCTGCACCAACATTCAATATAATCATAGCTGATCATGCAATTTCAGTATTTCACTCCTGGTTTCTCTCCATATCCGCTGATCCCTTTAGCCACATGGGCCACATCCAGCTCCCTCTTGAGTACAGCTAACAAACTGACCCCAATAGCTTTCTGTGGTAGAGAATTCCACGGGTTCACAATTCTCTGAGTGAAGAAATTCTTCCTCCTCTCAGTTCTGAATGACTATTCTTAGACTGTGACCTCTAGTTCTGGACTTTTCCAACATTGGGAACATTCTTCCTGCATCTAGCCTGTCAGGGTTTTATGTTTCTATGAGATCTTTCCCCATCCTTCTAAATTCCAGTGAGTGCAAGCCCAGTTGATCCAATTTTTCTTCATATGTCAGTCCTGCCATCTCAGGAATCAGTCTGGTGAACCTTCGCTGATGTTCCTCAATAGGAAGAATGTCCTTCCTCAGACTAAGAGACCAAAACTGCACGCAGTCCTCAAGGTGTGGCCTCACCAAGGCCCTGTATAACTGCAGCAAGACATCCCTACTCTGATACTCAAATCCTCTCGCTATGAAGATCAGCATGCAATTAGCTTTCCTCACCGCCGGCTGTACCTGCATGCCAAACACCAGCAGCTATTCTACTGTGACACCCACGTCCCGTTGCCCCTTTTCCGAAACTGCCATTATTCAGATAATAAGTTGCCTTCCTGTTTTTGCCACCAAAGTGGGTAACCTCACATTTATCCACATCATATTGCATTTTCCAAGTATTTGCCCACTCAGCCAGTCTGTCCAAGTCACCCAGCAGCCTCTTGGCTTCATCCTCATAGCATACACTGCCACCCAGCTTAAGTGTCGTCTGCAAATTTGGAGATATTGCATTCAGTTCTTTCATCCAAATCATTAATGTATATTGTGAACAGCTGGGGTCCCAGCACTGAACCCTGCGGCACCCTACTCGTCACTCCCTGTCACTCTGAAAAGGACCCATTTATTTCAACTCTTTGCTTCTTGTCTGCCAACCAGTTCTCTATCTATGTCAACACTTTACCTCCAATACCGTGAGCTTTAATTTTGCTTACTAATCTCTTGTGTGGGACCTTGTCAAAAGCCTTTTGAAAGCCCAGATGCACAACATCCACTGATCTACCCTTGTCCACTCCGTGAGTCATATCCTCAAAAAATCCCAGAAGATTTGTCAAGCATGATTTCCCTTTAGTGAATCCATGCTAACTTGGATCAATTCTGTCACTGCTTTCCAAATGCTCAGTTATTACATCCTTAATAATTGATTCCAGCATTTTCCCCACCTCTGATGTCAGGCTAACTGACCTGTAATTCCCTGTTTTCTCTCTCCCTTCTTTTTTAAAAGTGGGGTTACATTAACTACCCTCGAGTCCATTGAAACTCTTCTGAAGTCTACAGAATGCTGGAAAATGATTACCAATGCATCTGCTATTTCTAGGGCCACTTCCTTAAGTACTCTGGGATGCGAAGCATCAGGCCCTGGACACTTACCTGGTTTTAATCCCATCAATTTCCTCTATACCATTTCCGGATTAATGAGGATTTCCTTCAGTTCCTCCTTCATGCTTGATCCTCGGTCCCGTACCATTTCCAGAAGATTATCTGTGTCCTCCTCAGTGAAGACAGATCCAAAGTATTTGCTCAACTGGTCTGCCATTTTTTTGTTGTCCATTATGAATTTATCTGATTCTAATTGTAAGAGACCTAAATCTGTCTTCACCAGTCATTTTCTGTTCACACATCTATAGAAGTTTTTGCAGTCAGCTTTTATGTTTTCCACAAGCTTACTCATGTATTCTATTTTCCCCTTCTGAATCAAACCCTTGGTCGTCCTCTGCTGAATTTTAAATTTCACAAAGTCCTCAGGTTTGCTGCTTTTTCTGGCCAATTTATACGCCTCCTCTTTGGTTTAACACTATCCCTGATTTCCTTTGTTAGCCATGGTTGAGCCACCTTCCCTGTTTCACTCTTACGCCAGACAGGGATGTATAATTGTTGAAATTCATCCATGTGTTCTTTAGATGTCTGCCATTACCTATCTGCCTTCAACCCCTTAAGCATCGTTGGTCAGCCATACAGGACTCTCTATCTTTTGAAATTCAGTAACTGCAGCAGGTTTGGAGATATTCCTGTTAACTGTGCCAGCTGGCTTTCAGCTCATGAACTGCAATGTGGAAAATTGTACTAACATCATGACGTAGGGCTGGATTTTATAGGGAGCTTGGTCCCCAGTTTCCCAGCAAAATAGTCTGTAGTGAGCCCATCCCCCATAATCATGCTGCTCCTGAGCAGTTAAGTGCTGGGATCAGTGTTAATTGTTTTTGTGAGACTTCCATACCATCTAAGGAGGAAGTCCCACTTTAGACAGCTGAAAGCCAATCCAAAAGTCAGCAGAGATAGTAGGAACTGCAGATGCTGGAGAATCTGAGATAACAAGGTG
>NC_063333.1:63679563-63700930 GCF_021869965.1 Rhincodon typus | reverse complement strand
ACTCGTCCATGCTGACCAGATATCCTTAATTAATCTAGTCCCATTTGACAATTAAAATTGCTTTTACACTTCAATAAACTTTTCTTCTGCCTTCAGTATTTTCCATGCTCAATAGTTGACTGAAACTGCTATTTTCCCAATCCTTGCAACAGGGGGCCTCTTTTTTAACAAAGATTTTTCTCACATTTTTTCCTGATTTTCTAAACAATTGTGACAGCAATCACTTGCATGACAGGGTGCTTTAAGCCTCTTTAAGGTTTCTACCCTTGAAGTTTCCTTTCAAATAAGAAAATTTCACCATTATACTAAACTCACGTTGAGTATCTGTTATTGACTGTTCTTTCCTGGGATTATGATTTGATTCTTTCTCCTTACATCTTTGCTGAGACTCTGCCTCGTCTTTACCAGCTTTTCCAAAACAGCTCACTGTTTCAAACTGATTTGAAATTTTACTGTCTTAGAACTGCTATAGCTCCTGCTGCCTTTTTACTACAGGTTACTGTTTGAGCAGGTGCTGACTGGCTCTGTGTGCTGAATATTTAAATCTGCACTCAAAATCTGTCCTGCTGATACCATTGTATAATGGAAGAGAGTGATGCTGAAACGTCAGCCTTCCTGCTCCTCTGATGCTGCTTGGCCTGCTGTGTTCATCCAGCTCTACACCTTGTTATCTCTGTAGTCCCAGCAACAGCCTGGTAAATGTTTGAATCCTCTCCAATTCAATAATATCCTTCCTATAACAGAGCAACCAGAACAGTACATAGTATTCCAAAAATGGCCTTGCAAATGTCCTGTACAACATCAACATGATATCCCAATTCCTATACTCAATGGTATGAGCAATGAAGGCAAGCATGCTAATCATCTTCTTAATGACCCTGTCTACCTGTGATTCAACTTTCAAAGAATGAAGTACCTTAACTCCTGGGTCTCTCTGTTCCACAGCACTACCCAGGGCCCTACCATTAACTGTGTAAGTCCTGCCCTTGTTTGCTTTTACCAAAATGCAACACCTTACATATATCCAAATTAAACTCCATCTGACACTCCTCAGCCCATTGGCCCAACTGATCAGGATTCCTTTGTAATCTTGGATAACCTTCTTCACTGTTGAATATACTGCCAATTTTGGTGTCATCCACAAACTCACAAACCATGCTTTCTATATTCTCATCCAAATCATTTATATAAATTACAAACAAAAATGGACCTAGTACCCATCCCTAAAGGACAGCACTGGCCACAGGCCTCCAATAAGAAAACCAACCCTCCACCATCACCTTCTGTCTCCTACCGTCAAGTCATCTCCTCACATCTGTTCACTCTTCTCAAGTAGCATAGTGAGCTTCTAGCTGGGCAGCAGTGAGATCCTGGTTGACACTCATTATTGCTTGTTAATATTTTGTTAACAGCCTAACTTGCCATAGGTGGTGATCTTACAAATTTCATCATGAAAATTAGCCATTAGGAAACCTCAACTGGAAACGAGAGTGTGTTTTTGACAAGTTCAACTCACCATCTCCTCTTAACTACCTCTATCTTGCCCATGGTCAAAACTGCAGGCGGGGACACAGTCCATGAACATTAGCCACAGATGCCTTTCCACCACGGGTATTGGCACTCCACTTTCAGGAATCCATCGCCATCATTCTGGCATCCCCCATTTCACTGGGAGTGGGCTCTGCAAGTGCAGACTTGTCTAGCAGGACTCACTGACAACCAGCAGTGTACAGCTGCATAAGCTTCAGTCACCTCACAGGGACCAGCATTCAGTCCATGGTGTAGATCAGGCTATCTGCCAGAACCGCTCCCTTGCTTTCTCAGTATGCATTCACATTGTGCCCACTGGCCTGCCCACAGCGTACATGCCTTACCTGTCCTGTTGTGTTTTGCAGTGGGAATTCATACAATCACACAACTGCGCAGTGGCCAAGCGGTGCAATAGTCTTCAGTCAAGGGTGTGTGCATCTTATTTTACATCAAAGTCTTTGAGGACTATTCTGTAGCAAAGTCCATTGGGGTACTTGTTAGAGGGCCAAACATGGTTTGTCAGGGGCAACCTCAGAAACCAGTCCAGGACTTCTTCCAAGGCCAGATATCTAGTTGGGGTGGCATTGGACAGAGGGGCCATGCCTCTATGCTGCAGGGAGTGGATCATGGTTGGTCATTCAGTCCTAGATTATTACAACATGGAAAGATGCCTTTTGGCCCATCAAGTCAACACCAGAAATCAAGCACCTACCTACTCTCATTCTAATGTCCAGTGCCTGGTCCAGAGTTTTATGCTTTGATGTTTCAAGCGTTCATCTAAATACTTCTTAAATGTCGTAATGATTCCACCTCTACTTTATCTCCATAGGAGCCAGTTCAGAGGGCTGGTATAGTACCTTCAGGGATATGTGTGTCCACAAGCCAGGGAACTGGGCAGTGCTGGCAGGTCAGGTCTGTCAAAGGGGTTAACCACTGTCATCCCATCACTTCCTTTGCAGAAACAAAGGGGAAAGCGGGGTTTGGGTTAGGAGGGAAGGCCAATGTGGCAGAGGGTCAGAGAAGGGGTCTGAGGTAAGGGGGTAGGTAGGTGGGCATGTATGCACAAGTACGTGGTTTGGTTGATGACCTGGGGGAGTACGAAGCCTGTGAATTTGATGGAATGGGCACCTTGGAAGGACAGGGTGATGTTAGGGCTCTAGGTGCCACATTAAAACTGAAGCTGTAAGCTATTGGATGAGGACTGCTCGAAGTAGTTTCAATTGTGAGAAACATGGATAGTGCACAATGTTGAAGAGACTGGCAATGGAGGAGCTCACAAAGAATGGGATCAGTGAGCTGACATGGGGGTTAGGGTTGCATCTACAATCTGTCACTGTGTGTCAACATTGGCCTCAAACACATGTTGGCTCCGCAGACATGCAAGGAACCTGCTCCTTGGCTATCCTGCAGCATTGACTCTCTCTATGTGTGACACCTCATAGACACCATCTGAGATAGACATGTCCATCTACATAGCCAACTGACCAGGAAGGAATGTTGACAAGGTACAGGAGTGAGCCATTGCTGTCGCTGCATTGCCCTTCGGCTCAGACTTCAGAACTTTTTTCAGCCTCATTGGTTTCTCATTGTTATGACAGGCTCAAGCATGGGAACCTTATTGCTGTCCTGAGTGCATCATTTCACCATTCAATCCCTTATTGAGAGCAGGTTCACTGCTTTTTATTGGTTTCTGTTTCACATCAGCCATATTAGGATTGTTGAACAGTCCAGATACTCGTGCAACCAGACCTCAGGCCTCTCTGATTTCTAGAGTGCAGTATCAGTGAGTGAATATGTATGTGATATAATGGCACCTTAATACCTCCTGGATTCCTTCAGCCTCAATCCTCCATCTGTGATATACTGGTTTCTCGCTACAGGTGGTATTATCATCCCTTTTGAATCCTGTTTTTTTTCACCTTCTAGCTCCCCAGTCATGGTGGCCCCATTTACCCTTTCCATAGATCTTCCTGCTCTTTCCCTGAGCCCAGAACTAGTCCTGACACCACCTCTTATCCATTGAACTGCTTCTTCAACCTGTTGAGTACATTCACTTCTCTCGCATTAATATGCAACTCCAACTCCTCTGCCATTGTCCACACGCCTTCCCAGTTTGTCAATGTTCATTCCCTAAGAATCTTCCACTTCCTAAATGACACGGCCATTAATTCCATTCCTAACTTGATAGCACTATTTAGGTGCACTATTGAAGTTTACATTGCAAACCTCCTGTCTGCCCTGGATAACATTCCTGCTTTGACTCAGTCTCTCTACCTGCCTTGACTGTGCACTTTGTCCCAGAGACACTACCTCGCTTAGATGGTAAATCCCCAGAAAGTGCCCTGACGAGTTCTCAAATCACCATGCAATGTGTGTCCCCCAGTGATGGCTTGTGGTGTGATCATGGGTCTCCTGTGGGAATTGCACCCCATTGCCAGCCATGAGAAATAATGTAACAGTTGCCTGGGGATGAAGTGACTTTTAATTCTTAGATAACAAGATGTAAAGCTGGATGAACACAGTAGGCCAAGCAGCATCAGAGGAGCAGGAAAGCTGACATTTTGGATCTGGACCCTTCTTCTGGACCCTTTTTCTGAAGAAGGGTCCAGACCCGAAACGTCAACTTTCTTGCTCCTCTGATGCTGCTTGGCCTACTGTGTTCATCCAGCTCCCACACCTTGTTATCTCAGATTCTCCAGCATCTGCAGTTCCTACTATCTGTGACTTTTAATTCTTGTTTTTTTTTGGCTATTTTTGTTCTCCTTTAGTGTTGGAGTATCCAACATCCATTTAAAAGCTTTCTTTATTGCCAGAATAATTGATAATTAGGAATTGTCTTTGAGCAATTATAGGAAAGAACTTTGACCTACTAAGACTATCATGTGGAGTTAACAAACAACCAAGCAACCAAACAAACAAACAAACCAAATGTCAATAGCCAATTCAGATATGCAGGTCACTGCTTCCTCTTAACAGTGTGGATGTCTTGTAAGCTGCCTGTGTGCTTCCTCTGATGGCCACAATCAATGAGCAGCTTCAGAGTCTGATTAGGAGCTGTGTTGCATGATGTGATCACTTTAATCTTCTGGGAAGGTGTCAGCACCTACCAGAACTGGTTTTGGAGACAGTTGATAATTGTTTATGAGGAAGACTTAATCCTGCAGATTGTATTGTGTTGACCTCTAAGGAATCCATTTAGTGTGTTGCAGTTCTTCAAAACATTACACTTTGAATACATCAAGCGTAAGGGAGATGTGTAAATATAGAAACAAGCCAAAACATAAAACAGGAGTAGCCTTTTGGATAACAAGATGTAGAGCTGGATGAACACAGCAGGCCAAGCAGCATCAGAGCCTCTTGGACCTGTTCTATCACTGCATGTGATCATGACTGATCTGTGACCTGAATGCATAAACATATCTCTTTCCCTATTATCATAAAAAACCCTTTAGATTATAAAAATCTATCAATCTTAAATATAAATTTACAATCAAACTCATTATAATTGCTTTTGCAGAAGAACTTTTATGCCACTCAATTTTATACCATCCTTTATGTGGAGAGAAGTATCCAAATTTCAATCTTGAAAGATATTATGGTTCAAACTTTTAGGCTCTGCCTCCTAATCTTTGACTCCCTGAACATCAGAAATTGTTTCTTGCTATTCGATTTATATGTTTCCCTTCCTATCTTGAGAATCCCAAACAAATCACTTTTGGACCATTTAAGTTCCAGACAGCACTGCCATCTCACAGTGCCAGGGGCTCGGGTTCGATTCCACCCTCAGGTGACTGTTTGGAGTTTGCACATTCTCTCCATGTCTGCATGGGTTTCCTCCGGGTGCTCCGGTTTCCTCCCACAGTCCAAAGATGCGCAGGCCAGGTGGATTGGCCATGCTAAATTGCCCATAGTGTTCAGGGATGAATGGATTAGGTGGGTTATGGAGGGATGGGTCTGGGTGGGATGCTTTGACGTTCGGTGTGGGCTTGTTGGGCCGACGGGCCTGTTTCCACACTGTAGGGATTCTAAGAAAGAAAATCTAAGAAATAAACCCATACTTTGTGTATTGTCTCCTCATAACTTTTAGGTCTAGTATATCAGAGATTTATTCCTTCCAAGGTCAATGTATCCTTCCTAAAGTATGGACTAATCAGGCCTTTGTAGAGTTGAAACATTATTTCTACCTCATTGATTCTAGTCCTGTAGATATAAAGACCAACATTCCATTAATATTTCTGATTACTTTCTGTACTTGTTTGTAGCATTTTAATGAAATATGTTCCTGAACTCCAGATCTCTTTGAATTTCCACTGATTTTAGGGGTTTTTTGCCAATTAAGAAGTGCCTTATTTTTTCTTTTCCAGGTCTAAAGTGTAGGACTTCACATTTCCCTACATTGACGTCTATTTCCCACAATTATAGAGGCTTATAAAATCATGAGGAGCATGGATAGCATGAATAACAGGGTATTTTTCCTAGGGTAGGGGAGTACAAAACTTAGAAGGCATAAGATTAAGGTAAGTGGGTAAGAGTTAAAAGGGGCTTTAAGAGCAACTTTTTCACACAGAGGGTGGTGCGTGTATGGAATGAGCTGCCAAAGGAGGTGATGGAGGTGGGTACAATTACGACATTTAAAAGGCATCTGGAGAGTACATGAATAGGAAGGGTTTAGAGGGATATATACCAAATTGACAAGAGGAACTCGAACAGTTTAGGATATCTAGTCAGTGCAGATGAGTTAGACTGAAGGGTCTATTTCTGTGCTGTACAACAGTATAATTTTGCATATTCATTTAACAAATTAATCTTTGTAACTCCTGACTTTAATTCACACTGGTAACAATATCACTTATCTTTATGGCATCCACTTGTTTGGATCTGTGGCTTTCATCTAAATCAATAGTAAGTACGATGAATAGTTGGAGCACTAATATAGATTATTGTGAGACACCACTAATCATATCCTGCACAATAGTGTGCTGACCTATTATCAATACTATCTCCTGTCACGCAGCCAATTTCCTAACTAGATCAATAACTTGTCCTCAATTCAGTAGGCTACAATCTTCCAAACAGTTTCTTATGAAGATATTTGGAAGTTCGTATAACTAACGTCAAGAGAGACCCAAATAAAAGCAAAATACTGTAGATGCTGGGAATCTGAAACAAACACAGAAAATGCTGGAGAAACATAATAGGTCTGGCAGCATCTGTGGAAAGAGAAATATAATTAACATTTCAAGTCCGTTATGACTCTTCTTCAGAACTGGAACAAGTTCCATAATTAGGGTAACTGCAATCTTCTTCCATACTTCTTTTAAAGAGCTTGATTTTTTTTTGATTTGATTTATTACTGTAGCATCTACTGAGATACAGTGAAAAGTATTGTATTGCATGTTAACCAGACAAATTGTACCTTACGTAAGTTCATTAGGATAATAGAACAGAATGCAGAATACTGTGTTACAGCTGCAAAGAAGATGCAGAGAAAGATCAACTCTAATATGTGAGAGGTCTGTTCATAAGCCTGATAACAGTGGGGAAGGAACTGTTCTTAAATCTGTTGGCACGAGTTTTCAAACTTTTGTATCTTCTGCCCGATGGAAGAGGGTGGAAGAAAGTATAACCGGGGTGGGAGGGATTTTTGATTATGTTGGCTGCCTTCTTGAGGCAGTGGAAAATAATTGGAGGAATGGAAAGTCAATGGAAGGAAGGCTGTTTTTTGTGATGGACTGGGCTGCATTCAAAACTCATTGTAATCGCTTGCGGTCTTGGGCAGAGCAGTTGCCATACTAAGCTGTGTTACATCCAGAAAGGATACTTTCCATGGTGCATCTATAAAAAGTGGTAAGAGTCATTGTGGACATGTCAAATTTCCTTAGCCTTCTGAGGAAGTAGAGGCATTAGTGTGCTTTCTTGTCTGTAGCATTGACATAGATGGACCATGATAAGTCATTGGTGATATTTACTCCTAGGAACTTGAAGCTCTTGACCACCTCCACTTCAGCACCATTGATACAGACAGAGACATGTTCTCCACTCCACTTCCTGATGCCAACGACCAGCTCCTTCATTTTGCTGACATTGAGGGAGAGATTGTTGTCTTTATACCATGCCACTAAGTTGCCCATCTCCTTCCTGTATTTTGCAGCATTGTTGTTTCAGACCTGATCCAATAAGGTGATGTCATCAGCAAATTTGCAAATGGACTTAAAGCTGAATTTGACCAATCAGCTTCAAGTGTATAAGGAGTATAGTAAAGGGTTGAGTACACAGCCTTACAGGGCACCTGTGTTAAGGATTATTGTGGAGGAGGTGTTGTCACCCATCCTTACTGTTTGTGATCTGTGGGTCAGGAAGTTGATTATCCAGGTACAGAGCGGGGAGTAGAGTCCTAGGTCTTGGAGATTGGAGATAAAACCATCTTGCATGGAAATCATTTGTGCCTGGGTATTTGTCATCGTTTGGTGCCTTTTTCTCATTGTCAATTTGTTAATGTTCTTTCCTATCCATGATTTAATATTAATTTCCTTGAAATTTCTGACACGCTGACGTTGTCACTTACTGAAGGATTTTGGCAAGTGTCAGTTCAGGGCCACCTACAGGTTTCATCTCACTGCCACTAGTATTCCACATTTTTTAAAACTACTTTTTAAAAAAAGAGTCTTTACTGGAGATTTGAGATTACTGGAGATTTGAGATTTGGACTTCATTTTGAGGAGTGGATAAAATATGTAGAGAGGTAGCAAAAAGGCTTCTCACTGGGAATACCTCTACACATGGTACATGTGCTGAAGAGAAAAGAGACAGAAGAGGAAGCACAGAAAAAGGCCAATGTATACGCAACATTAGTGTTAGTGCTGTCCCAATTGTTGTTCCCGTTCCCCCACTATGACTTAAGCTGCTGTCTATTTGGTAAAATATAAGTTAGCTGGCTGCAATAATTTTCACAGGGTCAGTATTGGGGTGCCTCAGGTGCTGCTATCCTTTTCTCCCACACCCTTCAATTGCATTTCCAATGGAAAATTGTGATGCTTGCAAGAACTTTTGGGATTAGATTTTCTATGAAAGATTTGCTTTCTACAGCCGGATTATTTTGGGCAATGATATTCTCCTCACAGTGGAATCCTGTCACCTTTTGTTCTACTATTCAGTTAAAAAAAAACTGTCCATGAATCAATTCTGTACCACACAATCATGAAATTGAGACTCTTGAGCCTTCAATTCTCAAACTAAAATACAAGTCAAAGAACTGAGTAGAAAATTAGATTAGAGACAATGGAACATTCACTTATTTGAGAGGTGGTTGAAGAGAGTTGCATACTGAATGAAAGATCGAACATCGGAGGAATTTTTGTGTTGTTCAAGAGATAATTAGATAGAAGATACTAGAGCTATCTATTAGAGGATGAGCCAAGTCATTAAAACAACCTCTGTGGTGATGATAATGTTAACAATGAGCATGATCAAGGGAGATGTGAAGTTCAAGGTCAAGCATTAGTCCTTGTTTAAATTTCGTGCCCTGTGTTTTCGCTGACATAAACCCCTAATTTCCTGCTTTTATCTTTCTATGCACCAGCTAAGATACAACAACTCAGGAAGGTAGATATTGTCAGTGATAATGAGTCATGAGGTGATTCAGAATACCCTAATGATCTGGAAGCAGTCTAGAGTGGGTGAGGTTGTGTTGCCTTTGCAATGGAAGCCCAGGAGAATCCTACCTATTTCTTTAGAGTTGTGGAACCCAGATCTCACAGGTGGCTGAGGAGTGGAGACAAACCTAAAGAGATGGTGAGCCTGAGAGTGCCTCTACATGAAGCTGTCACCACTCAAGGAAAGCAGCAACATGCCAGGAATCCATCAAAGCATTATTTCTGTGGCACTCAGCTAGTGGCATCATGAAGATGAGGCGGGGATTCACACTCTCACAGTCAGTCTTTCCATGACTTCTTCCTCACAAAATTATATGTTGCTGACAGAGGTGCTCATAGTAAGGAGTTGACTAGCTCACTTGGCTGGATGACTAGTTTGCAATGCAGTGATACCAACAGCATGAGTTCAATCCCTACACTGGCTAATGTTACCATGATGGTCTCATCTTCTCAACCTCACCCATGATGTGGTGGCCCTCAGGTTAAACAGCTCCCAGTTGTCTCACTCTGATGAGAGACCAGCTCTCTGGAGCTGTAGTATCTTCATCCATTTGTGATATCACTGTCAGAAATAACAACTGCAAAGCTCACTTCTTTGATAGAATCAAGCTGGCATAAAAATCTTTTTTTTGAATTCATCCATGGAATTTGACATTGCTGGGCCATAGTTATTGCCCATCCCTAACAGAACTGAGGAAGGTAGTGGTGAGCTGCTTTCCAGTCCGCTCTGTTAGGGAGACTATTTTGACCCAGGATTTTCAGCCAACGACACTGAAGGAATGTTGATATATTTCCTGGTGAGGTTGATTTTTTTTTGGAAGAAACATTCAGGTAATGGTATTCTCATGCATATGCTGTCCCCATCTCTCTTGAGGTCACAGGTTTGGAAGGTACTTTCTAAGGAATTGTGGTAAGTTGTTGCTTTGCATTTTGCAGGTGGTACACTTTGGTGCCTCCCTGCATTAATGGTGAACGTTGAAACTATTAGATGAGAAGCCAATCAAGTGGGGTCCTCTGTCCTGGATGGTGTCATGTTTGTTGAGTGATGTTGCAGCTGTACCAAGTCAGGGAAATGGAGAACATTCCATTGCACTCCTGAATTGTGCCTTGTGAAGGGTGGACAGGTTTTCAGGAATTGAGGTGAGTTCATTGCTACAGAATTCCCAGCTTATGACCTGTTCTTGTAGTCACAGTGTTTATACGGCCGGTCGTGTTCAATGTTTTGTCAACAGTAAACACCAGGATGTCAGTAGTATCAGGATCAGCATTGAGGAATAGAGTCATAGAGTAATACAGCACAGAAACAAGCCCTTTGGCCCAACTCATCCATGCTAACCATGTTTCCTAAACTGAACTAGTCCCATTTGCCTGCATTTGGTTCATATCCCTCCAAACCTTTCCTATGCATGTACCTGTCCAAATGTTTTTAAACGCTGTAATTTTAACCGCATCTATCACTTCCTCTTGTTGCTTGTTCCAAGCACACACCACTCTTTATGTGAAAAAGTTGCCCCTCAGGTGCCTTTTAAATCTTTCCCCTCTCAGCTTAAACCTATGCCCTCTTCTAATTCTGGACTCCCCTACCCAGAGGAAAAGAACTTAGCTACTCACCTTATTTGTGCCCCTCATGGTTTTGTAAATCTCTACAAGGTGACCCTTCAGCCTCTAGGGAAAGAAGGCCCAGCCTATCCAGCCTCTCCTTATCACTCAAACCTTCTAGTCTCAGTAACATCCTTGCAAATCTTTTTGGCACCCTTTCCAATTTAATAACATCCTTCATATAGCAGGGCGATCAGAATTGTATGTAGTGTGCCAAATGTGGAATGCTATTGAACATCAAGAAGCGGTGGTTAGATTCTTCTGTTTTTAGAAATGATCATTGCCTGGCACTTACATAGTACAAATGTTATCTTTATGATGGCAGTATGCCTTTAAGAGATGTGTTCTGTCCTGTTGCTCTTGTAGAGGAGTGTTGCCTCAGTGGCGCTGAAATACCTCCTTCAGACAGGCAGTTGGTAAACAACTTTGCATTTTCTCTGGGTTTTTTTTTAATATGACAAAAGAAACATGAGTGGGCAGGGTCAGGCTCACACAGACTGATCATTTGCTTTCAGTTAGTTGAATAGGTATTTGCTGGCTGCTGGAGCTGAAAGCTCAAGTTCTCTGCTGCTAGAGTAGAGTCGTGGACAGAGAGGCTTCTGCTTAAAATTCAGAAGGGTAGATTATTCTTTTCAGTGTTTCTTTCTACTACACTGGAGAGAGATAACAAGTGACAATAATAACCATGTTGCCGAATTGCGTTTGTGTTAATGGAATGCTGCCTATAATGGAACAGTTGATGTTTAGTGGTTAAATAGTATGTTATCTTGTTAAATATTTCAATAGAGTAAACGTATACCGATTCTTCTTTTTGTTGTATTTTAACTGTGTTGTAAGAATAAAGTGTGTTTTGATTAAAGTGTAATGGTGGACCAATCAAATCGCAAATGAAAAACAGCACTTTACACCTGCTGTTTCAAAAAAGTAATAAAAGTTAGGGTCTGGCCTATCTCAACAATATACCTTGGGGGAATCTGGTCTGGCACCTAACACTTTCTAGTTATCAGTCCGAGCTTGGATTTTGTCCAGTCTTTGCTGTATTTGGACGTGGACTGCTCCAGTATTTGAAAAGTCACGAATGGTGCTGTACATTATGCAATCATCTCCAAACATCCCCACTCCTGATCTCATGATGGAGGGAAGGTCATTGATGAAGCAGCTGAAGATGGTTTAACCAACGACGCCACCTGAGGAACTCCTGCAAAAATGTCCTGGAGCTGAGATGACTGACTTCCAATAATCAGAACCACCTTCCTATGTACCCAGTATGACTTCAACCAGCAGAGAGCTTGCCCCTGATACACATTGACTCCATTTTTTACAAGGCTCCTTGATGCCACACTCAGTCAAATGCGGCTTTGATATCAAGGGTTGTCACGTTCATCTCCCTCATTGGAATTGAAGTTTTTTTGTCCATGTTTGAGTCAAGGCTATAATGAGGTTAAGAGCTGAATGGCCCTGGCAGAACCCAAACTGGGCATCACTGAGCAGGTTATTGCTGAGCAGGTGCTGCTTCATAGCATATTTGATGATGTCTTCCATCAATTTGCTGATGATCGAGAGTGGACTGATGGGGCGGTAATTGGCCGGTTTGGATTTATCTTGCTTTTGTGTTCAGGACGTACCTGGACAATTTTCCACATTGTTGGGTAGATGCCAGTGTTGTAACTGTAGTGGAACAGCTTGGCTAGGGGAGTGGCAAGTTTTGGAGCACAAGTCTTCAATACTATTGCTGGAATACTGTCAGGCTCCATAGTCTTTGCAGTGTCCAAAGCTTTCAGCTATTTCTTGATATCTCAAGGTGTGATCAAATTGGCTGAAGACTGGCAATTATGATTTTTAGAAAGCTGTTTATGGAATGCAGGCATTGCTGATAGAGGCTAGCACTTAGTACCCACCCCTAAATGCCCAGAGGGCAGGGAAGCGTCAAATACATTATTATGGGTCTGGAGTCATATGTAGGCAAGACCAGTTAAGAATGATAGTTTTCCTTCTGGAAAGACAATGAATGATGATGATGATGATGATGATGATGATGATGATGGTAATGATACTGTGAACCTCCAGAAGAGGCTGAGATAGATCATCCACTTGGTACTTCTGGCTGCAGATCGCTGGAGTTGCTTCAACCTTATCTCTTGCATGGATGTGCTGGACTCCCACATCATTGAGGATGTGAATATTTATGTGGCCTCCTCTTCCTGTTAGTTATTTCACTGCCTACCTCAGTTCATGACCGGAGGCAGGACTGCAGATCTTAGATCTGATCTGTTTGTTGTGGGATCACTTAGCTCTGTCTACCGTTTGCTGTTAGTGCTGTTTAGCATGCAATTAGTATTATGTTGTAGTATCACCATTTTGACACCTCACTTTTCAGGTATGCCTGGTGCTGCTTCTGGAATGCCCTGCTGAGCTCTTCATTGAACCAGGACTGATCCTCTGTCATGGTGGTAATTGTAGAATGGGGGACATATGGGTCATGAGGTTACAGATTATGGATGAAATTCCAATCTTACACTGCTGATGGTTCACAGCATCTTATAGAGGCCCAGTCTTGAGCTTCTGGATCTGTTTGGAATCTGTGCCACTCAGTGTGGTGATAGTGCCACACAATACGATGAAGGGTATCCTCAACATGAAGGGGGGGAAGTGAGGTGCGAATTTATCTCCACGGGATTACAAGATGATCACCTCTACTAATATAGCCATGGACAAATGCATCAGTTACAGGTGGCTTATTGAGTATTAGTTCAATTAGTTTTTTTTTCTCTTAATTGTCCTTTCTCATTCTTTGCCACAAGTTCAATTTAGCAGCTATGTCTTGGTTGTTACTGAACTACTCTAGATAATGGGCATTGACACGTCCCAGCCAGAGTACATTTAGTGCCCTGATCACCCTCATTGGGAATTCAGCATTGAGGAGTACTGATTTATGTGCTGAAGGCCAGTAGGTAGAAGTGCCGACATGAAACTCAATGTCTCTTTTCTAAATGTTGATGTTTTTATTGTCATGCAGTCAGTTTCTCTGAACAATAACTGACAGGTGTTTTGATCCCTAACTCTTAATCCTGCTGTAAAACTGCTTACACACCAATGCCGCTGGCATCAAGAACAACTTTAAATGACTTCTCATAATCCAGTGTGGATAAAGCTGGTGCTCTATCAGTCAATGGAACTTCCCATACCCTTTTAGCAAGTTGATTTTTTTGGCAAATTATGCGTCCAATTCGTTCAATGCAGTCCTTCAAATTTCAAATAGAATATAAATTCGCTTTTGTTACCGCATTAACTATACTCGATACAGAATCGGTGTGACCTAGCCAGTTTTGGCACCATCACAGTATGTGAGCTCCAGCTACTATGACTCAGTTGTTTCAGCTTGAGTGTTGGAAAATGTCCTGGAAAGGATAGACCAGGACTATTTAGGTTTCACCAGGGTCAGAGCTCGATGGTGGTGTGGGGATTGGAAACTTCAAGGACATTGAAGATCTTATGAATGCTCCATCCCTAGCAGGAGCTCTGGATGTGGCTGTCAGTAGTGAATACTTTGAAGATCAAAGTAATTCTTTGTTTCAATATCTGCAGTCCTCCAATGAAGTTCGTGTGTTTGAAAGCAATAAGCGAAAATGGAAATATTGTGGGGAAAGAATTAAGGAAGGGGAGGATGCCAAGTAGCAAAAGGCTCAAGGCCTCACCATTAGCAGCTTTCACATTATGCCAGACAGAAGGTTGATGGTGAAGGTATGGGTGAGATAGGGGTTGCAGGCATCAATATATTAACACCCTCAATGTTGACCCCAATGCCATCCTAATGATACAGGGTCAGTTGATGCTGAGAGCCATTCTGTCTGCAGATTGCAGGAGGTGTGGGCATTCCTGTGCCACTCTGTTTCTACCCTTCACCATCAGTTGTGTCGTGCCTATTTCTGCAAGAAGTATTTTATTGGTTGCATTGCATTGTATTTGGATGGTCTACCAGCCATAGCTAAATAGATATCAAGAGTGAGAAGTAAGCATTGGCTTGAGAGGCTTTGTTGAGCAGTGGCTCAGCAAAAAGTACAGGTAAGCTCAGGTAAACTCCTTTTAACTTTCCTTTTTAGTCTTACAGCATTTGAGATGGTGGTTAGGGCAGTGGCATGCTCCTCCTGCAGGAGGTGGGAGCCTAGGAAGACTTCCATCGTCCCTGATCACTACAGCTGTGGGAAGCGCACCCAGCTGCAGCTCCTGGGAGACCATGTTAGGGAACTAGAGCTGGATGCACTCAGGATCATCCAACATACTGAATGCATCATAGATAAGAGTTTCAGTGAGATGGTCACACCAAAGGTGCAGGCAGATTGTAGCTGGGTCACCAACAGGAAAGGCAAAGGACATAGGCAGAGAGTGCAGAAATCCCCTGTGGTCATTCCCCTCGAAAACAACTGTACCATTTGGATACTGTTGGGAGGGATGACCGATCAGGGGAAAGCACCAGTAGCCAGGTCAGTGGCCCTACAACTGGCTCTGGGTTACAGCGAGAAAGGGTAAAGGTAAAAGGAACCTTAGTGATAGGAGACTTGATAGTTAGGGGGATAGACAGGAGATTCTATGGCTGCAGACAGGAATCCAGGATGGATTCCCAGCTGCTTGTCTCGGAGCAGCTGCAAAACATTCTCAAAGCGGTAGGGTGAGCAGCCAGAAGTTATTGTGCACGTTGGCACAAATGACATAGGTAGAAATAGGGATGAGGTCCCACAGACGGATTATAGAGAGCTAGGAAAAAAGTTAAAAATGAGGACCTTGATGGTGGTAATCTCCAGATTACTTCCAGTGGCACATGTTAATGAAGTTAAGAACAGAAGGATATGACAGATGAATACGTGGCTAAAGAATTGGTGCAGGGGGCAGGGATTCAGATTTCTGGATCATTGGGATCTTTTCTGGGGCAGAGGTGACCTGTTCAAGAGGGATGAGTTGCACCTGAATTGAAGGGGGAACCAATATCCTGGCGTGCAGTTTTGCTAGAGCTGCAAGGGAGGGTTTAAACTAGATTGGCAGGAATTGGAATCCTCAACAGCAGGGAGGAAAGTGTGAGGCTGGAAAGAGATACAGTAATTAGTTGAAGCAATTTGAAGAGACAGGTCAGGCTGGAACAGGACAGGAAGCAAGGAATGCCTGTTGGATTAAATTGCATCTATTTCAATGCAAGACGGCTGAAAAGTAAGGCTGATGAACTAAGGGCGTGAATAGGTACATGGGACTGGGATATTATGGCCGTTACAGAAACATGGCTAAGGGAAGGACAGGATTGGCAGCTTAGTGTGCCACGGTACAGGTGTTTTAGGTGAGACAGTGGTGGAGGAAAGAGGGGAGGGGGAGTTGCAATTTTGATTAAGGGGATTATTACAGCAGTAGTCAGAGATGAAATAACTGAGGGATCATCCAGTGAGGCTTTGTAAGTGGAGCTAAGAAATAAGAAAGGGAAGATTATGTTATTGGGTTTGTGCTATAGGCCCCCGAAGAGTCAACGGGAATTAGAGGAACAAACATGCAAGGAGATTGTGGAGACTTGCAGGAGAAATGGGGTCGTCAAAGTGGGGGATTTTAATTTACCTAATATTGACTGGGACTGCCACAGTGTTAAGCGCTTAGATGGGTTGGAATTTGTTAAATGTGTTCAGGAAAGTTTCCTCAAGCAGTATGTAGAGGGTCCTACTTGGGATGGGGCAAAACTCAACTACTCTTGGGAAATAGGGCAGGGGAGGACAGGTAACTGAGGTGACAGTGAGGAGCACTTTGGGACCAGTGACCATAGTTCTATTAATTTTAACATAGTTATGGAGAAGGACAAAACTGGTCCACAGATTGAAGTTCTGAACTGGGGCAAGGCGAATTTTGATGGAATTAGACAGGAGCTTGCAGGGGTTGATTGGAGTAGTTTTTTTTGCAGGCAAAGTGACCTCTGGCAAGTGGGAGGCCTTTAGAAGTGTGATAGCTAGAGTTCAAGGTCTGTATGTTCCTGTGAGGGTGAAGGGTGAGGTTGGCAGGAGTAGGGAATGCTAGATCACAAAAGATATTGAAGCTCTGACCAGAAAAAAGGAATCATGGGTCAGGGACAGGCAGCTGGGATCAAGGGAATCCCTGGAGGACTAGTGGGGATACCAGAGTTTACTGAAGAGGGAAATCAGGAGGGCGAAAATGGGGCACAAGATAGCTTTGGCTGAGAAGATTAGGGTGAATCCAAAGAGATTCTTCAAGTATATAAAAAGAAAAAGAATAACTGGAGAGAGAATAGGACCCCTCAAGGGCGAAAGTGGAAACGCATGTGTGGAACCATAGGAGATGAACGAGGTCCTCTATGAATATTTCTCCTCTGTGTTTACCATGGAGAACGACATAAAGACTTGGGAACTTGGGGAAGTTAGTGGCGATATCTTGGGGACAGTCCATATCACAATGGAGGAGGTGTTGAAAGTATTAGAATGTATGAAGGTGGATAAATCTCCTGGTCCTGATCAGTTACATCCAAGAACCCTGCAAGAGGCTAGAGAAGAAATTGTGGGGGCCCTGGCTGAGATATTTGTATCATCGTTAGCCACGGGTGAGGTCCCGGAAGACTGGAGGGTAGCAAATGTTGTGCCCTTATTTAAGAAGGACTGCAAAGATAAACCTGGGAACTATAGACCAGTAAGCCTAACATCTGCAGTAGGTAAGTTACTTGAAAAGATTCTGAGGGATAAGATATACATGCATTCAGAAAGACAGGGTTTGATTAGGAGTAGTCAGCATGACTTTGTGTGTGGGAGATTATGCCTCATAAATTTGTTAGAGTTCTTTGATGAAGTGACCAGAAAGATTGATGATGGCAGTATGGTAGATGTAGTCTACATGTATTTCAGTAAGGCCTTTGATAAGGTTCCACATGCTCTGGAAGCTTAGATCACATGGAATCCAGGGAGAGTTAGCAAATTGGATACACAATTGCCTTGATGGTAGAAAGCAGAGAGTAATAGCGGAAGGATGCTTGTCTGACTGGAGGCCTGTGACTAGTGGTGTGCCTCAAGTGTCGGTGCTGGGCCCATCGCTGTTTGTTATCTACATAAATGATTTGGCTGAGAATGTACAAGGCATAATTAGTAAGTTTGCAGATAATACTATAATAGGCGGTATCATGGACAGTGACGAAGATTATCAGAAATTGCAGCAGGATCTTGACCAGTTGGGGAAGTGGGCCAAAAATGTCAAATGGAGTTTAATAAAGATAAGTGTGAGTGTTGCATTTTGGAAAGTCAAATCCAGGTAGGAGTTTCATGGTGAATGGTAAGGCCTTAAGGACTATAGTAGAACAGAAGGACCTTGAAGTTCAGGTGCACAATTCTCTGAAAGCAGAGTCACAGGTTGACAGGACAGTGACTAGCCTTCATCAGTCAGGGCATTGAGTATAGAACTTGGAAAGTTATGTTGCAGTTGTACAGGACATTGGTGAGGCCGCACTTGGGGTATTGTGTTCAGTTTTGGTCACCTTGCTATAGGAAGGATGTTATTAAACTTGAAAGAGTGCAGAAGAAATTTACAAGGATGTTGCCAGAACTTAAGGGACTGAGTGACAGGGAAAGGTTGGACAAGCTAGGACCTTTTTCTTTCAAGCACATGAGACTGAGGAGAGATCTTATAGAAGTGTGTAAGATCATGAGAGGCATTGATAGTGTGAATGCACTCAGTCTTTTTCCCAGGGTTGGGGAATCGAGGACTAGAGGGCATCAGTTTAAGGTAAGAGGGGAAAGAATACAAGGGAAACTGAGGGGCAATGTTTTTAACATGTGGAATAAGCTGCCAGCAGAGGTGGTTGAGGCGGGTACATTAACAACATTTAAGAGGCATTTGGATGAATATATGAATAGGAAAGGTTAAAAAGGATATGTGCAGGGAAATGGGGTTAGCGTGGATGGACATTTGCTTCACATGGACCTGTTTGGGCCAAATGGCCTGTTTCTGTGCTGTAGGACTCGATGACTCTATGACTGTAATAGGCAGTGAGAGGCTGGCAGTATTAACGTTGCTGTGTGAGTGACTGGTGCAAAAGCTGATGTTAGGTGTTAGTCTGAAGTGTCAGGGGCTGGTACTTGGTTTGTTATGGCAGTGTGAAGATTTGAGAGGTTGGTGGCCTGGTGGGTGGGAGATGTTCTACTTTAAGGTGTTTGATTTGATCTCGATCACCCATGTAAAGTCATTGGAATTCATAATATACTGCTATCAGGCTCTTATGTCCAGAATTCATGAATTGACCTCTCTGATCATCTACTCCCATTTCCTTCAGAGGATGGTCCTTGAAGGCCTCTTGACTCATGTGGAACCATGGTGTTTCTCTCTCTCTCTCTTTCGCTCCCCTGCCTACCCCGATCACTAATACCCCAGTGCCACACATTTATCCTGGAATTCTGTCCCTGCCTTGCTTTCTGTTAATTAATTTTTACCAATATTATTCAGCACAAATGTCCTTTAATAGGAGCAGCCTGTCATTAAGAAGACCAGACAAGTTACATCATGTGGTATCTGGACAGGATTGCTTATTCCTCCTGTTGAATACAGAGGCTGTCAGCTGTGCAAATTTGCCCAGTGACCATTCAGGTAAGGTGCACATACCACATTTAAATCCCAGCCACTTCAATTGGAACTCTCAGCAGGTTGCATCTTGCAACCTCCCCATGCAAATAAGGCACCCAAATTACTCGTCCATTATCCAGCCATTGTTATCGTTATTTTGGGAACTTTGTATTGCAATAGTGTTAGGTTCTACTGATTGCTGTTGTATTGGTCCATGAATTCTTACTCGAACTACACTTCAAAACTTGAAAACATTTTCGGATGCCATATGAGATGCTACAAAAATGCAAAATATGTATCAATAACAACTTAACAAATGGTGGCTGTGACAATCACTGGAGGTTGTCTGTCCTGGATATTTGCCGGCTACCAGGACATACCTGCCCCCCTGTTCTACCAGTTTTACTTACCATTGGAGGTTGCCTGTCCTAAGGTTTTGCTTGCAGCTGTGGTCTATTTGCTATGAGATAATCTAGTTTTTCCTATTGTTGGAGACTGTCTGCTCCACATGCTGTCAGTCATGTTTACCACTGAAGTGCAGCTGCCTCAAGTTTTTGCTTACAGTTGGAGGCTGTTTGCACCATGTTTGCCATTTCTTCATCATGATCAATCAGTCTTCACCTGCAAGTGTCTGTTGCGGGCTCTTTTGTTGACCTCATTCTTCCTCTGCTGCTTTTTCCTCCTATTTTGCTGTAATGCTGCCCTGTTCTGTCATTCCACGCTAGAATCTGACATGGTTGGCAGTGGTATTTCCTTTTGTTTCAACACTGGATGCTGTGTGGTGCTGTTACCATTGCTCCATGGAGAATTTGTTTTGATTTTACCATTGCCACCATGTTGCAAGGGTGCTGAGAGGTGTGCCTGGAGTGATCTTTGTGATCAGAACGTATTGAACAATATAATTTCTGCCTGGAACAGGCAGAGATATCTGTGTGACTCAGCTTGAGCAAGCCCTTCCACACTTTTGTGACCTGGTGTCACTTTCTGTGATATCAACAGCTTATTGATGCTGTTCTATATTGCTCAGTCTACCTTTCTGTTCCTGTTTATAAAATTTCAATATAGTGATCCTTTATTTTTAATTAGATTTTTCATTTTCAGGAAAATGCTTCATTGGATCCTTCTGACAATTACAAAATAGATTGAGGCTTTTTTCCAGAAATTCCATAAGTATTTAACCTATGTCATCTAAAACACAACTTACCATTAGAGACATACTGCCATGTTTCAACAATATTTTTTGATACCATGCAATAAAGGTGGCAAAGGAAACAGTAAACTTTCATATATTTTACCGAGTCCATATCAGTATAATATTAAGGTACTGAATTTCTATTGAAATGAATGCATAGTGTATGAAAGCCCAATGTAAATTCTAGCAGAAGATATGTCTTGGCAAAATATCTTTGAAATGCAGAAGGCATATATTTGCATATTGCCTGCGGCTGTGAATATTTGACCAGGAGAAGAGTCTTGGCTAATCAGAAGGCAGCTATTTCATATTGCAACAATACACTCAGACCATTAGCAAACTCTGTTTACAAAGATTGCAGTTGCTTTACTTTTCAGATATAGGTGCAGGTAATCTGGTCCATTCATATTCAATTCGACATGTATTCAATGAAAATGCAATAAAAATTGAAATCAAAGTATATCATTGGTCAACACACTGAAGAAAAAATCTCATAGTTATCTCTTCAGTTTCAAGACTATGAAGGAGGGAACTCATTTCTATAATGCAGTTGACAGTAAAAGGAAACAGAAATTAACATTTATCATATTTATATTGAGCATCAAAGTTAAATATCCATGCTACATATGTGACTCAGTGCTGAATAAAGTTGCGTAGGCAGTCATGTTGGAGAAAATTAAAAGGAAACAGGGAAACTTAGTGTGTTCTTGTGATTTTTTTTTTATTTAAAAAAATATACTTTATTCGTAGAAAATACAAAAAAAAATAAACACACTTTCACCTACCCGGTCATCCAAGCCGTCCCGGATTA
>NC_063333.1:63669002-63679163 GCF_021869965.1 Rhincodon typus | reverse complement strand
CAGAGCCCCTCTCACCACCAGCCAAGCAATGAGTGTGTTCTTGTGATATGTTTCTTCAAAACAATATTTTTCTCTATTACATTACAGAGGCACAAAACAATCAGAACAAATGTCAGTATTTCTCCTGCACTTTACACAGAATGTAATGTTTTACCTTACTGTATGAATGTTTGCCAAATTGCTTATGACTGGCTCAATATATACATTTTTTTCATTCACACTATGTTGATTTTTTTTGGTATTTCCCAAGGGTTGTACGTAACCTTACATTTAAATAAGGATTAAGGCTTATGGTCCTGATTGGTGGAGCAGCTGATGTGAGTATAGCAACATAAATCTATGAGGAAAGTCAAGAGGACAGGATCATTGAATTTCACTGAAATCCTTTCTTCTGGCTGTCAGTACCATTCTGGAATGTCCTTATAATGCTTTGTTTGTTCCAAGTAAGTACCAGAACGACTATTCCAAATACTTAACACTTTTTTGATAGAAAAGAGTATGCATGTGGCGGGGTTGTGGGAGGGGGGGAAGCAATTGGCTCTGTGATGTTACAGCTTCAGTTCCCTTTATGAAACTACCCTCTAAAATGCATATGTGTAATATTAAATACTACATCTGTTCACATCTGGTTACTATATTGCAAAACAAAATGTTTACAATTGCCTTTGCACTAATTTAAAGCTATACGGATACATTTCTGCAGGGTTTTCTGGCTTATCCTGTGTAATTCTGGAAATGTCACAGAGAAACACCAAAAACAAATTATCATCAAAGGCTTGGCTGATGAACAGTTTCAAACCTTCAAGAAAAATCATCTGTGTCTCCAGCCCTGCTATGAGTGGAGCTCCAGTAGAAGCTGGTGATAGTGGTGGGGAGTTCTGAGCAAGGAGAGCTGATCTGTTCTCCAGGTCTTCCACCAGTAGATAGCAATGGTGAGGGAAAGGAGCTGGAGCAATTGAACAGGCTCTTGTTGGAAAAGAAAGAGTGACTTTGGTGCAGAGCAGGCTGATGGGAAGGGAGAGCAGACAGACAAAGGGACTTCTCAGCCCAATGTAATCCATGTAGGCATTGCTCACTCATCGTTTAAATAGTATTTTGCTTATCATTAGTTTCCCTTCCTGTTTGTAATAACCTGACACCAGTGAAATAATGAATCCTTACATCATGACATTTGGGCTGTCTAGTTCTGAGGAAGGGTCACCGGACCCGAAATATTAACTCTGTTTTCTCCTTCACAGATGCTGCCAGACCTGCTGAGCTTTTCCAGCAACTTTGTTTTTGTTCCTGATTTACAGCATCCACAGTTCTTTCTATTTTTATTTTGTCCAAATGTCATGTTACATTAGCAATGAAATTCATTGATAATGCCATTGTTCTGAAAAATAAAAATCTTCAAGTATGCTACTGAATATTTTCAACAGTTTCTTATTACTATTTCAATTTGTTTATCCCGTCTCCCTATTTCTCCCTGTAATGCTTTCACATGACAGAGTTCCAGGCTAGACACTCCTTACCTATGGTAGAGAATGCCGATCCCTCTAGGACAGCAGCTATGCTGAGGCAAGAGTCAACTCAATCTCTAAGCAATCAGGGAAAGAATCACTATGCAAATTCATAGATTCATAGATTTATACAGTGTAGAAAAGGCTCTTCAGCCCATCCCAAGTCTGCACCAATATGACTACCTCTAAAGGTGCGCTAATCCCAATTTCCTGTACATGTCCCATATCCTTGAATGTTATGATATTTGAAGTGTTCATCCAAATACCTTTTACAGCTTGTAAGGCTTCTAGCCTCCACTACCTTCCCAGACAGTGCATTCTAGATTTCCACCACCCCCTGAGTGAATAAGTTTTTTCCCAAATCTCCTCTGAATCTCTTGCCCCTTAAACTGAAACAATGCCCTCTTATGACTGACCCCTCAACCAAGGGTAACAGCTGCTTTCTATTCACCCTGTCCTTACCCCACATAATCCTATACACCTCAACATTGCCCCCTCTTAGTCTTCTCTGCTCTAAACAAAGGAATCCAAGCCTATTTAGTCTTTCCTTATAGCTCAATTTCTCCATCCTGGACAACATCCTGGTGAACGTCCCCTCTATTCCCTCTCGTGCTATCACATCCTTCCTGTAGTAAGGTGACCAGAAATGCACACTGTACTCCAGTTGTGGCCTAATCAATGCTCTATACAACTCCAACGCTACCTCTTTGCTCCAATTCTCTATGCCACGACTGATGAAAGCTAATGTCCCACATGATTTCTTAACTATCCTATTCACGTGCTCTGCCAACTTCAGGTATCTGTGAATAACCGCCCCAAGAACCCTCCATCCCTTTAAGCTACTCAATGTCCTGCTATTCATCAAATACTCCCCCATCTTGTTTCTTCTTCCGAAGTGCATCACCTCACACTTATCAGGGCTAAATACCATCTGCCACGGGTCTGTCCATCTGATCAATCCATCTATATCTTCCTGTGAACCATCTCCTTGACTATTAACCACTCTACCAATCTTGGTGTTGTCTGCAAATTTGCTCAATAGTTGTCCCACATTTTCATCTATATCATTTATGTAAATAACAAACAATAAGGGTCACAAGACTGATCCTTATGGTAAACAGCTGGACATTGGTGGCCAGTCATTTGAATAGCCTTCTACCATTATGCTTTGTGCCCTATTACTAGGCCAGTTTCTAATCCAGCTCACAAAGTTTCCCTCAATTCCATGTGCTGTAACCTTCTCAATCAGTGTCCCATGTGGGACCTTGTCAGAAGCTTTGCCAAAATCAATATAAACTACATCAACTGAACTTCCTTCATCCATACACTTAATCACATTCCCAAACATTCTCATAAATTTGTCAGGCGCAAAATCCATCTGACAAAGCCATGCTGACTATCCCTAATTAACCAATGCCTTTCCAAGTGGGTATAAATTCGCCCCTTCAGAATTCCTCCAATAGTTTCCATACTACTAACTTGATTCTCACTGGTCTGTAATTTCCTGGTTCATTTCTACCATCCTTCTTGAAAAGTGATACCACATTAACCATCTGCCAGTCCTCTGGCACTCCCCCTGTGGCCAGAGAAGAATTTAAAAAATTATGTCAGAGCCCCTGCAATTTCCTGCCCACTTCCCACAGCAGCTTGGGATCAATTTATCCAGGCCAGGGGATTTATCTGTTTCTAAGCCTGATAGAGCCTCCAATACCTCCCCAATTCCTATGTCAAACTATGCAAGATCCTCACAATTCCTTTTCTTGAATTTCATACCTACATTCTCCTTTGCAAAAGTGAAGACCAAGGAGTGATATTCATTTAACACCCTTCCAATATCCTATGGTTTCACACACAGGTTTCCCCCTTGGCCACTTATGGGCCCTACTTCTTTCCTGGTTAATCTTTTCCCTTTATATATTTATAAAATATCTTAAGATTCTCCCTAATCCTATTCGCAAGTCATTGTTCACACCCCTTTTTTGCTCTTCTAATTGCTTTCTTAAGTGCCCTCCTGTACTTCCTGTATTCCTCTAGGCCCGCAGCTGAATTGGTCCCTTTGGCCTTGCTAAGTTCCCTTCTCTGCTTCCTCATTCACTCCTGAAATAACCCAGACATCCAGGGTTCTCTGAACTTATTGATCCTACACTTAGCTCTAAAGAGTGCCTGTTGGACTTGCACTCTCCCCAGCTCCTTTTTGAATGCCCCCCAATTGCTCTTTTGTAGAATTACACACAAGGAGCTGTATCCAGTCAACCATGGCCAGATCCTGCTTTATTTTAATAAAATCTGCCTTCCTCCAATCGAAAGGCAACTTTTGCATGCCGTCTTTCTCCTTATCCAGAACAAATTTGAACCATACCATGTTGTGGTTGCTATCGCTTAAATGCTTCCCCACTGTCACATCGAACACTTGTCCAGCTTCTTTCCCCAGAACCAGATTCAGCACTGCTCCGTCCCTTTTTGGGTCTTTTACATATTGATATTGAGTTAAGGAACAATTGTAGGAATAATAGAATTGGATTTGAAATTTGAAATTGGATTTGAAATGAGCAAATGAACTTTGTTAATTGTGAGATAGTATGTTTTCAGAACAGAAAATAAAGATACCACATACTCCTTGAAAAACAGATGTCTTTAAATGTCAGCCAGGAACAGAATGGATTAAGCCAATCAGCTCCTGTCATTCAACAACATTATGGTTGACCTGGCTGTGGTCTTGACCCCACTTTACTGTTGACATCCATAGGCCTTAACCTCCATATTCATCAAAAATCTGTTCAATCTGTTCAATTCTTCCTTGACTAGATTCCACAATTTGACCTCCTCTACTTTATGGGGAGAGAATTCAACAGACTAGCAATCCTTCTACACAAGAGGAAGGTCCTCCTAGAATCTATGCATTCCTCTCAACATGTTGCTTACTTCGATAAGATCATTCTTATTCTTCTGAGCTCCAATGGATGCATCCTCAACATTTCTGTATAAAATAATCCCTAGTTTCCAGAATAGGTGCATGAATTATCTCTGAACTGATTATAACACAATTATGCTTTTGCAAAACAAGGAGACCGAAACTGTATACAGTATTCCAGATATATTCTCATTAAGGCTCTATACAACATCATTAAATCTTTAAAGCTTTCCAAATTTTATATTCCACTGCCATTGCAATAAATGCTATAAATCTTCTAAGTAACTTGCTGCACTTGCACACTAAGTTTTTGTGGTATGTGTACCAACACACCCAAATCCCTCTGTATGTCAGAAAACTATGATGTCCCTTCATTTAAATAGTATACTGCTTTTTCTAGTCTTCCTGCCAAATTGGACGAGTTTACATTTTCCCATAATATAAATTACAGCTTCCAGTTTTTTTGCCTATTCACACAAACCATCCAAATCCCTTTACATTCCCTTTACCTTCTCCACACACTTTGTTTCCCTAACTATTCTGGTGTCAATGGCAAATTTAGTTGCCAAACATTCATCCCCTACGTGCACATCATTGGTATGGATTGTAAATAGTTCGGGCCCCAATATTGATCCTTATAACACTACAGTAGATACTGCTTGCCAAACTGAAAAGAATCCCAATTTTCTTTTTCCTGTTTGCTCGACAATCCTTTATTCGTATTGATATGCTTCCTCCCTTTTCCGTGAATTTTTATCTTGTGTAGAAAACTTTGAAGGGACATCTTAATGGAATTTTTCTTTGGAAATCCAAGTACATTATATCTACTAATTCCCCTTAATCCATTCTGCATGTTACTTCTTCGAAAAAAAGTACGATATTAATCAGAAAAATTACAGGAATCTATGATATGATATTTTGATAATTAGAAAATAATGATTTACGTAGATCATATCGACATGGCTTCATGAAAGTGATATCATTATTGAAAAACTTGTTACAGTTGTTTTGAGGGTATTACTAGTCAAGTGGGTAAGGGGAAACTAGTGGATATGGTGTACTTGGATTGCCCAAAGACTTTCACTAACGTCCCATATTGGAAGTAAATGAGTAAAATTAGATCACGTGGATTGGGGGGAATATACTGACATGTATTGAAGTTTAATTTAGATAAAGTAAATAGAGACTAGGATAAATCAATCCTTCTCAGATTATTGGTAGGACCAGTGCTTAGGCTCCATTTTATTAGCGATTTATATCAATGATTGAATATGGGAACCAAATGTAATATTTTCTAGTTTGTGCTTGACGCAGACCTAGGTGAAAATGCATGTTTTGTTTATATTACAAAGGAGCTCCAAGTAGACATTGACTGGTTGAGTGCAGGAGCAAGAACATTGAGGAATTATAATGGGCATTCAACATATTAATTCCTTTAAGGAGAGATTGAAAAGATTGCGTCTGTATTCTCTAGAGTTTAGAAGATGACAGGGGATCTCATGGAAACTGACAACATTCTTAGCAGATAGCCAGGATTGATGCAGAAAGGATATTTTCCTTGGCTGTGTGTATAGAACCAAGGGATGCAGCTTGAGAATAAGTGGTGTAACATTTAGGAATGAGATGAGGAGAAATTTCTCGACTCAGAGGGTAGCGTATATTTCGAATTCTATATCTCAGAAGGTTCGATTATTGAGTATGTTCAAGGCAGAGATCAATAGATTTCTAGTTACAATTGATATCAAAGGATACCTGGTCTCTGATATTTCTCTCTCTCTCTCTACACCCTCTCTGCAGCTGCAACGCTGTATTCTGCGCTCTGTTCTTCTACCCTGATGCACTTTGTATGGTACGATCTGCCTGTAGAGCACACAAAACAACACTTTTCACTGTATCTCGGTATATGTGACAACAATAAATCAATCAATTTGGGGATTTGTGGGAAAGTGGCATTGAGGTAGAATAACCAGCCACAGTCTAGAATGATGGAGCAAGCTTGGGGGTGTTGAATAGCCTACTCCTGCTCTTTCTTTCTTACATTTCTTACCTTTCTTATGTATCATAGGGTTTGAGTTTGTACTGGAGAAATTCAGAGTAAGTTTTATTTATTCATTCACAGGGTGTGTCACTGGTCAGACCAGCATTACCGCCCATGCCTAACTGTTCAGAGGGTAGTTAAAAATCACTCTCAGTGCTGGGATATGGAGTGACATTTAGGCCAGACCAGGTAAAGATGGCAGATTTCCTTCCCTACAAGACATAGTGAACTACATTGGTTTTTACCACAATCAACAATGGTTATAGTGTCATGATAAGGCTAACTTTCTATTTTTATTGAATTGAAATTTCACCATCTGCCATGATCAGATTCAAATCCATGCCCCCAGAATATTAACCTGAGGTTTTGGATTACTAGTCCAGTGACATTACCACTACACCACCACATTCCCTTGTCTGGGGGAAAACCAACTTCAATGAGGGAAAAATGGATCTGGATGGCATTGGGAAAGTGAGCATGGGGAATGTTGTTTCCATTAGTGGAAAGCTCATAAACCAGAGTGCACAGACTAATGATAACTGGCAAAAGAAGCAATGGCGACATGAGGACAAACTTTTTCATGCAGTGAGTAGTGGAGGCAAGGTCACATGTGTCTTTCCAAAATGGATTAGATCATTATCTGAAAAGGAGAAAATTGCAGTCTACGGAGAAAATGTACAGCAGTGGAACTAGGTGAATTTCTGCTTCAGCGAGTCAAAGCAAAACATAAGAGGCTGAATTGCCTCTATGTGTGTTGTAACCACTGTGATTTTATAGGTACGGTGTCTACATCATGATAGTAGATTTTTTGATTAAGATAACAATTAAAAAAGAGTAAAGAAAACACTAGCCTTTATTTCCAAAGGGATAGAATTAAAAAACTAAGAAGTTACGCTAAATGTATATCGATGCTGGGTGAGAGGACAGTCGGAATACCGTGAACAATTCTGTTCTTCACATTATAATAAAGATACAGAAACATTGCCAAGAGTGCAAAATAAGATGTTTAAGGATGATAGCAGACTGAAAGGTGATACCTAACAGGCTTGTGCTCTTTTCTATGGGCAAGAGAAGACTGAGGGGTGACCTGATAAAAGTTTAGGCTTATGGAAGTTTTCAATTGGTTGGATGTAGAGAAGATAGCTATTTGTGGAGAAAAACAAAATGGTGCCTATTAAGATTAGTTGTTTCTTAGTTCTTTCGTGGAATATAGAATTGATGGCATCTATTGCCCATCCCTAACTGTCCTTGAGAATCCAATTAAGAATTAACTTCTTAAAACACTGAAACTTATGTGGCATATGTATAGCCACACCGTTCTTAATGAGGAAGTTTCCAGATTTTAACCCAGTGACCATGAGGGATTTATTTCCAAAGCAGGATGGCAGGTGGTGGTGTTTCCATGCATCTGATGACATTGTTCTTCTTGGAGGTAGAGCTCACAGGTCTGGAAGGTGCTGTCAAAGGAGCCTTGGTGAATTGCTGCAATGCACCTTAGAGATCCACACTGCTGTCACTGGTGGTGAAGGGAGTGTATATTGAAAATGTTAAGTTGGCTGATTTTCAAGCCAACCCCATTGTTCTGGAAGGTATTGAACTTCTTGCATGTTGTTGAAGCTGTATTCATATTTGTGGAGCCTCCTCTGCCAGTGAGCTGTTTAATTGTGCACTACCATTCATGGCTAGTTGTGGCAAGACTGCAGAACTTAAATCTGATCCATTGGTTGTGGATCACTTAGATGTGTCTATGACATACCAATTTTGTGGTTTGCCTTGCAAGTAGTCCTGTGTTGTAGCTTCACTACATCAACATCTCACTTATGTATACCTACTGCTGCTCCCTGCATCTCCTCCTGCACTCTTTGTTGGACCATAGTTGATCCCCTGGCTTGGTGATGATGATAGAGGGGGATGTGCCAGGAAATAAGGTTACAGAGTGAGGTTAAATGTAATCCTGCTGCTGATGTCCCTGAGGACCTGATGTGTGCCCAGTCTTAAGTTGTTAAATCTAATCAAAATTTATCCTATACAACATGGCGGTACTGCTATACAACATGACGGGGGCTATCTTCAATGTAAAAGCATTGTGAAAGCAGGACTTCATATCCATAACAACTGTGCAATTATCAGACCTACCCATACAGTCATTGACAGATGCATCTTTTGAAGATAGATTAGTGAGGATGAGACCAAATAATATTTTCCTTCTTATTGTTTCCCTCAGTATCTGCCACAGGCCCAGTCGAGCCAGCTCAGTCAACAATGGTGTTACCAGCCATTCTTGGTGATGGATAATGAAGCCAGAGTATATTCTGTGATGTTGCTACCTTCTGTATCTCCAGGTGGGGCTCAATATGGAGCTGAACTGGACATGATAGGTAGTCATCAAAAGGGTATTTCCTTGACCACATTTGTCCTGATGACAAGGGACTTTACGGCTCTTGAGTCAATGTTGGGGACTTCTTGAGTAAATCCCTCCCACTGTATACCACTGTGCCTTTGGTGCCCCATGGCATACCTAGGGTGTTATGGCTCTGGCAGCATCAGTGGAGAGAAAGTAGAGTTAAGGTTTTGGGTCCAGTCACCGTCCTTCAGAACTGAGTTCTAAATGGCACTGAAGACTGTATAATCACAAGTGAGCATGCTAATTTTGATCTTATGATAGAAGGAAGGTGAGGCTGAAGATGGTTCAGCCAAGGACTCTGCCCTCAGTAACTCTTGCAGCAAGATCACCACTTTCCTTTAGCCAGGGGAAAGGTTTACCCATAGCTTCCATCGACTTCACTTTTTCTAGGACTCCTTGATGCCACATTTAATCAAGCAGTCACTGTCATTTTATATCCATAATTCAGTTCTTTAGTCCATTTTTGGATCAAGACTGTAATAAGGTGAGGAACCAAGTGATCCTAACAAAAACAAATGGAGCATCAGTGAGCAGATTATTCCTTGTAAAATTGCATGCACTGTCACGGCACTTTTCATTATATTGCAGAAGATTTCGATCAGACAGATCTGGCGGTGATTGTTGCTGGATTGGATATGTCTTATTCTGAGGATAGGAATCAATGGGAAAATTTCTCACATTTCAGGGAGATGGCAGTGTTCTAACTATTGGAGTAACTTAGTGAGAGGTATGGATAATTCATGATGACAAGTCTTCAACACAAGTCTTCAACACTACAGCTGGATTTGATCAGAACCAATAGCATTTGCTGCCAATGCACTCAGTTATTTCTTGATCTAACATGAATTAGTTGATGGCTGGAATCTGCAATGGGGGTACCTCAGTAGGAGGCCTAGAGTAGATATCCACTTGGCACTTCTGGCTGAAGCTGGTTGCAAATGTTTTAACCTTGTCTTTACCTGTGACGTGCTGCTATCTGCCATCATTGAAAGTAAAACTGCTTGTGCAGTCTCTTTCTCTAGTTTATTGTCTAATTGTTCAGCACTGCCATGACTGAAAGTAGCAGGGCTGTACTCCTTTGATCAAATCCGTTTGTATGGGATTGCTCAGCTCTGCCTGTAGCATGCTGTTTTTCAGGAAGGAACAAATCTTAAAGGAGCCTATAATCTGAAGATTTATTTTGTTTTAAGTCTCAAGCTACAATCAGAACTACGTTAAATCCAGTCTTTCTAACTCAGAGGCATTTCAGCTATAATGATCTGACTGACTGACTGACTGACTGACTGACTGACTGACTGACTGACTG
>NC_063333.1:63629781-63668992 GCF_021869965.1 Rhincodon typus | reverse complement strand
CTGACTGACTGACTGACTGACTGACTGACTGACTGACTGACTGACTGACTGACTGACTGGATATTGAGCCTGTCATTAAGGCTATGTTGTTTCAACAACTAACATTGTCAGCTAGCTCAGCCTCTGGGGGGAGATATATATAGTAACACATGAATGTCTTAATTAAAATCAAATCTATTGTGCATTTGATCTGTGCAATGATCTATTCAATGAATACACAAAATCTTGTGAAACTGAAGTAAGGCAATTTCATTTTATGAACTCATCACTTCCTTTCCCTTTTTATTGAGCGATAGCTCGCTGCCTGCTCAAGTGCATCATTGGGAACATCTGTCAACACTGGTCTAATCACTTTCCAATCTACTCTGACAATAGTCTCCATGACACTAATTGTAGGAGTGCAATAAAAGAGGCAAGATAACAGAGCCCTGTGCAGTGCTGACACCTGTTAAGAGAATAATGCTTTTTGGGCAATATTGTTGAATTAAAATTTGAACAATCCATCGTTTTGCTTTAGTGATATATTAGAAAGAAGAAGATGATGATGATGATGATGATGAAGATGAAGCACAAAGAGCAATAGGAAAAGACAGAATGCCACAAAGTCATGGTACTCAAGTGGAGGGCTGAATGGTCTTGTTCTGCAACATAACAACTGTGTGAAAAAAGTAATAACAGGTAATTTCAGGATTTTGTTTTCTATCAGATGTAACAATGTGGTGTGGATTTTTCTTTTAGATTCAAGTTGAGTTTGGAAGCTTTGGTGTGATCGTGCACACAAACTGGTTATTAAATTGGCAAACCACCATGCATCGCCCTTCATGCTGTCTCTTGTTTATCTTTTCAATTTTCAGAGAAGGGATAAGTAGTGGGTGTCAGAGAGGTGGAAACTGAAATAGCGTAAACTGCCACATTCTCTTTCCTTTCATATCATGCTCATGTTTGCTTTGCTCCACCAACATCTCTACAACAACACCAGTCCCAATATCTTCCTCTCATCTCCAGTCTTGATCTTTCCCTACCCCAGTCTTGATCTCTTTGCCCCCTGCCAGTCCTGGTTCTCCACCTCCTTCAGTCTCGCTTGTGCCCCCTCACAGTCCTGATACTTCCTACTCCCCAGTCCCTATTCTCCCCCCTCCCCAGTCCTGATGTCTTCTTCCCTTCCAATCCCACTTCATCTCCCTCCCAACAGTCACAACCTCTTCCACCCTCCCAGTCTCAATTCTTCCCCACATCCAGTCATGATTCTTTGTCAACCCCGCTCCCCATAATGCATAGATCCAGAATAGTTGCCAATGTATGATAATGATTAGCCCTGACTGAAAGTGAAGTCATAAGCGTATATAGACACTGGGTGGGGGAAGTGGTAGTGGAAGTGGGTAAAATAACAAATTGCAGGACCAGGTTCACGGTAGGAAGTTGTTGAACTCAATATTGAGTCCAAAGACTGTGACGTGCTTAAATGGAAAATAAGATGTTGTTTTTCCAAGCTTGCACTGAGCTTCACTGGAATAGTGCCACAGGTCCAGAGCTGCAGTGTGATCATGAGCAGGACAATGTTTTAAAATGGCAAGTTATGGAAGCTGAGGGGCATGCCTGTGGACTAAGTGGTGCTGTTCTGCAATATGGCCACACTCTATATTTGGTCTCCACAGTGTATGAGAGAACACATTTTGAGCAGCAGATACATGAAGTTAAATTGAAGGAAGTCTAAATAAACTAAATTGAAAGTAAATTAATGTTTCACCTGGAAGGAATGTTTGGGGACTTTAAAAGTGAGGAATGAGGAAAGAAAGGGGCAAGTGTTGCACCTTCTGAGATTACATGGTAAGATGGTATGGTGGGGCGAAGAGGTGTTAAGAATGATTGAGGAATGGGTGCCTCACTTGCAGGGAACTGTCTCTATGGAATTATATCAGAGGAGGTAATGGGAAGATGTGTTTGGTAGTGGCAGAAATGGCTGTGGGAATCCTTTGAAGGCTGAAGGGGTGCATAGTAAGACCAAGGAGAATCTTTCTTGGTCCTGGGAAGCCTCGAGAGGAGTAAGGGTGCAAGTGTGGGAAATAAGTCAAGCAGGTCAAGGTAGGAAATGCTTAACTGAGTAAAAAAAAAAGACAAGTCAGAAACACTCTTGTGGAAGATAGCATAAAGCAGGCATAAACAATAACAGCATAAGATATCAGTGCAGAATTAAGACATGCAGCCTGTTGAGTCTGCTCCACCTTTTGATTACGGCTGAGATGTTTCTCAACCCCATTCTCCTGGCTTCTCCCCATAAACCCTGACCCCTTTAGCAATCAAGAACCTATCTATCTCTGTCTTAAAAATGCTCAATGACTTGGCTTCCACAGCCTTCTGCAGCAATGAGTCCCACAGATTCACCACCCTCTGGCTGAAGGAATTCCTCCACATCTCAGTTCTAAAGAGTCATTCCTTCATTCTGAGGCTGTGCCCTCAGGCCCTAGTATCTTCCACTAGTGGAAACATCTTCTTCACATCCAGTCCATCCAGATCTCTCGATGAGATTCCCCCGATCATTCTAAAGTCCATGGAGTACAGGCCCAGAGTCCTCAACTGCTCCTCATATGACAAGACCTTCATCCCCAGGCTCATTCTTGTAAATCTCCTCTGGATTCCCTCCATTACCAGCACATTCTCCCTTACAAATGGGATCCACATCTGCTTACAATATTCCAAATGTAGTCTGACTAGAACCTTTTACAGCCTCAGCAGTACATTCTTGTTCTTGTATTCTATCCCTCTTAAAATGAATGTTAACATTGCATTTGTCTTCCTAGCTGCCAACTAAACCTACAAGTTAACCTTAAGAGAACCCTAATGGAGAATCTAGGAAATTCGAATTGAATCCTTACAAGAGTCAGGGTGTGAGGAAGTACAGTCAAGGTAGCTCTGGATGTTGAGTATGCAATGAATATTAGTAGCCTATCCTGGAAATAGAAACAGGGAAATGAACAAAGAGACAGAGGGAGTCAGAGATGGACCAGGTAAAGGTGAAAGAAGGATAGAAACTGGAAGATTTAAAATTGAAGATTTTTTTTCCTATTCTGGATGAGAGCAAGAAATGGAGACAAGGGCATTGATATACCAAAGAAAGAATTGAGGAGGCAGAGTAAGACTGGAACAAGGACTGTTTCTCAAACCCCACCAAGAGATAGGCAGAACTGGGATCCTTGCAGGTACTCACAACCATACCTTTCATTTGGAGAAAGTGAGTTGAGTTATAGGAGAAATTATTCAAAATAAAAACAAGCTCTGCCAGGAGAAGGGGAGTGGTGGTGGACAGGGGCTGTTTGGTCTGTTGGTGACATTTTATATTCAAACTGAAGCGATGTTGGCTGAGGTTTAATTGACCAAGATTTCATGGTGAATACCCTGCTGACATTATCAATTTTAACTAATGCTGCGACACACCAAGCACTTACAAAATCAAGCAGAGCCAACCTGGAACTAGCCAGGAAGTAATTGATAACCACCTCAGAATGCACTGGAGAAACTCAGCAGGTCTGGCAGCATCTGTGGAGAGAGAAACAGAATTAATGCTTTGAGTCCAGTATGACTCTTCTTCAGAACTGCTTCCCTTGAAAGGTTAAGTCTGTAAATATGTATTCACTTTTGTTTTCAAAGCTACTATGAATTCTGCTTCCACAATGGTTTGATGATGATCTCAAAGCAATTCTCCCCTCTTATTGACTGGTGTAACTATCAGTTGCCTGATTAGCTTTATCGAAAACCTTTAATAATTTTCCATAGCTCAATTAAATGCATTGTTAATCATCTTTGTTGTACATAAAAGATCTTCAATGTCTCTTGTCTCATCTCATAAATATTGCTTCTAACCCTCTTGTATCATTTCTGTACCCAGTTGGGATGCTGGTTTACATTTTACCAGAAATCAGCTAATGTCAATTTGTCAAGTTTCATGGAGTATCTCTCTCCATGAGACTCCACAAACCTTCTCACAGACTATTTTCCAAAACTGGCCTCATTATCAATGGACAATTCCATTCATGGAAACTATTTGTTGTATCTGCCCTCTCGCCACACGGGGGAGTACTTTCCTCTGCTGGGATTCCCAGGCCAGTCCTCTGTGTGATCAAGTGTTTTGAGCTGGGGTTGCCCCTCCCTGTGCTCTTAGTGGAAGGAGAGGCAAAAACTTGAGTTGCTCTAGAGAAGCCCACCTCCCCTTGACTTTTGGTGGGCAGACCGCCAGGGCTGACCATGGTCCACCTTCCAGACCAATCTAGATGGAGAGTCCTGACTGATATTTGACCAGAATTCTGACTGATCTTTGCGTAGCTCCCTGAATGACATGCAATGCCTGGATTTATTGTCCTGGTCCCACAGGGCTGACAATGGTGCACTCAGACTACTGAAGCACAGACCCTTGACTGTGACCGGCCTAAGTGACTGACAATGCCCAAGTCTTTAGAGTGATATCGGAGACTGCCTTTGACTTATTCTGGCAGGAACCCCTGGCTGATGGCTGCCTCCCTTTCCCTGACTGAGGACCGCTCTCCTTAGACTTGGACACATGGTTATTTGTTTGAAACACATGCAGCGTGTTTGCTGCAGAAACTGCTGGCATATTGAGCAGGTGTGAGATTAATATAGCACGATGTCATACACCAGCAGGTTCACCCTCATAATTGATCACTGGCTTTTGAGTCTAGGCGAAAGATCATCGCAAGACAGAAGTATTGTGGGCCTTTAAACTCTGGTTGAGGGTTTAAGTACAAAAAGGCAAGTAAAGACATGGCAGAGATACTGTGAGCTTTGAAATGGGTACAAAGTAAGTGAGCCCTAAGAAAGCAAGTGAGGAGCTGTGAGTTGCAACTTAGTCCATTCCATGAGGTGGATGCCTATCCCCATCCCTGTAAAGTATCCTGGCAGCGGCATTCCAATCAAAAGTGCAGCATTGAAATGGAGAACTGTACTGTAAGAGGATCAGAGATATGCCATGATGCTGTAGTGAGGCTGATATGTGCCCACTGTCAATGCCCCTGGATGGAGGGAGTGCATGCAGTCGCTGGCCATGGAATGAGCCCTGAAATGTTGGCGGCTGCTTTCCAAGATGGAGGGCTGCAGGAGCAAGCAGTGAGCTGGAGGTACCTGGTCTGACTCTTATGTCAGGAATGTTGGTGGGTGGGAAAATGGAAACATGCATATTCATGAGGTGAGATTAACAAAGAATGACATTCTAATTCATGCAAATAGATACAAGTAGGCTTCTCACCACACCCTAGCAAAACTCTCATCTCACTGTTCAATACTTGTTTGGAGAATCAGATATTATGTTCTCACTATTGAGAATCTCTCTGTTGCTGATCTCATGTTATTTTACAACGTTCTTGCCAATGCCAACATCATTCAGGGGCTGGGAAGATTTTGAGTCCTAAATATAATTGATATTGCACTGCTAGTGCAAGGCTTTAAGTTTCCTTTGACATTTATTTGCATAATCACAGATGTAAAATGAACCTAATCAATGTGCAGTAATGTAAAATATAATGCAATGGTGTAGTGGTAATGTTCTGGGGAGCTAAGTTCAATTCCCAACATGGCAGATGGTAGAATTTGAATTCAGTCAAAATCTGTAAATAGCAGTTTAATAATGACCTTCAAACAACTGTTTTAAAACCCATCTGTTTCACTAATATCCATTAGGGAGAGAGATTTGCTATTCCTACGTGGTCTGGCCTATGTGCAACCAGCATTCACTCAAATTTTTTATCTGTTGCTTGGACCTTTGAAATCATAGATGGCAGCAGCTTTTAGATGTAGGACAATGTGTTGGCACGCCAATTAACATACACATGGGCAGCACCGTGGCTCAGTGGTTAGCAGTTCCAGGGACCCAAGTTCAATTCCACCCTCGGGTGACTGTATGGATTTTGCACGTTCTCCCTCTCAGTGTGGATTTCTGCCGGTTGCTCCGGTTTCCTCCCACTGTCCAAAAGTGTGTAGGGCCATGCTAAATTGCCCACAGTGTCCAGGGATGTACAGGCTAAGTGGATTAGCCATGGGAAATGCAGGGTTATGTGGATAGGGTAGGGGAGTGGGTCTTGGTGGGATGCTCTTTGTAGGGTCAGTATAGAATCAATGGACAGAATGTCCTCTTTTTGCACTGTAGGGATTCTATGATTCTAAATACCTCTCATAAGCTGTGCAGCCTCACAGCTTAGAATGAACGCTGCATGTAATTCTAGACCCAATGTAATGTGGTTGACTAAAAACTGCCCTCTGAAATTGCCATGCAGTTGTATAATTGTGAGAATGTCTTAATAAAGGAATGAAACTGGATGGATCAGCTGGCATTGACCTAGACACCAGTAACTACACAGCAGCCTCAGTCCTGTTGACTCTGCAAAGTCTACCTTATCAACGTCTGGATGCTCGTAATTGAGAGAGCTGTCTCACAGATTAGTCAAGCAAATTTTAAGATTAGCTGTCATATTTTTACCTGGAACAAAAACAGAAGTTGCTGGAAAAGCTCAGTAGATCTGGCAGCATCTGTGAAGGAAAAAAAAGACAGAGCTAATGTTACAGGTCGGGTGACCCTTCCTCAGAATTGTTTTGCCTGGAATGTTGCATTTCAGACTTTGAACAGAATAAAAGAAGTGAATATCTGTCAAAACTTACCTGACCTACAATGAAATAAAGGAGAGAAGTCATTTTTTAATATCAGCAAAGGTGAATGGGATCATGCAAACTCAGCCCATTAACTAAATTACTTGAGCATATAGAAAGGGATGCATCATCATGAGGTATACATTCCTTCCAGCAATCTTGGAGAAAGAATGGAAAAATGGGATTGAAATGGTATCATGCAAGTCTGAAATTAATGCATTTCAAAATTCTGAATGAGATAATTAAGGTGGATCATCCAGTCATAAATTACCATTCATGCAATCATAAAGGCATAAGAAATAGAAGCAGGAGAAGGCCACTCGAGCCTTTCAATAACTTTCATATGAATAAGGAGCAGGAATAAGCTGTTCAGTCCTTCAAACCTGTCCTGCCATTTAATAAAATCATGTTTCAACTGATGGCAACCTCAAATCTACATTGCCTCCCATTCCTGAAAATCTTTCATGCTTTTGTTTAACAAGAATATATTCACTTCTGCCTTAAGCATTTTCAAGGAGTTTGCTTCCACCATCTTTTCAGGAAGACGGTTCCAAAGAGTTGCCAGAAGAAGTTGTAGAAGGTGGTTCTCAATTACAACATTTAAAAGACATTTGGACAGGCACACGAGTAGGAAAGGGTTAGGGGAATATCAAGCAAACACAGGCAAATGGGACTAGTTCAGTTTGGGATACCTGGTCAGCATGGACAAATTGGACCAAAAGGTTTGTTTTTATTGTTTGATTCTATAACAGCCTGACATAGTCTTCCTTATGGAATCATAAGTTACAGACATGTTCGAGACAAAACTGTCACTATCCCTATTGGAGTGACAGGACATACCCAGCAGAGTTGGTGGCACAGTGATATGCAAGTTGTCCTGGCAGATGTCAACACTGATTTCAGACTCCATGCATCAGGTCAAACATGGAAGAAGAATCCTGCTGCTTATTACTATGGATTTCAATGTCCACCATCAAAAGTGGTTCAGCAGCACCACAACTGATCAAGCTGGTCAAAATCTTGACAGGGTCCGTAGCATCAGGTGGGGGAGCCAACAAGAAGGAAAAACATATTTGACCTTATCCTCACTAATCTGCCTGCCTCGCCTATATCTGTCCACGACAGTCTTGGTAAGAGTGACCATCGCACAGCCATTGTAGAGGTGAAGTCCCACCTTCACATTGAGAATAACTTCCATCAGGCTGTATGATGCTATCAATATGCAAAATAGGATAGACTTCGAACAGATCTAGCAATCAAGACTAGGCATTTGCGAGGCATGGCGAACAAACTGTAGCAGCAGAATTCTAGTCAAACATAATCTGCAACCTCAGGGGTCTACATATCCCTATCCTCAGCAATGGGTGAGCCCAGCACATCAATGTAAAAGATAAGGCTGAATCATTTGCAACAATTGCATGGCAGCTGTTTAGTTGATGATACCCAAAGTGAGACAGGAAATCGCACAGTGTACAAACATAACAAAACAGCAGCAAATTGTGTTGAAGTGTGTAAACGTGGAAAAAAATGTAAAATTATTGGTGCTTTATTTAAAAGCACACAGTACTTGTAATACAATAAATAAATTAAATGCACAAATAGGGGTTAATTAATGTGATCATATAGGCAAGTTTAATAAATTATATCAGAGTAAAAGAGCCCTAGGAAACAATGACCATAACATTGTGAATTCAGCATTTAGTTTGAGAGAGAGAACTTTGGGTCAGAAACAACTGTGTAAACTACTATGGAGACGTGATGCAAAAAGGTTCAGTGCTGGGAACTAAATACTCAAGGGTTTGTGACTCTTTGAAAGATTAGGACAACAGGAAGGAAAGGATAATGAGTTAGCCTGGTTAGTATGAGGTGGAATAATTACATTCTCAAGGAATGATCTTGGATTAGAAGATTTAAAATCCGTATGAGAAGAATTAAGAAATAACAAAGAGAAGAAAACACTGGTGGGAGTGGTCTATAGGCTCCCTAACAGCAGCAATACTGTGGGCCAAAGAATAAATCATGAAATAATGAAAACATGTGGTAAAGGCACATAATCATGGGTGGTTGTAATCTTCATTTAGGTTAGGAAAGTCAAATTGGTAGAAATTGCCACAAGGAAGAATTCGTAGAGTATATTTGGGGCAGGTTCTCAGAAATATATGGTATGGATTTGACCTGGGATCAGGCTATTTTTGATCTGGAATTGTGTAATGAGGCAAGTTTAATAAATGATGTCAGAGTAAAAAAACCCCTAAGAAACAATGACCATAACACAGTGAAATTCAGCATTTAGTTTGAAAGTGAGACATTGGGTCAGAAACAACTGTATTAAACTTAAATAGGTTAATTATAAAGGAATGAGGACAGAGTTGGCTGGAATGGACTGGAAAAGGGGTTTAGCAGAATAGAAAGTGTTGAACAAAAGCAGTGAATCATGAGTCACAGGAAAAGTAAATCATGGTGTGAAATAATGATTCTAGGAAAGTAATAAATCAACTCTGGTTAATCACAGAAATTACAGAAAGTATCAAATTCAATAGAAACATACAACATGGCAAAGATTAATGCAATTCAATGGATTGCATAGAGTACTGAAAAATTAATAAAGAGAGAGAGACTAAACTTTGAAGAAAACTAGTAAATAATATTTAAAAAGTTATAAGTTCTTCTTCAAATATATAAAAAGGAGTGCAGAGAGAGAGACTAAAGTGATCACAGGTGCCTTATAGATTGAAACTGGTAAAAGAGTTGAATAAATACTTTGCATCAGTCTTCACACTTAAAGACATTAGTAGCACACTAACATCCTAAATAATCAAAGGGACAAAAGCAGGTGAGGGCTTAAGTACAATAGCAGAGAAAAAATCCTAGGTAAACTAATAGGGCTCAAGGCCAATAAGTCCTCTAGACCTGATAGGTTGCATCCTAAGATGTTGAATGAAATAACTGCAAAGGTAGTGGATGCACTGTTAATAATCTTTAAAAAAAAATTCCTAACATTCTGCAGAAGTCCAAGAGAATTGGAAAACTGCCAACTTTATTCAGAAAGAACAGAGACAAAAATAGATAGGTGTTCACCTGTTTGCTTAACATCTATCGTAGGGAAAATGTTAGAACCTATTATAAAGAAAGTAATCGCAGAGTATACAGTGAATAACCATGCTGAGTCAGTATGGCTTCAAGAAGAGAAAATCATGCTTGAAAAATTTATTAGAATTCATTGAGGAGATGCTAAGAAACATAAGTAAAGGAGTACCAGTAGACGTAATAAAACAGTATGGTGTTGGAGCAGTATATTAGTATGGATAGAGAGTGGCTTACTAATAGAAGAACAGAGAATTGAGTTAGGGGCATGGTTTCAGGGTGTCAACCAGGAACATGTGGGATTTCACAGGGGTCAGTGCTGGTGCCACATCTGTGGGTGAGGAAAATGAATGTACCATAGCCAAGTTTCCGAATGACACAAAAATAGATGAGAAAGCAAGCAATGAAGATGACACAAAGAGTCTGCAATGGGATATAGACAGGTTAAGTGAATGGGCAGAAACTTGCCAGATGGAATATAACATGGGAAAATGTAAGGTTATGCATTTTAACAGGAAGGACAGAGAAGCTGAATATTACTTAAATGGAAAAAAGGGCTGCAGAAAGCTGAAGCATAGACAGATTTGAGGGTCCTCATGCATAAATCCTCAAAAAGCTAACATCCAAGTTAAGAATGTAATAGGGAAGGCAGATGGACTGTTGGCCTTTATTTCAAAGGGAACAAAGTGTAAAAATAGGTAAGTCTTACTAAAACTGTGCAAGGCACTAGTTCGACTACACCTAGAAAACTGTGTACAGTTTTGGGCCACTTATCTAAGGAAAGATACACTGGCATTGGGGGCAGTCCAGAGAAGGTTCATTAGATTGATTTGGGCATGGAGGGATTTAATTAGCTGGAGAGGTTGAGTCAGTTGGATCTGTACTTATTGGATTTTAGAAGAATGAGAGGCAATATTATTGAAAGAAATACAATTCTTAAAGACAACACAGTATGGAGTTGGAGGAACGCAGCAGGCCAGGCAGCATCAGAGAAGTAGGAAAGCTGACTTTTCGGGTCGGGACCCTCCTTCAGAAATGGGGGATGGGGAAATAAATAGAGAGAGGAGGGGTGGGGATGGGGAAGGTAGGTGGGATGGCGGTAGGTGAGTGCAGGTAGGGAGTGGTGAGGATTGGTCAGTGAAGTGGGAGGAACAGATAGGTGGGAGAGAGGATGGACAGGCTGTGTCAGGTCAAGGAGGCGAGGATGAGAGAGAGATTTGGTCATGGTCTGGGTGGGTGGGGAGATTTTGAAGCCAGTAAAGTCCACATTGAGACTATTGAGTTGTAGGCTCCCAAGGTGGAATATGAGGTGCTGCTCCTCCAGTTTCCGGGTGGCATTGTTGTGACACTGGAAGAGGCCCAGGATGGACATGTCACCCACGGAGTGGGAGGGCGAGTTGAAATGGTTCGCGACTGGAAGGTGTTGTTTGTCGTGAACAGAGCGCAGGTGCTATACAAAGCGGAATCCAAGCCTCCGCTTGGTCTCACCGATGTAGAGGAGGCCACATCGGGAGCAGCGGATACAATAGACCACATTAGCGGATGTGCAGGTGAACCTCTGTCTGATGTGAAATGTTTTTTTGGTTCCTTGGATGGAGGTGAGGGGGGAAGTGTAGGGGCAGGTGTAGCACTTCCTGCAGTTGCAGGGAAAGGTGCCAGAGGGGTTGGGGCTAGGGGGGAGTGTGAAGCGGACGAGGAAGTCGCAGAGAGAGCGGTCCCTACAGAGGGCAGATAGGGGTGGGGAGGGAAATGTATCTTTGGTTGTGGGGTCAGATTTCATGTGGTGGAAGTGACGGAGAATGATATGTTGAAACCGGTGGTTAGTGGGGTGATATGTAAGGACAAGGGGGATTCTGTCTTTGTTTTTGTTGCAGGGAGAGGATGTGAGGGCAGAGGTGCGGGAAATGCAAGAGATGAGTTCGAGAGCATTTTCAACCATTGAAGGGGGTAAGTTGCGGTCCTTGAAATAAGAGGACATCTGGGATGTCTGGGAGTGGAATGCCCCATCTTGGGAGCAGATGCAGCGGAGGCGGTGGAATTGGGAGTAGGAGATCGCATTCTTGCAGGAAGGTGGGTGAGAAGAAGTATAGTCTAGCTCTACCTCTCCCGGAACTTTTTCCTGCAACCACAGGAAGTGCTACACCTGCCCCTATACTTCCCCCCTCACCTCCATCCAAGGAACAAAAAAAACTTCCACATCAGACAGATGTTCACCTGCGCATCTGCTAATGTGGTCGACTGCATCCACTGCTCCCAATGTGGCTTCCTTTACATTGGTGAGACCAAGCAGAGGATCGGAAACCACTTTGTAGAGCACCTGCACTCAGTTCGCGACAAATGACAAAACCTTCCAGTCGCGAACCACTTCAACTCCGCCTCCCACTCACTGGGTGACATGTTCATCCTGGGCCTCCTCCAGTGTCACAACGATGCCACCCGGAAACTGGAGGAGCAGCACCTCATATTCCACCTTGGGATCCTACAACCCAATGGTCTCAATGTGGACTTTACTGGCTTCAAAATCTCCCCACCCCCTCATCCCATGACCAGCCCTCCCTCTGATCCCTGCCTCCTTGACCTGACACAACCTGTCCATCTTCTTTCCCACCTATCCTCTCCTCCCAGCTCACTGACCAACCCCCACCACTCCCTACCTGCACTCACCTATCACCATCTCACCGACTTTCCCCAGCCCCACCCCTCCTCTCTATTTATTTCTGAGCTCTCTTCCCCCTCCCCCATTTCTGAAGAAGGGTCCCGACCTGTAACGTCAGCTTTCCTGCTACTCTGATGCTGCCTGGCATACTCTGTTCCTTCAGCTCCATACAGTTATCTCTTGTTAAATATATTACACTGGTCTACTGAAAAGACTCATTTCGGTCAACTTTCTTTAAGCTAATTCAATAATTTTTGACATTAAGAAAGTTTTAAAAGATGTCGACTTATGGCTATGTACCTTAGACAAAGGGTCTGATTGAAAGAGCTATCCTAGAGAACCATGTCGGTTGATGAAATGTTTGAATTTTGTCTCGCAGGGATGACTAGTTATGCAGCAGAGCCTTTCTTGAGCAAAACAAATCCTGAGATTTTTAAATGTTGTATAAATCCTGAACGTAAGTGGCATAAATTGAGAATAATTAATATGTACAAAGTCCATATTTTTTTGCACTAGTTTGAGGATTGGTCTAATGTGACAATCAGCAACAGGCAGAATATCAGCCTCTTAATATCTCTGCTTCATTTTCATCCTGCATTGTTAGAGCCATTCTATTCTTAGCTTAATTGTCATTTTCACTTTCCATATGCTTACAGATGTTCCGTCTTTTACCAAATTCTTCTAATCTCCCCTTTTGCTTATCCACAATATTTGCTATATTCTTCATGCTTTGCTTTTTTCTTCTTTCATGAGGTGTGAGAATGCACGTGTGAACATTTATTACCTCTCCCCTAATGCACCTTTTGGAGGGCAGTTAAGTGTTAACATTGTTACAGATCTGGAGTCACATTTAATGCAACTGTTTTCCTTCCCTAAAGGGCATCAGTGAGCAAGATGAAGTTTTACTACCAATGACTTCATCTTCTTCATTAGACTTAATTCCAGATTTTCTTCGATCTGCCATGATAGGATATGAATCCAAGTCCCCAGAATATTAGGAAAGAATTACTGCAGATGCTGGATGAAGAGCCATTTAGACTTGAAACATTAACTTGCTCTTTCTCCATGGAATGCTGCCTGACCCTCTGTGATTTCCAGCATTTTTTGTTTCCCCAGAATATTATATAGGTCTGTGGATCATTAGTCTAACAACAACCCCTGTGCTGTCACATGTCCCATTTAGAGGGAAATTTCTTACTTTTGAACTTTATGATATTTTCAACCTGAAACATTTTGATGTCAAGATTTCCTTCTCCGAATGACAATAACGAACCATATGGGTATGTTTTTAATAATTGCTGATCGTTGTCATGGTCACCATTACTGAGACTAGCTTCATAATTCCAGATTTATTCATTGAATTTTAACTCCACCAACTATAGTAGGTTTTGAAGCCATGTCCCACGACTTTGGCTTCTGGATTATTAGTTCAGTGATATCCCCACTATTTTGCTGTCTTTCCCTGCTTGTCTTTAACACAAATCTGATCATGGCATTCTTCCAGAATTCAATTTTGTTTTATTTTCTATTGACTCTTCAGAAAAGGGGAAGAGTTTTCCAAGATAGTTGGTGGTCATGTTAATTGAATGCAGCATGGATCACTTTTGGCAATAGTGTTCTCCTCTAGATTTTTGATTCCTTATGGCAAAATGGCAGGTAACCCACGAAAACAATCGGCAATTATAGGTTGTATCTGAGTAATATCTTCTACAATTCCTTTAAGATAACTGAACAATATTCTACAACGCTTGTTGGCAACTTGTACAAAACTATACAGAGCCTACAATTAGACAATTCTTCTTTGCTTGTAGCATAGATATTGATTTCCATATCCAGCACGTCTGAGACAAAAAGTTTGTGTTTCAAGGTAATTGAACCCTGTTCAACAATAGCTTAATTAATAGATGTGATTTAGTGCTCAAGAATGAAAGCAAAATCATCCACTGATTTAGTTGGCCTTTTCCTCTAAATAATTGAGTTAATTGTTGACTTTCTACATGGATGGTTATGTTTAATAATTACAATTAATTCAGATCACAGAATGTAATTGAGTGGTAATGACAGTAAAAGCAAGTTTAATGACCAAAATAATTGTTTAGAATGCCAATAATACAAAACGCATTGCCACAAATTCAACAATTTTAACCACGTGTCACAAGAGGGTATTTGCATTCTTTTAGTTCTTAATTGATGCTGCTATGACTTATCCCTTACCAGTTGTATGTTGTTAATACAGTACTGTATTGTGATTTTTCACTATAGAATAAATGCCACTTTATATATTTCTCCGGAAATTGGATTCTTAATCTGAATAATGTATTTCCTGATACTGTTCTTTAAATCAAGTAGATCACACAGTTATAATGCAGATCTTAATAAAACTCAGATTGTTTTATTGACTGTCTATCCATGTGGGTTCCATATTCAGAGCTTTAGCACAAAATCTAATTCGAAAGTGGGGATACGGATGGGAGAGGAAGGTCCTAGAATAAAACTCACTCGCCTACCAGCAACATTACATGAACACACCAAGTTCGAGGTTTAACTGCTGCGCAGGATGCCCCAGTGGAATATACATGTCTGCAATTTAGATAGGCAAAAAGACAGCTGAATGAGAACTTAGCCTCCATTTCAGCTTTAGCTGCCAGTGCTTATGTATCCTGCCAGGTGAGAGCAGAATGGTGATTGATAGGGCTGTGAAATTGAGATGCTGAAAGACTTTTAAATGTTGATAGCTGCTCCTTTGCAGAACGATCATTCCTCAGAGGACGTGTTCTGAGACTGTGGGAAGAATTTTCCAATGAATTTCAGAACTTTGTGATTGCAGTCAAAATAGGCTCACAATTTCACAATCTGTTGGGGGGTGGGATCGGTTCAGTCACCTAGCTATGATATTTCAAATCTAGTTTATGATTTGTGTAATTAACATATAAGTTTTTGTTTTTCTTTTAATTGAAGTTTAATGTTTAACTTGGATAACTGCAATTGAAGCACTTTGAAGTCTTGTACACTTACAAGTTTGGGGTCCTATTACTTTAAGAGCTTAGCAGTTAGAAAGGTAGAATCTTAAAACTGCACATAAAAACAGAAAAATGCCTGGAAAAATTCAACAGGTCCAACAGCATCAGTGGAGAGAAAGCAGCGTTAGTCTTTTGGACAGAAATATATTAACTTGTTCTATTTCTAATTTAGAAACTACTCTGCATCTTATGAATTGTTTCAGCAAGAAGTCCAACACAGTGTTCTATTTGGCTGCATTCGGAAGTGAAATTTTCCAGGTAATATCATTTCTATTTTGATATCTTTGTGATGCGGTTATTTTCACTTGCACTTAAGAGTTTTGTAATTTTACAGTAATAGCTGTGCTGCAGTACTGTTCTGTTTCACAGAGAATTTCACACATTTATGAGCTTAACCTGGAGGAATTTTGCAGCTGAAATGGAGGATTCCCACCTTCTACAGCTAAAATGGAAGATTCCCACCTTTTACAGATAAAATGGAAGATTTCCAACCTTTGAGTAAAATGGAGGATTCCCACATTTTTTGTGGCTTCCCTAGATGAAACTCATTATTTGTAGCCTTAATAAATTATTTCTATTTTCTTAATTGCTTTAATGAATAAATTGCAATGCCTGTGGCTTCAACAATGATGCTAATTTTGATGATTTCCTTTCCTGAATGTTTCCCATTTTCTGTTGTTCTAATGATGATTCGTATTTATTTCATAGTTACTTGCTGAATTATTCCCACTGTTTGTTGGTTCAATAAATGCTTCCTGATTTACTGTAGTTTTAATATTGGATCTCCTGCCTTTTCTATGAGCTTAACAAAGTCTTCAAACTTCCTTCTTTTGTTGAACCAGGGCTACTTAAGCTTTGAATATCCTCCTTTGTTGCTTTAATTTTGATTTCACATTGTCTCTGTCTCTGTGTCTTTGACTTTGGTTTGAAATACTTCTGTTATCCTTGATTTCTCTTACTGTAGCCATGTCTTATGATGCCCACTTGCTGTGGCACAATGTTTAATCAAAGTTGTAAGTACACCTTATTTCTAGCTTTCCTAGCTTTAATTCTTCATCATTAAAAAAAATCCCTCAAGCTTTGTTCATTATTAATGTTTTACATTTGCATGAATAATTAGATTTATCACTATCCCATTTTCCCCTAAGTCTTTGATTTTACAAATTAATTTCGTCCTGTCTCTCAGTGATAGCATCCATCCTCCCCATCCCCATCAATCTCTCAGTGCCCTTACTGTTGTGCCAGTTAACCAGACTGTGGCAGCCCATGGTGAAATAATGCAGTCTATAACCTGACTGTCTAAGCTGAGTGTTTTTCAGGGTGTCCTGCAAGTTTTTTTGCAGGCTCTCCAGTGAAATATATCAGCGTCTCACCTGATATGCTGCAGCCACTGCGGTACCACCACCTAAGAGCCCCAGGCCAAGTAAAGACACCCAGAAAGCAGGCATTAGAGGAATTCACAAGGGTGATTAGTTGACCTTAGTGCAGAATACCGGATGATTTTAAGTTTGGAATGGTTGTCGTGTGGTGACTAATATTTCAGATTTTCAGTGATCAGCAAGGGCACTGTGATAATCGACGAGACCAAGGGCATTTTGACTTGCTGTAAATTAGAAAGTGCATTGAGTGAAGTGATTATTGACATGCTGATTTGTAAGAGGACATGCTAGTTGCCAATCTCCCTTTATCGTTCTCCTTTCTCTCCTCCACCATCACGTTTTTGCTTCTCCTCCTTTTCTTCTTCCTTCTGCTCCTTCTCTTTCTCTTCTTCCTTCTTATTCTTCACATTTTTTTCCATTCCATTTTGAAGGCACTATCTTGACCAACCAGAGCCTATCTGCCAGGTTTACATTTAAACAAAATGGTAAATATTTATGTCAATATCATTCTGAATTTAGATTTTAAAGTAAAGTTAAAATAGATTTTGGTTTCGGTTTTGTGAAGGTGATTTACTTGTGCTTGTTAAGAAGTCATAAAGTCATTTGGAACAGTGAACTCAAGACATCATTTCCAAGAAGACATTTGATTTAAGTTAAATGCCTCAATCAGATACTTGGGAGTTTAAGTGCTGAATGCTGAATTTTATGATCTGCAGTGAAACAGTTTGTCAGATGCCAGAATCAGGTTTTTGTTGGGAAGAGCAGTTTCATATCAGCAGAAGGCCAGGTTAGTTTGAAGAAATCTCAAGTCTGTGAGTTTTTAGTCAGGAGAGAACTCCAAGTTCTGGGAACTTTGGATAAGCCTCCTTATTTTGAAAACTGAGAAGAAGCCCAGGCTGTCAAGACTGGAAAGAAGGCATTAGTGCTAGCTATAAAGAAGTCCCCAATTAAAAATCTTTACTTTTCCTTGACCATTCTTCTATTAGATTCTTCCACTAGATTTCTTTAACTATACCTGTTTTCAACTTAAATAAAATCTGAGTCTTTCTGATTCTGTAGCTCAGGTCTAAATTTCCTTTCCCTTTCACTGTAACTTGCAACTGAGCTTAATATCAATGGGAGTGAAGCTTGTTATGACAGAGAGAACTCTATTTTACATTACCTTGTTCTCCCTTTCTATTTTTTGTACAGTTTTATTCACAAAGCAATTTACTTTTATCCACAGGGATCTCTAACATGACACCCTGGAGCCTTGAATTGCTCCTTTCTGAGCCTCCTTTGCCAACGCTTGTATTTCCTCTAGCTTTTCTTAACCCAAACACTTGCCCCATTGAGCCTAATGAGCTCTGAATAAGGCTCTACCTATGGATTGATGAACGAACATTTTATACAGTTTCCAAGACTGCTTCTGTATCTCTGTTGTTAATCAGGCTTCAGTGCTAACTGTGCCTTAAAGTGGTAACGGCCCTGTTGATTTTACTTGATGGAAATCAATACCTGCTTCCCACAGTGCCCTTCTTACCTGATTGAGTTTTGAAGAAAAGACATATGTGACATTGTTTCACTCTCTGTCGATGTTACCTGACCTGCCGAGTTTCTCCAGTTCTTTCTGCTTTTTTTTAATTTCAGATTTGCAGCATCTGCAGTATTTTGCTTTTTATTATAATGGTGGTACTTAAACTGATGAGTTGTGGGCTGTTTATCCAGTGCCAAACATTGTGCTATCATACCCAGTAAATTTTAGAAAAGTCTTCCCTTGTTGTCACTTACTGCCCAGCTGTGGAAATACCTGAAATTACTAGTGACCTCTGGCATAAGTTTCAAGTTTCATATCCAGATTACAGTTGTGTTGATATATCTGCGAAGATTTTGATTGGCTTTCTATCTGCAGCTTAGATATTTTGGTGACAGAATGATCAGTGAATATTTTACAAGTGCCGCCTGTCTTAAGATGTAAGTAAAACAATAATATTTTCTGAAGTAAGAATGCTAAACTCTAACTTTCTATTTGGCTCCCCTCTAAAATTCCTCATTATTAGGCAAAAGTTAATATTTGGCAAATATTATTTACAATTTAAGGATTTCAGTTACACTAATCCCAATACATAAAAGCATAGCTGGAAAATTGCTGCACAATTCGCTTCATTTATGAAGCCTCAATTATTATGATAACCTAACTAATATGATGAATAGGATAGGAGCTAATGGTATTTGTCACACATCTACTGTCCTCCATTAACTCCAAGGCAGCAGCATTTGCCTACAGTGTCTGTTTTCCAAATGACATCAGTAAACTTACAAACATGTAGGTGCTTTATTCAGATTCATAATTAACCAGGATGCATTTACAGTAGCAATTGGAGTCATAAAATCTTTGAGCAGTAACATCAATAAATACTAAAATACTGGTAAAATAATAAATGGCAGCTCTGATGTATATTTGGAAAGATACCAAGATGTTGACATTGTGGTTATTTTTCCTTTCTGTGATATTCTTAATTAGTGCAGTAGCTGTCTTGTGCATCTGAACCCCTCTGCTGACAAGTATAATTGCGCTTCCATCTCACAGAATTTTAATTAGTTCCACATTAGATGATTAGAAATCCATTGAACAGCCTGTATCAATAACTCCCCAGCAGTATAAAACATACTCGCCTGAGAATCACCATGCTTCAACTGTGAAGCAGGTCTTTCTGCAATATGGTTTCAGATGAGATTGAATGCTGCTCTCTTCTGTTCCATTGTTCGAGTATGGATCAAATTCTAATTCAGTATTTCCTTTTGTCAATTTTCTCACACTGAATTGATAACAGCAGAAGTTAGCCGATTAAGGATTTTACGCTATTGAATTGTGCTAATAGAGCCAGAATAAAAAGACATCCTGTCTTTCATCTTCATGGCTTGCTTTTGTGCAATCATCTTGATTTCACAGCATTTATACATATCCTATGTAGTTGAACTCTGTGGCCTGTACAATAACATACACACTGTGGATTTGCAGCTGACCTCTAAGTATCTGAAATATAGTGCAAAAGATGCCAAGCCAGATTATCAACCAGAGCATAAATATACTGCGCAGAAAACATACATTTTGTGAAGGGGTTAAAATTGTTTCAGAGATAATAGGAACTGCAGATGCTGGAGAATCTGAGATAACAAGGTGTAGAGCTGGATGAAATCTGAAGAAGGGTCTAGGCCCGAAACGTTAGCATTCCTGCTCCTCTGATGTTGCTCGGCCTGTTGTGTTCATCCAGTTCTACACCTTGTTATCTCTTTTTGTGAAGGACTGTTTTTACCATCTAAGTTATTTACTTATATATTTTGATTTTTTTTTAAACTAACTTGAAAGTTCAAATGATTTCCCTAAATTGCTCGTGTTTGCAATGCGTTCAATTAATACTTTTTGCTCTCTAATCAAGCCACAGATTTCAGGAAGGTAATAAATTAAAGATTTTTTAGCAAATGGTGTACAACTCTTAATTCAAAATAACTTGGTTCTGTAAGACTTGGGGTCTTGCATTGAAGGAAGGAACAAGCTTTGCAGCAAAGCTTTTCTGTGAATCAATTTATTGGGACAAAGTCGGGATAAGATTATTATATGCTAATAAGCTATGTCAATAAACTTGGTGGTAATTGCTGTATGTGTGGAAAAACTTGAATCTTACTAGCATGGATGGGAATAGCTGCCTTTCTGGTCTAGCTAGAAGAGTCTTGTTGAGTGAACAATATGATGATTATTGCATTACTACAACTATTCATAATTGACAGCATGGGTTCAGTCCCTGCATTGGCTGTAATAGTTCATAGAGACCTGCCTCCTCACCTGCCCCCATGCATGCGGTTACACATGCACGCATGCACATGCACACATACATGAACACACACACCTACACACACACACACAAATGAATAGAGACTGTAGGTCACCCCACAATGCAAAATCCTGACACCATGACCAATGACTTCTACAGTCTATGATGGTCTGTTGCACATAGCTCTCATTGGGAATTGGATGACATTCAGATTCTGTCTAATTTGCAGTGCCCATTTCAGCTTCCAACTGTCCTCTTGGCCCTGAACCCCAACTTTACATCTTAATGATCCCTAACGGGTCCTGTACGCTCCCCCTGAGGAGGCCATAGTTGTGGCTACTGTCAATAACTTTCCCATCCTGTTGCCTCCCATGCCCTCTAATGCTTCTACCTTGCTCCCATTCACTTTGTGATTTCCCTCGGCATTTTCCTTGTCCCCACATCTTCACATGTCTCTGCTTTCCCCTCCCCAGCCTTGATTCTCCTACCCCTATTGTCAGTTATTTCCTTGTTATCCATATAGACACCCCCACCTTGGCCCCTCTCCTCAATGATCAACGATAGAACCATTAGGACTGTATTCACCCCAGACCTCTGACCAACTTTGAAGATCGGCCCGTGGATAGGGCTGCCCAGACTTTGCCCACTGTGTCTGCAGCTCCCTGACAGATGATGCACAACCTTCTTGACTGTTTGTGATGATCCTACAAGACTGACTGTTGCACTCCCTAGACAATAGTCAGATGTAGACCCCCAACTTCACCCTGCCCATTTGGATGACTGACCATAACCAAGCTCCTGGTCTGTCCCAGTAATTGGTGGTATCAGAACCCTCCGTCTGACTGAGCCACCCCTCTACTGGACTGAGGATTCTGTCCCACCTAATTTCAGATGTGGCTATTTGGTTGAATGCAAGTGCAGTTTGTTTGTTGTATAGGTATCTTGCACATATTGTGTATCAGATTGACAACTCACTGTTCTGTACACAAGATGTCCCTCTGCCCAGACAGATCCTTACTGATAAGCAGACTAACTGTATGGTCTGCACAAAGGAGCACCTTACTCCGGCAGTATTGTTGGCCTTTAGCTCTGGCTGAAGCACCAATGGTCTTACACGCACAGTGTGGATTCTGTGAGTGTGCAGGTAAGGCACAAAGTGGGCAGGCACTAAGAAGCAAGCCTTGAGATGCAGTCTGGTCCAATCTGTGGGCTGGGGAGCTGTCCCTGTGTGCAAGATATCCTTGCAGCAGCCTTTCAATGTTAGTTTCTGGAATGTGTTCTGTGTTTCCTAAGAATCCTGAAGGTGGATTGGAAAGGTGCCATGAGGAACTTGAGAGGTTGGCAAATGTCCATGGACACAAGGTGCATGCAACTGGTGGCCATGGATTATCCTCTGAGATGTTATTTGGTGCTGAGCAACATGGAGGCCATTTATAGGTACTCACTCTGACTTCCATGTTGAAACTTCCTGATGTGTAGCTTGTTGGGGCACTTAGTAAGATAGGAAGCTGAATATTAATTATCCCTTATTGGCAATTTGCTGCTGTCAGTGAAAAACATGCCTTATCACTCGGAAAATGCGTAAATGATACATCAAAAGATTCTCCTTTCATCAAGATAGGCCTTGCCTTTTTTTTAATGAGATTCTACCATAATTCTCATCACAATCCACATATTCTTTTTTTTTGGAGGATTGTGAATCTTTGTAATTTCCTTCCTGAAAAGGCAGTGGATGCAGAATCTTTAAATATTTTTAAGACAGGATTAATAGATTCTTGATTAGCAAGAGGATGAAAGATTATTAGAGGTATGCAGGAATGTACAGTTGAGGTTAAAATCAGATCAGCCATGATCTTCCTGAATGGCAGAATAAGCTCAAAGGGCTGAGTGGCCTAATCTTGTCTGTCTTTGTATGCTTGTTCAGACTCCTATGCAATTCTAATGGAAGGAGTTGGAGCTTTAAGGACTCTGCTCCTCATATCACAGCTATTTACAGATTACATGAATAAGATCTACATTACTCAGAGACTGGCTCTTTCTTTACTCTTGTCAAGTCTCTATCCCCATACCCTTCAAGTCTTTAATTTTACAGCTTCAGATAATCTGAAGATTTCACTGTTCTCCCTGAATATATTCTCTTCAAACTTGGAAGAACAGTAGTTTCTTGTGTAGATGGTGGTTGCTTTGGACTGTCTTCCTGATGGTCTGAGACCCTTACATTAACATAGAATAACAGTGTGGAAACAGGCCCTTTGGTCCAACAAGTCCACGCCGAACCTCAGAGCATCCCACCCAGACAACCCACCTAATCTATGCACCTCTGAACACTATAGGCAATTTAGCACGGCCAATCACCTAACCTGCGCATCTTTGGACTGTGAGACCCAAAGGGAACCCACGCAGACACGGGGAGAATGTGCAAACTCCGCACAGACAGTTGCCCGAGGGTGGAATTGAACCCAGGTCCCTGGCACTGTGAGGCAGCAGTGCTAACCACTGAGCCACCGTGCCACCTCTTGTACTTTTTTCAGAGGACTTCACTGATAAAAGTCAAATCTTTATTGTTGTCAATGTTGTCCCTGCTATAGGAGACAATTTTATCCCAATATTTTATGTCTTTGCAGTTCTATTTTTCTTATTTTGTTGGTGTCTTTTGTGAAGCTATACATAATCAATTTGCGTCAGTAGAATTTATTTCTCATTCCACTCATAGATCTGTGCTGAAATAGGTAAACTTATTACTTCAACCTCTTGACTACATTGGGTATCCTCCTTCCCTCTTAGTGATTGAATTATTGGTATGGTCAGCTCGTTCACTTCCTAAATTGTATTATCTGAAGATTCATTCTTGCTTGATGTGATACCCTTTCTTGCCGTTGAGGATTTTTGTACTTCCTAATCACCTCAGCCCCGATGTCAGACTTGAATTTGGAGCAGACAGTTATTCACTGTGATGCGTGATAATTTGATTCAATTCTATTGCAGCTGTTTCCATTGTCTATCACCATGTATCCTCTCTAGTGGAGTAGTCAGTTCAGTTACTGCCTCTTTGCTTGCTCTTGTTCTTGAGTCTCTTCAGGTTTTTAATACCAGCAGAAAAAATATCAGACAAATTGCTATAGACACATCTTTCCATTTCACTGGAATTCTTTTTTCTTATTCCGCTGTAACTTTAGGAGGTTCCACTATAAAGTTGTGGAGCCTGGATAAATTTTCAACCAGCTTTTCCCTGACATTTTGGTATTTAACCTCTTCCATCTTCTGAATAAGATTGAGGACAATACTTACCCTTCTACTCAGGAGAGATTTTTTGATTGTCTTTTTTAGTTTCCTGATATTAGGCGCCCATAGTGCGAAAGAGTGATGCACCTTTAACAGTATGTGCAATGTCCTCTTTATCATATAGTTGAACCTCTGTCAGCAGTCAACCAACTTTCACTATCTGAATATTATTTGTGAGCTGCCCATTGGCATAAATGTTTACATTTCAGAATGCTTGGTCTTGGTCACTGATTTTACTTGGAAATTGGAATCCGTCAGCTATGGAGACTGTACTATTTCATTTATCTCTTGATGTTGGCCTTTTATTTTACTGTGGCTGTGTCCTGCAGTGACACACTTTCTGGAAGTAACCTTTATTCTTAGAATAAAAACATTCAATTTTAAAACCTGGGCACTGTTGGCACTGAGGTTTCTTTGTTCCATTGTGTTGGTAAGGACTTTTAGGGTCTCGTGTTTGTCTTACCCACTGCATTGGCTTATCTGGTGTGCCTTTTGTGGTTTTGTACCTTATTTTGTAGATCCCCTGTACCAGGTTTCATTTTCTCTTTTTAGGATTAATCTGTTCCAGGACTTCTGCTTCATTCCTAATCTGGATGGTTTTCTCTAGAGTTAGTTCTTCTTTGAACTGTAATAAATCACACAAAGGTTCAACAACAATGCTCACAGTAATCCAGTCTCTTCTGAATTCTGACTTGAAGTCACTATTATTCATTCTCTGCAACTGTGGAGATAATTAATGAAATCTTTTATGGATTCACCTGTCAACTGTTAAATCTTCCCCTTGAAGATTTTTATTTGTTCTGAGATTGAAATAATTGTTAAAGACTTTCACGGACTTTTTGAATCCTGATTAGCAGCAAAACCATCTGTTATCCACATAAATAAACTTCTGTACACAATTATTTGTTCAGCTTCAGTCATAGTCTCCAGTTTGAAAGATATTCTATACCTCAAGAATTGTTTTCTCCAGAAATGTCCAGTTTTGTGTTCTCTTAGGCTCATCTCTGAAATTAAGTCTTCCTGACCATTCTATTTCTGATGTCATTGCTGCTTAATGCAATTAAGTATTTTATCTTCTGCAGCAATAGTGGTTCTGTCACATTTTTTTCTATATTGGAGCGTTCTCATGTTCTGGATGGTTGTCCTAGAGGCATTCTCATGCTTTTGAGCTTTTCTATGATGCTCACTGCATGGTGATTGGAAAAAATTCTGTTAGATCACAATTGTGTACTTCTTTAAATGTCTAATGCTTCTCTGCTTAGTGCATTTTGTTTGACAATTCCCTGACTCTGCTTATAGAATACTTGAATTTACTCTCATGGGCCTTTTCATTTTATTATGTTCCAACCCTGCCTTATGGCATCCACAGGTTGTGGCAGCAACACCGCAGCAGAGCTGAACCATTGTTTTAAATCACTGCCCTTTCAACCTGAATTACTGAGCCATTTAAGGTGTCCCATTTTGTTTGCTTTTAAGTCCTGCAATCTTCAATGTCTTGTTGGATCATCTGCTCAACTCAGACTTATGAATGCACTGATGGACCACCACCTTGGTATGTAGTCTGTATCTTAGCCTGGGGTGAAAAGCAGATTTCTTCCATTCCTGTGCATCTTCTGTCAGATCTGAAAGTCTCTCTGTGTTATTGCTTGTAGTATTCTTCTGAATTGAACAAGGCCTTGAGTTATATGGGATTCACCGTCTTCAGCAATTAGCTGTATATGTTTCTCTGGAAGATTTTGGGTCACTAGCAAGTTCTTTTTGTTTTTCCCTTTTTGGTTGTTGAAGGTCTGGAGACTAATCTTCCTGAATTGTCACTATTTAGAAATAGTGCTGATCACTGCGATTCAGAAAGTTGTGACAGGGCCCACTGTTACCATCACACCACCACTCACCATGTTGTGTCGTAGATTGCTTCAAGCCTGAAGTGTTATAGTTTGGGTGAGGATAGCCACTATTCTAGTATAACTAAAAGGGTCCTGCTGCGCAAACAAAAAAAAATAGTTTTTTTGCATTACTACAATTATATACAATAGCTGAATAAGACCTATATTAGTATAGGGACCATTACGAGCCTCAGGTCTGTCTCTGATTAGCTCCTTCTTTATTCTGACCAAGTCTCCATGAAATCTTCAGAGTGGGTGTACTAACTGCAGTCATCGAGTACTAACTCTTTTAGACACTTTCAGACACATGTATAATAGTGATTTACAGGTTTCTGTGAGTTCTACTGCCAAAATCTGAATGGCAACTCACACAAATCCTTTCTCTCGTAGCTTTGGTTTTCATTCATCAAACCTTCTTCCCTCTCTCTTTTGTATCTTGGTTTGTTTCTGGATAATCAATTTCTGCCATATACAGACAAAGTGAAGTCATCTGTTATTCTGGTATTCAATTAAACCCTCCCTTACCCCAAACATTTTCTGTCCCAAGTGAGAGGATATATTCCTTGTCCAACCTGGAATAGTTTATGGGGCCATTGCTAACATAAATATTTATGTAATTATATTGTTACAACTGCGATTGAAGGGGTGTATTGTTTACTTTTCTACTTCCACTCATCCAATAGTTTACTGTAAACATGTTGGTGATATGGCCAGCTATATAGGCCTCAGACTATGCTAGGTTTGTAACGAAAAACAAGTCAGCCAGGTTTCTTTAGTTATAAACAAATAACTAGTTTATTAACAAAAATAGTCTTACTCCAACAAAGATGCAAAGATTATTGACAAATAGTTTGGATTATGCAGATATAACAACTTAACACATGTACTTCTTCCTCTTAAACAGCCCTTTGAGACTGAAGAGGACTTTTGTCCACTCTGGAGTTATGTCATATATGGTACATAAGTAGTCCGCACTGAGTTTAAACCCTACCATAGATTGGCTGGAGGTGCTTTATAAGGCAATGACCAGGATGTTCAGTTTTTACACTGTTTTCTTCCACTGTTCATTCTTGGCTAACATCTAGGCCTATCAGAGATACTTGAGAAGATTGGATTCAATGTAGATTCTTCTTCAGATATTTGGGCAGTCTGGGGCAAAAGAGTCGCATGAGTCTGTGGGGATGTTGTATTTTCCAGTGAGGCTTTGAGAATATCCCTGAATTGTTTTCTTTGTCTTCTTGGTAACCACCTGCCATGATGGGGCTCTGTGTATAGAGCTTGTTTTGGAAATCTTGTATCAGGCATGTGGATAAAGTAACGTACCCAATGCAGCTGATTGATGTAACCACTGCCTCTATGCTGGGGTGAGAACACCAATTCACCCACTAGATTTGCAGGATTTTATAAAGATATTGCTGATCATAATGCTCCAAGGATTGGAGATATCTGCTTTACATAATGCATGTCTCTGATATACATGCAGAAGAGAACTTAGTAGAACTGCTGTGCACACCATGAACTTGGTGCTATGTTTGAGGTCCACGTCATCATACACTGTGTTGCTCAGATGGCAGATTCTGCTGGTGTTTGCCTTCCCAATGCCTCTCTTACCAATCACAACTTTCCACCCAACACCGATACTGAAACCTCAAAGGAGCATCTTTGAGACACAGAACAATGACAGCTTAAGGCTGGAGTGAACTCCCTTTTCCTCATTTGCTTCAAGGTTGGGGCATATGTACTGATGACTGCTACTCGTGAAGGGTGACTGGAATGGTGATGGGACATTAGTTCATCCTACAGGGGGCCTCACTGAGACATCTGCTTCTTTTTTTAACAATGAAACCAATCCTGTAGAGTCAACACTCTTCCTCGGATTTATCTTTTCAGAAAAAGATGCAACCACTATCTTGTTCATTCAATTGACCTTCTCCTGCCTGCCATTTTTTCCTCAGAGTAGCAACAACAGTGTCATAAGACTGAAGTTCCCAGGCTACAAGGCAGTGTGATATTCAGGACTGTCACTGACGAACATCCATTACGATCCTGATCTTCCACAGCCCAAGCATCATTTTCAGGCAGCGGAAGATGTTGTTGTGTGGGTTATCACTTCACACTGATGACCACCTGGTCCTGGCACAGCCCTGTTTTTGTCCAATGGCAGGGATAGGCAGAATAATTGGAGACCAGGCTTCAGTGCACAAATGGGGACCAACAAAAACATATGTTTCTGCCCTAACTTACACCATCCTGCTTGCTTGTTGTGTCACCATCAGAGCAGAGCGAGGTTCTCTATATCAATCAGTCCTTGTAAGATCAGCAAAGACTTATTGTTGCCACAGCAGCAGGTTGCAAGTTTCGTGAATGGTTTCTCCCCCTCTGCCGAGACTGCTTTTAGTTGCTGAAATACCTGTTGCAAGCTTTGGGCTTTGGGCTTCTCTCCACACCCTTCCCTCCCTCCCTAACTGTTCTAACTGACTGGGTCTGACTCTCTCTGACTCTAAAGCTGCTCACCCCTCTCTCATTGCTCTAGCATGTCCCACACAAACACATACAGACACACAGACACAGACATACACACATATACACACACACAAATACATACATATTAGACACAAACAGACACACAGTCAAGTGTGTGTTGTGTTGACACACAGTCAAGTCTGAAGAGAAACAAAAAATGCTGTATGATGTCAACTTTAAAGTACTTAAGCTAATAATGGTTAAACTCATAAAAAAAGGAAAGTCACAGATTAAAATGATTGTGTTCTGATTCTGAAGTTATTCTGCAAACACACAAAATGCTCGAACTGGGTGCCTTCCTAGAACAGTTGTAGTTGGCTTCAATCCATCTGCTCCAGACAGTGGGGTAGATTCCAACAAATCCTATTTTGTTGACCAGCTTAGAATGAATGAATGATTTTATTGTTGCATATTTCTTGAAGATACAGTGAAAAGTGTTTCGTCACCACAATCCAGCAGCATTTTGAGGTACAATAGGATAAAAAGAAATTACTTAAATAAGAGTTCATCTTCTGTTCAAATCAAATCAAACTGGGGTCTCAAGCATGGCTTCAGGGCTTCTGCTAAGGCCTCTGCAAGGTGTTCCAGCCCTCAAGGAGTCCTGCTCCACGAACAGCAATGACGACCCCGATGCCCCCGGAGACCCCAGCTCTGCTGTCATTGCCACCTTGCCGACACCACCAAGAATCCAGGCTCTGGGCCTACCCCTGCCAGGAGTCCAAGCTCCAGGCCTACTGCCACCAGGAGTCCAGGCTCTAGGCACCATAGCCACCGGGACTCTTGGCTCCATTCTCCACCACCCCCCCAGGGGGTCCAAGCTCCAGGCCTACTGTTGCACCGCCAAGAGTCCTGGTTCATGCTGCCATCGCTATAGCTGCCACTCCACCAACACCATCCAGGCCTCGAAGATGAAGTTGAAGAAGGAAAGAAAAAGATGAAAGGTACGTAGAGAAAATGATGCCGTCGGCCTGGAGCGGACGGGGTCTGATGAGCCTGAACATTACCTACTTCGCCTGCGCCATATTAGAATAGGCATAGTGGGCCAAAGGCCTGTTTCTCTGCTGTATGGCTAGTTTAGGAGGTACTTAGACAGACAGATGAGCAGGCAAGGAATAGAGGGAAGCGAGCCACGTGTAGGCAGATGGGATTAGTTTAGAATAGCATCATGATTGACACAGATATGGCAGGTATGTTCTATGGTCTATGACTCTACATCTTATTCAGATGTGCTGCCCAAGTAGTAAAGATGGCTTAAGTCTAGAACACAGAACAGCTCAGTACAGGAACGAGACCTTCAGTTCACCATGTCTGTGCTGACCATGATGTCATTGTAAACTAATGCCATCTGCCTGCAAATGGTCTCTATCCTTCTATTCCCTGCCTCTTTATGGCTGTCTAAATGCCTCTTAACAACACTCATGGATTTAAGAACTACCTGGATAGAATTTGAAATGCTGTAACCTACCAAGCTATGGATCAAAAGCTTGAATGCAGTACATGAAGACAGTTAACCTCTTTTCCAGTTGCCACATATACAAGGGGATGGAAATCCTCCTTCTGTGCTATAAATGAGGAGAGATAGTGGGGTTAGTGGCAATGTCACTGGACTAATGAAAACGCCAGGGCTAATGCTGGTGGAATTTAAATTCAATTAATAAAGCTGGAATACTAAATTATTGCCAGTAAAGATGATCAGTACAGCTACCATTAATTGTTGTTAAATCCCATCTGTTTCACCAAAACTCTTTCGGGCAAAGAATCTGTCCTTCTGACCCAGTTTGGCATACATGTGACTCCAAATCCACGGCAATGTGCTTGACTCTTGAGAATTTGAATTCAATGTTAAAAATATGGTAATAAAGTGCTAGTATCAGTAGAATTTACTCCAGAAGTGTTGAATAGTCATTGAAAATGCAAACCAAATTGCAGAAGCATCAAGTACAAGAGAGGAATTGTGGACAAGATTAATCTTCCACTCCAGATAGCAGGATGTAGTTATTTTGCATTAACAAAAAGAATCATCATAAAATTCCTTTATTTAAATTATGGTCACTTCCTGAAGTACACACATTGCAATTGTGTATCACCAAAAGAATTCCTGGTGCATTCCTGTTTGTAGCTGAATGCCAGTTTTATGACTTCATCACCCATCTGTGGGACATATGGTGACCTGCGTGGTACAGTATATGGGATTCACTTTGCTGTTGCATTTCTTTTCTGGCAGTCTTAAACTTTTAAGTGATAGGCAGCAATAAAAAGAATCTCCATCAAAATAGTTTCAGAGAAAGTAGGAACTGCAGATGCTGGAGAATCTGAGATAACAAGGTGTAGAGCTTTTCTGAGGAAGGGTCTAGACCCGAAACGTCAGCTTTCCTGCTCCTCTGATGCTGCTTGGCCTGCTGTGTTCATCCAACTCTACACCTTATTATCTCCATCAAAATAGTGTGGCATTTTGATTTTTGTTGTGAACCACTTCACAAACGACAACACCTCCCAGTCGCGAGGCCCTTCAACTCGCCCTCCCACTCCCTGGACGACATGTCCATCCTGGGCCTCCTCCATCACAACAATGCCACCTGGAAACTGGAGGAACAGCACCTCATATTCCACCTTGGAACCCTACAACCCAATGGTCTCAATGTGGACTTTACGAGCTTCAAAATCTCCCCACCCCCCGACATCATCCCAAGACCAGACTCCCCATCATCCCCGCCTCCATGACCTGTCCGTCTTCTCTTCCACCTATCTGCTCCAATATTCACCTTCTATGACCGCGCCCCCCATCTCTATTTATTTCAGAGCCCCCTTCCCCCTCCCCCATTTCTGAAGAAGGGTCCCGACCCTGCTTCTCTGATGCTGCCTGTGTTCCTCCAGCTCCACATCCTGTTATCTCAGACTCCAGCATCGGCAGAACCTACTATGTCATACAGATCATAGGGTGCTTAGACAGAGCGAGGCATACAGGTTACACTGCACAAGAGGTGAGCAAAGAAGATCAACATTAGGTTTGAAATTAGAGAGTTCCATTCAGCAGTTTAATAACAGCAGGAAAGAAGCTATCCTTGAACGTGTTGGTGCGTGTGTTCAAGGTTCTGTATCTTCTGCCTGATGGAAGCGGTTGTAGGAGAGCATTACCAGGGTGGGAGGGTCTTTAATGATGTTGGCAGCCTTTCCGCAGCAACGGGAAGTGTAGATGGCATCCATGGATGGGATGTTAGCTTTCATGATAGGTCTGGGCTGTGCATACAACTTTCTGTAGTTTCTTACGGTCCTGGGCAGAGCAGTTGCTGTAACAGGCTGTTGTGCACCCGGATATATGCTTTCCATGGTGCATCTGTAAAAGTTGGTGAGGGTCCTCATGGACATGTTGAATTTCCTAAGCCTCCTGAGGCAGAAGAGGTGTCTACCTGAATCCGTGGCAGACATATTCATCAAAGTGTTTAATGACCAATAATCGTCACAGGAAAGACTCCTTCCATACTAGACCATATTTTCAGACTCTAATTTAACATTTTGGGGTAATACCCATATAATAAGCCATTTAAAGAAGATGCAGTTTAAGAACTAGCATCACTATGCCTGCCCGATCTTCTTGAAGGAGGACCACGCCTACTCCTAGGTCACTTGCTTCACTTGACGAAAATGACATTTAGCCAAAAAGGTAATGTAGAGATTTGAACATAAAGTCCATAATTTTATGTTAAAGACTAAAAATAATCACTAATCCTACTCATCAATCAGCTGTTTTGTGTAGGCAAAAGCAACCAAACACTTATTTGGTTCCAATGTTTGTCTCCATGAGATGTTCAACTCTGGCATGCTATTCCAAGTCATGCTCAAGTGCTAAGTTAGTTACTTATATCTGCTCACAACCAAAAGGGTCTAACTGAGTCACTGACTGAAGTTGCAGTTTCAGATGGTTCTTAATCAATCTGCTCTTTCACTGCAAAGCCAATATTCTCTCTAAGCTGCGCAGACTTACTTCCAGAGGTTACTGCAACACATGGACCTTGGAGGCCTAGGTATCCAAAAAGAAAATTAATGAAATACTGTTCAAAGCGTGAAAAAAAATCCCTGCTTATTCTGGCATCTACAGAACTTTAAATTATAGATTTCAGTTTAATGCCAAATACAAATTACAAGATAAAGTAAGTTAAATTAGGTTTGCACAAATTAAAAACTTAAGCTTTACCCAGCAAAGGACACACACTCAATCCTAGCTTGAACTAAGATTGCTAGTTGAATTTATATGCACCCACCACCAATGGCCTAGCCCAGTCATTAATTAATTAATCCTGTCACATTAAATGATATTAAGTCTAATACAACCTGCTCTTCGGTCAATTCCAAAATATGCTGCTTGAAGATATTATCTTGAAAGCATTTTATCAACACCGCATCCAGTCTACCATTGCCAGTCAGGTTTCTCCCGTTGATAAGTAAATTAAAATTATCCATGGTATTGTTATCCCTCTATCACAGAGCCCAACATTTCTTGTATACTTTGTCCTACATTGTGTTACTGTTTGAAAGCCTGTAGACTACCACTAGCGACTTCATTCCCCCACTATTCGTCATCTCCATCCAAACTGATTCTATATCTTGATCTCCTGAACCCAGGTTGTCTGTAGCTATTGCACAAATGCTGTCCTTAATTACTTTACCTCGCTTCCTATTCTTCTTGAATGTCATATTCAATATTCAGTATCCACCATGAACCCATGTCTCTGTAATGGCTGTCAGATCACATTCATTTACTTCAATGTGCATGACCAATCATTTACTTTGTTAAAAAAACTGCACACATTGAAATAATGAACCTTTAGTTTTGCCTTTTCGTTATCTTTAAAACATCCAAATTTGACTGTTGCTGCATACTTATGTTTTTTTTCTGAATCCTTCTGGCCAATCTGTGACCCTCATTTCTCACATTATTACTTGCCTCTTTTATCTTGACTCTACTTTTGATTTATCGTATCACTCCAATTTGATTCTTTGCCCACACTATTTAGTTTAATACCCTCTACTTCACTAGATTTGCAGTTCACAGGAAAACAGGTCCCAGCACACTTTAGGCGTAGACCATCCCAATGCTACGTACCGCAACTATCTCAGTGTGTTACAAACTAGAATCCACTGAAACAAAAATGCTAATTTTCACATGGCTCAAGTAATAATCCAGAGATTATAACTTTTGACGTTCTGCTTTTTAATGTAGTCCCATGCCCCTCATTTTCGCTATGAAGAACTTCCTTTTTTAGCTTTACCTGTGCTGTTGTTACCTAGATGGACCAAGACAGCTGGACCCTCCCTTGCCTATTGCAAGTTCCTCTCCAGCCCTGAGAAATGTCCCCAACCCTAGCACCTGTAGTCAGCACAACTATCTGAACTTTCACTCTTTACTGCAGAGAATGAGATCAATCCCCCCATCTATTCCCTACAACCAGTTAATTCCTTTTTGCTCCTCCCTTGTGAACAACGTCCTGTACCATGGGATTATGGTCAATTTTCTTATTCACATTCCAGCCCCTGCTTTCAACCAAACAAGCCAGGAGAACTTCAAAACTATTAAACAATTCCAGAGGCTGATATCCTGCACTCCTGCCCTCTGTCTCCCATCACTCACAATCATCCCCATTGGCTAAATCGGAAGGCCCCACCCTAAGTGAGGGCTAACTGCCACCTGGCACAAAGGTAGCGTTCCCCCTCCCTGATACATGACAGTCTCTGTAATTCAGCCTCCAGCTTATAAATTCTGACCCAAAGCTGTTGAAAATTTCAATATTTACTGCAGACACATTCGCCCTTGACATAATCATATCGAGCAGTTCCCATATGCTGCATATCACCTATCCTGCCATCCTTAATGGGGTTAGTTAGTTATTTATTTATGTAATTCAACAATTGTGTTTTTTTTTTAATATATTTTAATGATTTCATCACCAATTTGTTTCCTGTTTTAATACTTAAGAATAGAGTAGAACTTAACCATTTATCAGATCCTCACCAAATATCTAGCTCTTTTCCCTTTAGCACAGCAAGAACTGGTCAGGTCTACATGTGCCTTTGACCCACAGCAATATGGTTAACTCTTAGTGCCTTCTGAAATGGCCTAGCAAACCACAGTTGGGTCAAAGCCACAGTTGTATAACAAGTCTATAAAAAAGATAACAAGAACTGCAGATGTTGGAGTCAGAGTCAATATGGTACGGAGCTGGAGGAAGGTCAGGCAGCATCAGAGGAGCAGGAAAATCGATGTTTCGCATTTATACCCTTCATCAGACCAATATCAATAGACTTGTCAAGCGACAGCCTGACATAATCATACTCCAGAATCATATGTTTCAGACAATACTCGCAGAACAAACCCACTAGAGGTGGCAGTGGTATACAGTTGGGAGGGAGGTGTCTTGGGAGTGCTAATCATTGTGCCCAGAGTCCATGAAGTCTCCTGGTATCGGGTCAAACTTGGACAAGGAAACCTCCTACCACAACATACCATCCTCTTCCTTGGCTGATGTATCAGTCCTCCTCCATGTTGAACACATTTGGAGAAGTGCTGATGGTGCCAAGGGTACAGGCTGATCTCTGGGAGGAGATCCATCACAAAGAGTGGCTCAGCAGCAACAGTACGGACATAACTGTTACACTGGGTCTGCGAGATGGTGGAAGAGCTAACAGGAGGAAAAAACCTATTTGATCTCATTCTCGTCAACTGACTTTTCACAAATGCATCAATCCATGACCATATTGGTCGGCGTGTCCACTGCACGATCATTGTGGAGAAAAAGTCCCATCCTTACATCAAGTATATCCTTCCTTGTGTTTTGTGGCAGTACCATTGTGTGAATTGGGACAGACTTTTAGAAAAAGCTTGCATCTCAAGACTGGGTATCCAAGGGGCACTGTGGGCAGCAGCAGAACTATATTTAACTACAATCTGTAACCTTGTGATCCGGCATATACCATTACATTCGAGCCAGGAGATCAAAACCAGTGAAATGAAAAGTGCAGTAGGGCATCTGGGAACAGTCCCAGCCACGTCTAAAACCGATGCACCTACCTGTTGAAACTACAACATAGGACTGCTTGCATGCCAAACAGTAGAAGCAGCATGCAATAGACAGAGCCAATTGATCCTGCAACTAACCAATCAGATCTAAGCACCACAGTCCTGCCACATCAAGTTATAATTGCTGCTTGAAAATTTAGCTGCTAAGTAGAGGAGGAGGCTTCACAAGTAGCCCCATGTTAAATGATAGGGGAGACCAGTGGATCAGTGCAAAGGGAAAGGCTGAAACACTTGCAACCATCTTCTGCCAGAGGTACTAATATTGCTTGAATTAACATTTTCATGATGGCATGAAGACTCTTTCTTGAGAATCAAACAAACTAGAATGGTAACACATACTCATCTGTGTTTGTAATTCAGTTTGTACTTTAAAATTCAACACAGAATATTGCAATGCCATATCTTGGTTATGAAGTGTATAATTTCTAAGACAGTTTGATTGTTATAATTTCATATGGAAACAATGAGTTCTGCATGGACAGTTGAGAAGCTGCTCAGTTCAGAAAATACTGTAATAAAAGGATAGGCATTAGACATTTTTTTTATGTAATTAAATATTTCAAAGAAATTAAATACAATCCAAGAAGAGAAAGGCACTGCCATTGCATTTTAAATTAAATAATCGGAAATAAATCTCTCCTGAGACAATAATGAAGAATGTAGTACCTCCAGGCTGTCAGATGTGTATTAAATCTCCTGTATTTATTGGATTGGATTTTCTTGCAGTGTTATTGCTTCAGTAAGTCATATATTATTGAACTGGAAGGAAAGAAACAGCCAGAAAAGATAGGCTAACAAAACTCACGATGCGCTTAAGTCACAAAGAATGAAGGTCTTACAGGAAAAATAAATTGGAATGAAAGCACAGAGGTGTTTTTGAGTTCTGTAAAATAAAAACCAAAAAACCAGGTTATAAAGCAATAACAGTGCTATGAAGTTGGAACAATGGAAGGCTTTTGTATCAGCAGCATGTTTAATGACTTAGAAAAAGATTTCTGGGACAATTGACCAATACTCCAAGCTGACCATGCCGCATGATGTTCTGTATCTATTTAATAGCTGTGAAGTTCTAATGGACATTTTCTGGTTTCAAGAGGGAGTTTGCTTGCGTTTTGGAAGCTGGATTCTCCAACAGTGGAGGTTTAAATTGTTCAGAGGGGATTTGGAAATCAAAAGTGCTCACCAAAGGTAGATTTTCTGGATAATGAGTACTTTCGGTTGTTTTAATTAATTTTTTTTATTGGGGCACATTATTGTAACTGTACCGCTATAAAGTGACTTCTTCAACTACAGAGTTTCAGAATGTTCAAAAGGATAATGGAGGCTTAGTAGCATGTCCTAATTATAATCGATATGAATACTTTGAACCATCAGCAAATTACTTTCAGCTCCTTAAGAAATTGTACAAGAAGGAAGATTTTTTTTCCACACTTGACACAGTGGAGAACGTTTCATATCCAAGAAATTGCGGTGGACAGCATCTTACTACTTGTACAAGTCAGCTGTGTGCTCTACTGACCGACTTTAGTCATCAGGCTAGTTGGGTTCCGTGAGAAAGACCAAAAGAACCTGAGGCTCCCTTTTCAGATTTTCAAGGGAAAAGAGTTTTAAAATTACCTTTGCTATTTCAATTTACTCCTTCAACTTTTGTGGTCCCTCCCTAGTGGCTTTTCTTGCTTATGAAAGAAGGTCAGTTTTGCTTTTGTACTTTTTACTCATACGATGAGAAAGCCTTTAGGAATCTCCTTGGATATAACATTTGTGTTGAGTGCAGCTCAGTGCATATTATGAACTGCGATCAATATCAGTCCTTTAATTGCTAATAACTTATTCTGCACTCATGAGAATACTCTCTGAAGCTGAAATAAAATACTACCAAATTTAATAATTTTGAAGCAGTCTGTGGACATTTGCATTTTGCTTTGGCATTTGCCCCATTGGTGATAGTGTATATTCTAACACATCCTTATTCTAATTTTGCACAAAGTTTCTGTGATTGTTAAGTGACCAGTGGAAGAGGTGACTAGGAGGTGGCTGTGAGGGGGAACATCTTGTTGAGGGTGAGGACGATCTCGGCCATGTGGAGGAGGGTGGGGACAGTTCAGGCCTTTGTTCCAGGAAGAAGTGGAGAACCCTGAGACCATCCTGGTGAGGGATGGACATGTAAAGGGATTGCACGTCCATGGTAAAGAGGAGACAGCTGGAAATTTTGAAACTGGCGTAGAGCGTCAGAGGAGTCACAGATATATGTGGGTAGGTACTGGATCAGGGAGAGGAGACAGAGTTAAGGTAGGAAGAGATGAGTTTTGAGGGCAGGAGCAGGTTGAAGCAATGGCTGTGCCCGGACAGTCCTGTTTGTGGATTTTTGGAAGGAGGTAGAAGCGATTTGTGACAGGGCTGGGGGACTATCAGCTTGGAGGCAGTTGGGGTGGGGATGGGGGGGGAGATCACAAGATGAAATGAGGTAAGTTACCGTAGTTGATACAATGGCCTGATGTGTCATGGTGGGGTCATGGTCCAGGGAAGATAGGGGGAGGTTTCTGAGAGCTAGCACTGAGCCAGTTCTAAGGAAGGGTCACCAGACCCGAAACGTTAACTCTGATTTTTTCTTCACAGATGCTGCCAGACCTGCTGAGCTTTTCAAGCAACTTCTGTTTTCGTTCCTGATTTACAGCATCTGCAGTTCTTTTGGTTTTTATTTAATGGCTAGCTAGGCCATTTAAGAGGGCAGTAATGGGTAAACCACATTGTTATGGATCTGGAATTATACGTTGAACAGACCAGATAAGGACAGCAAATTTCCGTGGCTAACTTTTTATTCCAGATTTTATAGAATCCAGATTTTGCCATCCGCATTGGTGGGATTCAAATATAACAGCATTATCCTGGACAGTGGTTTTCTGAACTATACTGCAGACTGGGTATCAATCTATGGACTGCAATGGTTCAAGAAGGCAGTTCACCACTAACTTCTCAAGACCAATTTTTAAAAATTTTGAAAAAACATATCCATGTCTCAACCATTCGACCACACACCCCCCTCAGAGCATTCCTCTCCGCAAACGTGACTTTTTAACTCCTCATTCACCATTTAAGCACTCACAGAATCCCCCCCTCACAACCATTCAAACTCCCAGTCTTTCAGTCCTGAAACTTGTGTGTTCCCATATGTTCTGAGTATCCTGCACAAGGCCAATATGTGTTGCACTTCTCTCATTGCTGCCGGGATCACGACACTCTGTGTCCCTAGTGCTCAAGTTCCTTCTTTACAGACACTGACCCATCAAGCCAACTTTTATTTCTTCATTTTTCTAATTTATTTCTATGATTTTGTAATTTTGAAGCTCTGTAATGCTGGATTTTTTATTACTTTACTTTTCTAATTTTTTTCCCCGAAGAATTTGTATTCAAGAATATGTAACTATGTACCTTTGTACCTAAGATGGTGCTGTAAGTGGTGACTTGTAAGCTTTTCATTGTACTCATGTGAGTAGATGTGGCAATAAAGAGAATTCTGATAAAGCTAATTCAAATTCAAATAAGAAATCAGAGCAGAAGTAGACCATTCAGCCCATTGAGTCTGGTCTTTCATTCAATGAGATCATGGCTGAGTTGATAATCCTCAACTCCCCTTTTCTGCTTTTTCCCCATAACCTTTGACTCCCTTACTGATTAAAAATATGTCCATCACAGCTTTAAATATACTTAATGACCCAACCCCAAAAACCAGGTAGGAGATGGGGGTGCGGCTTGAGGTGGGAGGAGGGGATAGGTGGGAGGAAGAGCAGGTTAGGGAGGCAGGGACGAGCTGGACTGGTTTTGGGATGCGGTGGGGGGAGGGGAGATTTTGAA
>NC_063333.1:63566237-63604781 GCF_021869965.1 Rhincodon typus | reverse complement strand
TTGTGTGTTTATTCTGATACATTATGATTCAGATTGGGCACACAAGACCAGTTTGAAGAGAATCTCCTGACTGATTATCATTGTGTTTAAATTACAACTTCTGTTTACAGTTATAAAGTTCAATTTAGCAGTTGATAAATCACTAAGCAAAGCAGTTTAGTTCACATATATCTTTGGTGTTACTCTAAGTCACCATTTTACATTGTTTTGGTTTATCAGTCAAGGAGCCCCATGCTCGTCTTTAGCATTAGGGGTTTCGTTTTGACATGATTTCATGACGGGTTTGACGTAGGAACGTGTGACTCAGATGGTGCTATTTTAAAGTGACCTCTTCTGCTCCCTGACCCTTGCCAAGCTTCCGTCTCACTGAACATCCCCTCCCCCCTTGCCACCTCTCCAACTTGTGGCTTAACTCTGCAGCTAGAAGCTGCTCCTCACCGCTCATGTTGCAAACAGTCTGTTACAGTGTAGGCTTGAGAGAGGAAGATTCAGCGAGAGGCAGGACAGGGTGGGTCAGCTAGAGGGAGTTCAGTGAGCAGGATTAGCTGCAGCTGGGGGTACGTGCCAAAGAGGAGTGAGGTGATGGACCAGACAGTCAAGGAACAGGAGAGGCAGCGAGCCAGGTAGTCTGGGGTCTTGGCAGATCAGCAGCAGGGATCAGGTGAGAAAATTCAGGGAATTGGTAAAGCAGGCACCTGCTAGATTAGATTTGAAATCAGTCTGAGGCTGCCAGCCTAATTATAGCGTTTAAATTACCAGCCCACATCCTGGAAGCAGTTGGTGGTCCAGCTGCCTAGCTCCTTTCACACCTCTGTCAAATTTGGAAGTTAAAATTGTTGCCAGCAACACTGCCTGTGAGCTGCACAGCTGCACAGTCATCTGGCAAACCACATGCATTCTCAGGATTCTGAAGAAGGGGCACTGGAGCTGAAACGTTAACTCTGCTTTCTCTCCACAGATGGTGCCAGACCTGCTGAGTTTTTCCAGCAATATCTGCTCGTGTTTCTGATTTCTAGCACCCGCTGTTCTTTAGATTATTTTTATTTCCTGAGTCATCCTCCACGTTAGAACTTTCACTTCCATTTAAACAGTGCATGCTCAGAACACAGAAGTCCGGCAGGAAGAATGAGCAACAAAAAGGTGAACACTGGTTGTGAGAGATGCGTTTGCAAGGGGATTCAGATTTCAAATATTTTAGCCTCCAAACTCAACTCATTGTGTTTAATGTTACCCTGATAAACTAATGATCGTAAATATAGATTGAAAGATGAATTGATTTTCTGAATCGCTTTAGTGCGATAAATTTCTACAGAAAAAGATCATACAGAATGGGACTTATCATAACTTCAGGTCTAATTCTAATGCAGGTGTCCTTGAAATGGGATTTATCTTCAATAATTAAATAGACTTCAGCAATCTTGGTGATAAATTAGTTAACTAAATTCGAGAGCAGTAAATACCACATTCTGTTGCCAGTAAGAATCTCCATCACCTATTGGTACAGAAATAAAGAAATGAATTTGAAATCCAGATTATTTACAAATTGCAGAAGGAGCCTTTGTCTGTGTCATCTCTGAATCACTAATGCATTGTAAGGTCACTATCGGAGAACTGGGGAGCACAACAGGCCAAGTAATATGTTTATCTTCAATATTATAGTTGCAATGAATTTCAGGCTATTATACTTGCATATGATGTGGTATGTTCTCCATGATGGACTTGCAGACTGAAATCTTTATGTTCTGTGCATTTTGAATTTTTCCAGAGTTTCTTCCACTCAGACATCACAACCTCAGCAAAAGAACTCAATTGCCACAGAGCAAATAAATTAATGTCATTTCCATAACTCTTCTTCTGAAGTTATAAGTCCCATTCTGTATGAACCTTTTCTGTAGAAACTTATCACACTTTCTAAAATAGCTGACCACGAAGTGGAGAGAAATTGCTGTTTATTTTGTTGTCTAAGGAATAATAGCAGACAGACAGTATGTGGGAAGCACATAAGCTAGATTGATTTGAAAAGCAAGCAGAATAAAAAGGCTTGGCTCTATTTGCAATACAGCTTGTATATAGTTGAAGAATTCAGATTGCAGACAATCCAAATGGTATGTGATGAATTACTCATTAACATATTAAGTAGCAGGCCAATTGTAAAACACCTTCAATTATGAGTGATTGACATTGTTGTTTAAAAATCGGTGTGAGCTTGGGATACTCTGTAGCTTTTTGTTGTGATGTGAGAATCAATGTTTCACAGAATCACTATGGCACAGATGATGACCATTTGGCTCGTCACAACTGTACCTGTTCTATTCCCTAGTGCCAATTTCCTGCCTACCATTTCTGTGCAAACAATGATGCAATGCCTTCTTGAATGTCTCAATTGAACCTGCCTCTACCACATTTCTAGGCAGTACATTCATTCCCTAACTAGCAATCATGCGAATAAGTTTTATTTCTCAGATCACCTTTGCTTCATTTGCACATCATTTTAAATTTGTACCAGTTCATTCTTTTCTCTTTGCATGATCTGGGCTGTTTACAAATTATAGAAACCATTGCTGATATCCAAGTGCTTGTATTGGGATTGCTAACTCACATTCTCTGCCCAATGGACAGTTTTGGTTCATCTCTACCTGTTCGTTCTTTGTGTATTTTCTTCATTCTCCTCTGTCTTTGTATCTAGGAATAATCAACTGCTTAGTTGTTGAGTAAGGCTGTTCACCTTTTAGTTCTGAGCATAGATTGTGCTGGGAATGGTTATCCCTTCTCCATTGGCGTTGCATGAAATTGCCACAGTACAATATGGAAATCTTGTTTTGTTGCTCAACAGTAAATAATCATTTATTTGTTAATGCAGACAATATGTTCATCTAGACAGTTTGCTTGTGGATAGTAAGGATGATGTTGTGATATAGGTCATGCTCCACTTGTACACGTTTTGGAAATGTTTGCCTGTCATGTGGTATGATGTCAAATCTAGGATACTGAAGAAAGTGAAAATAGTGCTCATCATGTCAGCACCAGTGGAGAGAAAGCAGAGTTAAGTTTTGGGTCCAATGACTCTTCTTCTGAAAAGTTAACTTGGCTTTCCCTCCAGAGATGCTGCCAGACCTGCTGAGTTTTTCCAGTAATCTCTGTTTTTGCTTTTGTTTCTATGTTTACAAACAATGGGAAATTTAAAGAAGTGATCCATTATAGAGATATAATTTTCCTACACACTGTGAATATGCCTGTTGCTACTCTCATCCACATTGTGAATATAATGGTTCCCTCCATTGTTGAGGTTGACTCACGTGACATGCCTCACATGCATCTATGAATCATTGAATGTTTTGATTCATCTCTAACCAGTACACAGATTTATGTGATACCTATCTTCTGCATTTGATATCCACGTGTCCCTAATAAAACATGGACATGATATTTTGACATAATGTTTTTGGTGTTTGGGCTTTTCTGTCCTTGAAAATTTGCCTTGTTATGATATGAAAAAAATTTCTCTCTCGAGCCAACATGTACATATTTTCTCAAGTACTTCTTTAATATACTCAGGCCATCCCTGGGTAATCTTTGTAACTCTTGTAGTTGCTTGTCTTTGACAGTTCCAGTGTGTAACTGTTCAGGCTGGTTCTGGCCAAAGTGGAACAGATCAACCTTGAGAACATCTTCAACTTTGTAGTCTTGAGTATCAATACGTTTTTAAGGAATGACATGTTTTTCTTTTTTGGATTATAAGCTGAAGTGGAAGTCAGGCACTGCTATACAGCTGAAATACTAAGAAATATTTTGCAACTTGAGAAAATCAAGTGGTGCATCATTTTAGCTTTGCAAGACAATGTTGCTTTTTGAAACAGTGAGACAGAGTGGCACTGAATGTTTGAATTATGGAAAAACTGCTTGATGACACCCTTCCAACTGGTCGAGTTGCAGCTTGTTACCAAGCATTATGTGCAGGACAACCGGGGCATCTGTAGCTTGTGAACTGGAAACATTGCTGTGTCTCCCACATTCTCTGAAGTTGAAAAAACAGAAAAAGCAAGAAAAATTAAAATAAGTAATTCAAACAAAAGAGTCCTAGGTTCACGAGATCAACTGTAAAAGTGACGAATAACCATTATTTTACAGATAAGCATGTGTCATTGATGCTAAAAATCAAAAGGAACTATGTTACACGGTTCTAATCCACTATGTCCTTGTGATCTGCATCTCCAAGTTTAAGAATTTTGATCCTCGGCTATATCTTTTTCCAAACACCATATCTCTATCCGACAATTTGTCTTTTGTGTGTCTTAATTGGTGAATGAGTGTGTGTGTATCTGTAGTTTTTAAAGGAGTATAGTTGAGTTGCATAATAATCGATGTGTGCTACAATAAATAGCATCATTTTCTGTTAATCACAAAAGTGAGAGAGAAATACTTTTGTCCTGAAAAGCAGTCAGTCAGGAATGTTGGATACCTTGGTCACCTAATTGGGATTTTGTACATTTTGAGATGGCTTGTAGAACAATGGGACATGAGTATCAATACACTTTTGCCAGTTAGGTCATAACAGTGTTAAGAAATATCTTGGTCTTTGTGTGGGTTGAAAAATCTACTCAGCATTTTTGACAAAATTGTCCTCAAACCTGATTTATAACTCTCTTCAAAGTGCTACCCTTGTATTTTATTGATGAATAGAATTGTATCACGTGTAGGCTGTTCCATCACAGTGGGTGCTATTTGAATGTTAGCAATTATTGCTTGGGCTGAAATCTATGTATGTTGGTAGTCCTGCCATTGCTGTCGATATCCAACATGTAGAAGATTTCAGGATACTAAGGCGTATATTGAAACAGCACTGTGAACCTTCCGATGTTTGAAATTGGTGACCTGCAGTGATACAGATTCTTGCAGTTTATATCATGGAGCAGCACTTGCTAAAGTATATGTATTTCAGGATGGATAATGATAAGAGATTATCACTATCTTCATTTTGATTTTAGCTTTAAATGTGCGTTAAGTTTTTTTTTCAGACATGTGATATTAATGGATGTAAAAACCTCTAATTGTCTTGTACCATCAACATATTGTATGAGGATAACAATGTGGAAAGCTTAGTCATCTTCTGAAGTTTACCTTTTGCTTGGTTGATTCTGAACTTCATTGATGATTTTGCATTTGTACATCTCCTTACAGTTTCCCTTGCTGCCAGTGCTGTGGTTCTGTACAATCTTGTCAGTTACCTATGTTTTGTTCTAGGGCCTTGCTTTGCCTTTAAAAACAGATGTCCTGCATGTGCGTGCCCAACATCCCATGGTGCCATGGGGCTTTGCACGCATGAAGGAAAGCTGGACAGGTTAGAATAGGCATGACATGCCACATTTGTTCCAGATTTTAATGGTTTGGTGCAATTTGCTGACATGAGGAATAGTGTAGTTAGGACTAGAGTTTGTAATTGTCACTTCCCTGGCACTATGGGTGCATAATTATATCCATCCTCAAGTAATACATCAAAGGTATAGCCCTCTTCCTTGCCCTAAAAATCCTTCTAAAAGACTTTATTTGGTATAAAGGAAGTGACTCACTAAATGAGCCTCTGTGTCAGTTCCACGTTGGAAAAATCATATTCATGCCCTTTGTTTCAGCATCTTCAGACAATTGTGCCAATGGACTCCTGGGTTGGCTCTCTGTATGATATGGGCGGCAATCTGTTAGTCCTGAAATTAACTGTTACCTTGAGCAGGTCTTGTGAACTTTCCAGGTCTTTTTGGAACTTTATGACCATCCATAGAAAGATTGCTTGTATTAACCCTGAGAAGTCCCTCCTTGCTAATGTCTAACAAGAATTTCAGAACTCTCTTCTCAAGATCATAGAGTTATAGAGGCACAAAAAATGGCCCTTCAGCCCATAAAGTGTGCATCAGTTAAAACTAAGCACCTAACCATTTTAACCCCATTTTCCAACACTTGGCTCATAGTCTTGTATACTTTGGCATCGCAAATGTATATCTAAATACATCTTACATCACTTGATCTGTAAGAAAGAACTGTATTCAATGCTTGAATAGCTGTCATTCAATAAAGGTTTTGCTGCATGCCCAATTAGTGAGTAATTATTCACCTTCCATTTCCCTTTATAGGTCTTTGTTGCATTTTTAAAAGTGCAGTGATGTTTTTGTTTATTTCTTTTAGAGGTTTTGCTTCTCATTCCTTTTATTTGTCCTTCTTTTTTGCTGTGGGTCACTTTATTTTCTCCCTGTTCTTTGTCCTTTTCCAGCCTTGGGTCCTTTTAAACCTTGTTGTCAGAACTACAGGTTTGTAAATTAAGAATCACAGGCATGGAGTACCATGTTTCTTCCTTTCCTCTAGATGGCATTTGTATCAAATAAAGAGTGATACCTCATGTAAGATTCCCTTTACTTTCTCACTGATTTGGTGGAACTAATTTAGGTCTGGACCCAGGTAAAACTCTTTAATGTAGAAAATCATTTTTTAAAATGTTTTTAACGCTGCATTTTCCTCTTGGGACTACTTTGGAGCTGTGCTATCAGGACCATTTAACTGCTATATTTCTTCAATGGGAATGTGAGGCTGTCATTTTTTAAACAGAGAAAGAAACATGTACAGTGCTAATTGCACAGCCTTTAGTTTTGGTTGCATTTATACCTTTAGCTTTAATTTTAAAGTAAAGGCACTCTTAGAAATTCCTTACATCTTGAAGGAACTTACATTATTGCTTTTTTAAAAAATGGCTTTGTCATCTGGCTTGATAACAGTTGTTTATACTCATAGAAACTGGTGCTGCTGATTGTCAAATTCTGTGATGTCTCGGTAGACAAACAGGAGGGTAGAAGAACATAGCAAGCCAGGCAGCATCCTCCAGATGCTATGTTCTTCCAGCCTCCTGTTTGTCTCCCTTGGATTCCAGCATCTGTAGTTTTTTTTTGTCTCTCTGATGTCTAGACCTGTTGTCTGTTTGATCTTCAATCAGATTTTCAAATATCTACCACTGAGACGTTGTAGTTTGTGGGGTCTTTTTAAACTGATTTCTAATAATGAATTCATTAAGCAATTAATGACAATAATATGATTTTGCAACTCAGCAGGGCATTTTACCAGATACAGCAAAGATTTTGTTGTCCCTTAGGAGAAACTGGGTGTGAATATTATGTTGCTAAAGAAGAAATGAGACCCCTGTCTCCTCCATTAAATATTGCAGTCTGTGCCAATGTTTATATGGTATAATTCCATTTGCTTTTTAAAATATAGACAGTCAGGACTCATTTACTTCTGGTCACAATTTTTGTACATTGTTGCAACTAGCTAATACACACAAATATTGCATTCACAGGTGCATCAGTGCCTGGACTAACATCAAACTGTTAGATTACAACTACACAGCATGTTTTTAGCAGTTTCATGCTTCAAGTGATTCCACTGTAGTATGTGAATTTATGCCATCAGGTGACGTGCGATGATGTTAGAACATGTCTCTTATAGGTATGCTGATGTACTGATTGTCAGACATAATGTAATAGGTCCCACAACCTGCTTCCTACCATCAATTCACTGTAGCCTAAGATCCAGCAATGGATCGGTGTCATTACCAGGACTTGAGGCCTCCCTGATGGTGCTGTCATTCAATAGGGCTGCTGGCCTCTGATAAGATGGTAGATCTTGGTGGGAGGAATATCTGCCCTGGGATCTTTGTTTCTCAAGAAGGTCATGTGCCTGAGTGGTACTTGATTTGGTGTGAGTCTGCCTTAAGGAGGTGACACAGGTCTCTCACTGGCAGTCCATCCACCAAATGAGACCCCTGTCTCCTCCATTAAATATTGCAGTCTGTGCCAATGTTTATACTGTATAATTCCATTTGCTTTTTAAAATATAGACAGTCAGGACTCATTTACTTCTGGTCACAATTTTTGTGCAATGTAATCTTTCCTCTGAATCATCCTTTTAAAAAAACTAGTTACTGAAATGTTTTATAATTTCTCAACTATTGTTTCAAGAAAATGTCACTGCTTCCAATAGACTGACCTTGTCAATATGGCATATAATTATAAGGTAAACTGCTGCAGTTAAGACTGATGACTACTTTTGTGCTAAAGAATAATAAGAAAAAGGAAAATTGATTTTAAAATGCCTAACTTTTGAAGGGCAAATTATTAGGAGTTAATTATAAAACATAAAGCATCCGATATTAAAGGTTCTCCTGGGACTTCAGTTTCGCTCAGATTTTTTAAAAAACTTGATTTTAGAATATATAAGTGATCCTAAATTAATGTGATAAGCCATCCTCAACAAAGGACCCATTAAGAATATCGGGAACATATCCTGAGATGATTAATAACCAAGGAAAGAACACAGCCTGTGCAAAGCTGTAAGTAACAAAACTAATAAAGTGCTGATAAACATCCAAGAAATATGTGATTATAAGCAAGCAACTTATCAAGATAACTGGTAAGGCTGTATTTAAATTATTAGAAAGTGTAATAATGTGTGATTGCCTAAATAGTCTGAAAACAGGAATATCACGCGCTAATCCTTTGCATCATTCAAGCGTTTGAAATGCATTAGCCCTGAATTTCTTTTCATAAGCCTCAAACTGGAGCAGATGCAGCAATGCAAGTTATGGTAGTTGCTGGCTCGCTGCAGTGTTGCCTCCTCTCCTCTGCATGTGAGTGACAGCCCTCTTTGTGTGAGTGACATTGATGGAGCACACTATCAGGATGTAAGTATTACGTCGGTGCCTGGTTCCCAAACTTGTGTTGAAAAACAAGCCTTCTCTAAAGGATATTCATGAACCAGATTATTTTTGTGACTATCTATTTACTAATAATAGCGGAGGATCCCAGAGGGGTCTGAATGATGTGGACTATAACAAGATGCACAGCAGAATTGGGTGAAAAGTTTGACTAACCCTTACCTTAACCATGTCGACAGTGAGATTATCTCGTTCCAGCTTGTATGCTTTTCACAAGTGGTGAGGTGGGATGCTCGCTAAGCAGTGGTGAGTTGCCAATTAACAGTATTTATTGATTATTAAATACCTTGTTAATGGTTCAACTCAGCTTATTAATATTCAGTTTCCCATCTTACCAAACTTCCCAAGTAAATGTGATGCCAGGAAATCCCAGCAAAGAAACTAGAGCTAGCTCTGGGAAAATTTAACTCACTGCTTGCTTTGAATGACCTCAATGTTGAACATCAGGCACCAACATTTCAGGCGTGGACCATGGGCACCAACCATATAAACCCCACAGACATAGACATTGGCATCCAATATGTGCCTCTCAGAACCCTCAAGGCACATCTTCAATCCACTCACAGCTTGTTTCAGCACTTCAATGCAGCTGTCTGGGATGCACCAGTGACCGTCATCGTAATGTTGCTTCAAGGTCATTGTGCATTACACCAGCTCAGGGACCAGATAGGAATTGGACATGAGAAACAACATAAGGGCATGGTATGTAAACATTGAGGTGAGATTGATAAGATAGGGCAATAAAATTTCCTCAGCCTCATGATAAGAAATCCTCCAAAACTCTTGATTCAACTTGGACTTAGCCATAATAACACAAGATTCAGCCCTAGCTTTTTATTTCTAGATTTATTTAATTGTTGAATTTAAAGTCATTGTGATGAGATTTGAGCTCATGTATTCTGTATCATTAATCGAGGCCTCTGAATTTCTGTATCCAGTAACACAATCACTATGCCACCACCACTATATATATTTGTTCAGAGGGATATGGGAACAGATTTCCAGCAAAGGCAGCTAATTGCATTGATAACTGCTTCAACAAAATGCTGGGTAGCTAGTCAAGAATAGGACTGAAGTTGAGAGTTGAACCCGAATAAATATAACTGAATGCTCTATGAAACATAGTCTGGTGTGATGCTGAGATGACAGTCAGGAAGAACATGTCATTGGCTAGGGTCACAGATAGCATGTTTGCCTTGAATTTGGAGATCATGAATTCAAATCCCATTCCAGGACGTCAGCATCTGATCTAGGCTGTTCTTTCTGTGCAAAAGTGACATAATCTTGAGAAATAAATATGGAGAAGAAGCATTTCTTGGTCCCGATTCTGGACTTGCCACCAAGGACATCCGGTGTGGCGTCCTTATTAGCCATTTTATATTGATTGGACCTTGAAGCTGGCTGCCCGATGAAAGGCCTAGCGGCCTTGGAATAATAAAGACAGCCCTGCAGAATTCTGCAGGATGGGGACCGCAAGGGCATCTCTACCTTCAACCTCCCTCAGAAGAATGTGAATTTTTGCAAAATAAACTCTGGTCAGAGCTGTCAAGTCATGTCCCTCTTCGAGATGCCCAGCAGTTACAAATGTGAATGAATGGTCAAGGCTGCTCCAAGGGGTGTGGTGTAAAAACAGATGGTCTCTAGGTACCTGCAGCCAACCACCAATAGGTGGCCTCTGCTGGGGATCCTATCTGCCCCTGGGAAGATCCTTATTCAGCCCTCAACAGAGAAACTAATTATTCAATTGTCTACACTCTACCAAACATATCCATGTATGTGTGAATTTCCTCAATGTCCCGTGGTCAAACCCAATTCCACAGGAGCTGGCAAGATTGCACACTTTGAAAGATTGACTGGATAGGAACTAAGAAACTGGTCCCCCTGGCTGTAGAGTCGAGGATGAGAGGCAATAATACCCCAACATGATTTTGATTTGATTTTTGAAGCAATTTTTTAATTGTCTCATATTTTACAGTAAGAATACAAGAAAGTACAATGGAAAGCTTTTGTTTGTCACCACAAAATGGACCATTTTGACTAATTTAAGAATGAAGTTATGGAGGTGACTATTTAGAACCAAGATCAGTAGAAATTTCTTCATTCACAAGCTTGTGAATCTCTGGAAAGCTGCAAGTGCTCCTTTGATGAGTATATTCAAGATTGTGATTGACAGATTTTTTGGCATATAAAATCAAGGGATATAGGCATAGGGCTGAGAAGAGAAGTTGATGTAGAACTTGTTGATTGGTTGACCAGGTCTAAAGAGCCCTTAAGGCCCATCCCTGTTTTTCTTTCTCGCATTCCTATGCAGCATTTTAAAGATACCAAAATTATCATTGATGCCCACTTCTAATCTTGGATTGTTGTTAGTCTCATCCTACAGCCACATACTTCATCTGTTTAGTGACACCATATTGGCAGTATCATGTTAGTAACTGAGATAACCACATTGATAATATTCACTAAAATGGGTATATGGTTGTTTTCCCACAATGAATCTTCAAAATGAAAGTCCTTTTGAGTTTTGATTCGTAGTGTCAAAAACAAACGGTGAACACTGAAGGCCCCAGTATTCACAAGGATGAAGGCATGCAGGGGAGTCTGTGACAGTGGTCTATGTTTCAACACCCTACAGGATCTAACAGGAGAAAGGATCTGTATGATTTTGAGAAGACACAGACCATAACCACAAACTCATAGAAACACTGATAACATGAGCAGTGATCTTTGTGAGACACATTAGGGTTTAAAGAGATCAACTCCCATGAAAGCACTTTTGGCTCTGAGAGGAGATTTTAAGTTTCAATCTAATTATGGGCATCATCAATTCTTGAAAAATGACAAAATCAAGAGGGATTTGTCTGGTTTACGTGGAGTGACATTTGACTCATGGTTGAAATTTATGTAAAGGTAAAGTGACCATAGCCCAACCAGACTATGGGACTGCTCTCTCATTAGAGAGAGAGACACACACTAACAGTGGTGGTTTAAACTCACCCTCCCTCAAGCAAGGGGAGAAGTTGAGAAGAATGTACCTTCATGGTAACCTCAGTCAGTGTAGGAATTAAACCCACACTATGGCATTACGCTGCATTGCAAATCAGGTGTCTTGCCAACTGAGCTGACTGACCCTCTAATTCATGCGACCAGTCGTTGGTTTGCACCATGTAACTCTGCTCAGGTAATAGAAGGTGTTGTTTCTGAACAGAAGGATTTCAGAGCAACTCCATGAATGAATACACTTCCCTCACATGAAAATGCAGTCAGATGCTTTGCAAATCTTGTATTTTATTTTCCTTTCAGGCTTTGTGTCAGTTGGGGTGGTCTTCCTTCATTTTTAAGTAATGGGTTTGTGTAACTTTAATCAAATCTAATGAACTCACACAGAACAACAATGCCAAGAGCCCTCAGTTTCCTGGATCCTGTGGTATTAGGGATTAAGTCTGGAGGATTTTGCTGCTCAAGGCATAACCAGTTGTGAGTGATGTACTGCCTGTGCCCTTGGCTGTCACTCTAGTTTTTACTGTTCCTGTTTTACGTCAATATATCTGCTGACACAGTATGCTGTCATCTACATTATTCATTTCTCTCAAAGTTTCCATTGTTAAACTCACAAACACTGATGATTGCTGAGGAGCACACTGAATTGTGCGGTTTCTTCTCATGTTTGAGCTTGCACTGTACCAGTGTCGTTTTAAGGGTCTGCACTAAATTGTCGATTCTTTGTTTCCAGGCAGTAATTTCGGAGTGAGTGTGATATTCCTTGCATGTTCATCATTGTGTCAGTTGGGGATAGCTTCTCTACTTTGTCAACAGAGCAAGTTGGTGCAACTTTAACAAAAGCCGATGAGTACACACAGATCAAAATGATCACAGAAGCTTCAGAATGAAGTATGAAGGGTTAGGTCGGATTATGTGAAGTGCTAATGAGACAAAGTACACATCATCACAAGAACTGAAGCAACATGGCATGATCCTGTTCTCTTTTACAGCTTCTTGACAAGATAAAGCCTCACTAAAATGGTTCTTAAATAAAGTTAAATAAAGTCCTTATCCTGAGTGAACTCTGCAAATATTGTTTAGTAACACAATGAGACCAAGAATATTATATGTTGACAGTGAATGAAAGAGCAAATATGGGAAAGTCTCTGATATAACCTAAAAGTTTCAAGCAGGTCACAGGTCCCAGTTAAGCAAAGAGTGACTGAATTGGTGTTGAAGATTTACAAGTTATTGTACTGCATCTGGCCTTGCTGCAAACTCAAACAGGGAATAAGTCAGTCACTATTGTAAGCAATGATGGCCAGCCAGGAAAGGGTTGATAAATAAAACATTACATACCATGAAGTTATGAAAACACTTGATCCTATTTTAGTGTATGAAAAAGTACCATTATTGAGCAGACTAAATTTAAAAAGCTTACTGTTGTAATTAGTGAATTCATGGTCCATGTGTTTTAGTGTGCAAATTTTTAGTTTTAGGAGATAAAGTTTTACTGTAGAAAGTGGGATAAATTCAAATGAAGCACATTGAAATCTCGTGCACTTAAAACATCGGGCTTTAATGGATTAACAGCTAGGAAGATAGGCCTTTCTGCTTGCTATAAGCCTGAAAACAAATGATAGTTCAGAAGATTGCTTTGTTTGATAACATCACAACAGAAAACATGGATCTATGAAAACAGCAGGTGATTTACTAAACTGGACATGTAATGGTTGCAAAATCTGCACCAATGGTAGACAGAAGGGAGTTGGAGCTAAATTTAAAAAGACATCTGGTAAATCCAGAGAACCCTGAAGCTGGCTACATCATCATGGGGAGAGTCGATCTTAAGAATGTTCTCATTTCAATTTATCAGGGTTTGTGTTTGCTGGGAGAAGCATTGTAATTTGGAGCAGGGAAAGAGTGCTGAAGCAACAAAGTCATTTTAGTTACAATGAATGCTGCTGTAGCGGACTTCATACAGTTAGGACAGAAAAAGTTTCTGGAAGCTATTGATGGATTAATGTGATTGAGAGTGGGGTGAAAGAAGCCCAGAAACAGGATATGTATGATACAGCTGAGGAAAATTAGAACTTGGGACACATTCGGTAGCAACTTAAAGAAGCTGTTTGATTAAAAACTAAAATTGTGCCAGTAGTTAGATGCTTGGGAGCAGTCTTATGAATGCTGGAGTTCTCAGGAGAAGATCTTGACCAAGGAAGACAAGAGCAACAACTGGAGCAGTAGAAGTCAGAGAGGTTTTAAGGGCATTCCAAAGTGATTGTTTGAAAAATGGACTCCTTTGCAAAGTGGACAGTTTAGTGAGATTTGGTGATCTAGAGTGTCACTAACATGGGATCTGGCTTGACCACTTAAAGTGCAGTCTATGGAGGGTTCCACCATGCATCATTTTGTCTGTTAATTTGTGAGTTTGATAAATGAAATTATAATTGGAGTTATATCTACAGATGAATGTGATGGGGACAATTTAACTATAGACTTGGTTGATATATTCTTTGTAGATTTTGTAGATGAAAAAGTTGTTAACATGGAGGCCTTTTAGGATCAAAAGCTGAAATCTGCACAGAGTATTCTGAAGAATTAGCTTGAAATTTACCTGTCTGTAAAAGTGAGGAATTTTCTTTTGGACCTTTCATTTGGACCTTTCTCACAGATGCAAATGAACTTATGTTTTAGAAACAGCAGGCACATGGGAAGAACATCATTTGTAAGTTCCCCTCAAAGCCACTCATCATCCTGACTTAGAAATATATAACCATTGTTTCAGTGTCTGTCAGTCAAAATCCTGGAACTTCTTCCCTCATGATATTGTGGGTCTGTGCAAACCAAATGGACTTTTAGCAGTTCAAGAATGCAGTTCACCATCGCCTTATAAAGAGTGGGCAGTAAATGCTGACCCAGCCAGTAAAGTCCACATCACATGAATGAATAAAATAAAAGTACATTTGGTTAAATGAGTGAAACTGCCATATAGCCTGCCCCTGAATAAAAGAATTTGCAGAGACTCGGGGAGACAATAATGGTGGAATTAGAGGCTTGCAGGAAGATATGTTATTATTAGTTGTGAAATCATTAGCGCAGCATTCATTATTACAGTGTACATCAGCAGAGGAAGTGGATCAATGTCACATGATCTTGCTCTTTTTTGCAACCTTGTGGCAAATTAAGGTCTCAGTAAGATGTTTCTTTAAAGTTTTCAGTATCTCAGCAGACTCTGTAAATGTTTTTTTATTGAATGTTTATAAATCCTACACCAGAATCCACTCTCTGAGCATCTCTGGCTCTTCAAAATCTTAGTTTTCCTTTTAAAAACCTCCTCAAAACTATATTTTTCAATAAGCTTTCCGTCACCCTCCAAATGTCCCCTTTGCTTGGCCACTATCCTTTCTGCCTATTGTGATGGTTTGGGAAGTGTTTTACATTAAATATTAACTAGGAATGCACATTGTCGTACTATAATAAGATGGAAACACCAAATCAGGGGTGTGGAAGTGCTAGTAATAAGTCCCAGCACCTTGTAAATGTATGTGAGATATAATACTGCGTGTGTAGGGGAAGAGATAAAAAACACATAAGGCAGGACAAACATTTGGGACTAAAGATATTATGTTTGGTTCATACACTGGAATCAGTAAAATTGGGCAGATCTCAATTCCACGGCTGGCACACAAGGTTCAATAGAAATACAGGGAAAAAATAGTAGATCCTGACCATTAAAAGTGTTCACAACGATAAAAACAAGCTTATCTGTAGATGCAGACATTAAGGTATTGCCATGGATTACTATTCTTGCCAATGCAAACTCCAGATGGATAGAAGATTGCCAAAAACATTTCCACCATAGTGTTTCAGTAATTGCTGTTTTACTGTGCTATAAAATATATTAGCTGGTGAGCAGTCAGATTGTGGTTGTAAATTCAGTAATAACTTGGGAAAACAGTCTCAGGCAGTTTTGTGCTATGGACTGTTTCACGCTAGGGACTGCATTAAGATTGCCCAAATGCATTTCATGATTAATCTTCACAGCCAAAAGTCAGAAATGGCTCTCGTCCCATTAAACCAGGCCGAGATTGAAAATCAAACTGCTGGCAGGAGAATAATTGTAAAAGATAAAAAAAATCAAAAATAATGAGAAGGAATCATAAAAAAGTCCACCGAGCTTAAGTGAAATATAGAAGGAGCAAGAATGCAATTGGAAACATGACGGCAATGATAGTATCAATGTATTTTTTAAGTTAAATTAAAGGGGGATAGAATTAAAGATATTGAGGTGAGTGTTTTGTATTTTTCTTTTTCACCTGACAGGCCAAATTGCACATTTCAAGCTCATATCATACAAAAATTGCAGTGTTCAATTCTTCCAATCTTACTCTACATGGATTTGTACAATTATGAATTAACAGCGACAAGAGAGGAATAGCTAAGCATAAGATACCACTAATAATTCTATTACCCATCCCAACTAATGAGCTGCTTAACATTTATAAAAGATTAACTAGTTAATTCAGACAGTGAAGATAAGTGGTCTAGATTTTCCTCTTTGATCTCATCTGGTCTTATGCTGGATGACAGTGGAAAATTAGGTTAAATCAAGTGGTGAGTCTGACGACACCTTCCCAACTCCTGGCTGATTCACAGCTGACTGGCAAAGGTACTGGGCAATTATTGTGGTACCAAGGGACTCACATCAAACTGAAGGCAAGGTTCTTGATGAGGGCAGGAGGTAGGCTCTGAAGTTGGTCCTGGTTACTGACTTAAAGATTCCCACCCCTCTCACTCTTTCCTTAATCGTTCTGTCGGTGTGTAGAACCTGAACAGATCAGGTATATTAACAGTCAAACATTGTTAACTTCAACAGCAGACTTTCATGCCACTATATAGCTGTGGACACCTTTGCAGGCCGTTTCAGGTTCCTGTACCTGCATACTTCAGATTCAACAATTTGTTTGTGCATCTCCCTTACAATGAAGTGGACCATGAAAATTTGTAGTCTATTAGGTTTTAGTGTTACAGATCATAACTTAATAGCTTGAAAGTAGGTCAGCTTCTGACTTTCGAAGTCACTAGCCTCCTGTATTTTTGGGGGCTCGTGTGATGTGGTCAGATTTCTGACTTAATATCATCATGTTAAATTGTACGTAAGTGGTGGGAGGGCAGGTGTTCAGGTTGCCTCCATAACATGCAATCCCAAATTTTTGACTGCTGCAGCAGAAATTCAGTGCCACACACCCCAATTCTCCTTGTCTAGATGCCTCTGGTGGTATGAAGCAAGGCTGGTCAGCAGGAGTGTTGATCAGTTAACATGGGGCAGGGGGCTCTGTGTCAAATCGAGCTACGAGGGTGGAGTGTTCAGTGAGGGCCCTGGTCCTGTATTCTAGCTGATTACTAACCAAGGACAATGTGTCAGGAAGACAGCAGAATGGCAGGGAAAACAAATGCTACCTTTCACCACTACTTCACTCCCAAAGAGGAAAATCCAGCTTGCAGTATGCAAAATATTTACAGCATTTTTAATCTATCAAGGGGAACTTTCTACTATTGGCTTCATTACTGAAAGGTGCAAATAACATTTTGGGGCTGAAAGAAACATCCTTTTCAGTAACATTTGTGGGGAATAATGGAGATGAGTCTGGAGTTGGCTTTGATCTGTCAGCAATTATGAGGCATCTCCTGCCCTCCATCTGCCCATCCAAACTGACAAGCCTTGCCTAATTTTATATTCGCTTCCCAACCAAGCTTGACCATTCCATTGTTACATTAGTCAAGGTTTACAGAATCATAAAAGAATTGATAAATCACAACCCCCGAACTATGTTTGAATTGCTGCAAACTCTGGAACCAGGAGACACTGGCTGAAGTTCAGAAAAGGGAAGTTGCATGTACAGTTGAGAATTAGCGATCTTAAAAAAGGTGATTGATGGTGGTTATTACATAAAGTAAACAACTCTGCTGCAATCTAATCTTCTGCCAGACTGGAGCTAATCTTTCATGTGGATATAAGCTAATTCCTCACTACGGCATAATCTAATCATTTTATTGGGCAGGATCCGAGTACTGTAGCTCATTGGCTTTTGTTTGGAATACTATTCAACCATATATTTGATAGTCAGGTAACATTTGGGGAAATATGTTGAGCAAGTACTAGGAAGGGAGTTGAAAGTCAGGGAATGGCAGCAGCTCAAGTTTTCATGTGGAGTTCTTTCATATTGATGCCTCCCCTCTTGTATTGAAAAGAATGTCTCTCTTTGGAATCTGTTAAAATGGTTTCAATGCTCACCATTGCAACGCCTTTGAAAATTAGTTGGACAACTCTGACCAGTATAAATATCGATTGCATGAATACAGAGTGGTATACTCTCGTGGTAGAGAGGACATTAATTGGCCCTATTAATCACTTAAGGTTAACTTCTCACCCAGCCTTAGAGGCTCGGGCACAGGAGACGCATGCCAATTCAACCTTCTTGAGCCTCATTCAGGGAGGAAAGATGATTCCCCCAAGGGCTCTCTTTCTGCAATGATTTCTGACCCCTCCTCCCAGGTTCTGCCCTTTGCTGTACTCAGTCCATCTCCTGAGGTTTCCCTCAAGACCTGCAGCCCCTTCTTCCACCTCCCCAGGATGCAACTCTCTTCGTCTTTGTGAGACCCCTCACAGTTATTCACATATTCCAGGCTTCAGCTTATAATGCCAGTCCTGGCAACTGCTGCTACTGACACTGCTGGGACATTTCAGCAATATTAGAATAAACAGTAATACTGCTGTAATACAATAGAGCTGCCAGTGAATCAGATTGGGAATGAACAAAACCAGACATGTTGTGGCATAACCAGACATGATGGTTCAGTTTAACATTCCTGCTTTTGAACTTAATAACTGGATAGTTTACTCAACTAACTCAATAACTCAACTTGATAGAATGTCAAGAAGGTATGGAATATGTGTCAGCAGGTAGGGTGCCAGGTGGAGGTTGTCAGGATCAGGTGCCAGGTATGCCAAGTTGGTGAGGTGTCATTTGGGTAGGATGCCACCTAAGTGTGGGTCGGATGTCAAGTGGGAGGTTGCCAGGAGTGTAGTATATTAGATGGGTTGTGAGTAGGGTGCAAAGTGGATAGGATGCTAGGGTGTAAGGTGGCAGTGGGCAGGGGTGGGGGTGGGGTGTGGCAAAATGATGCAGTGTCCAGGGGTGATTAGAGGATCCAGGGGGTGTCAGGTCTGGTGACAGATCAAGTACAGAGAGTGGGAAGGATGGGCCAGTGTTGAAAGGGTCGATGTGTCTGGAGTGGGGAGAAAGGGATGGGTCACAGGGATGGAACGGTCAGGTCCCAGAAATTGGGAAGGTGTTGTTGGGTGTGGGAGGGATAGACTTGGGGAGATGTAGTTGGGGGTGTGTGAAGTATAAATTGGGTCAGATGAATAGTTACTCAGGAGTTAGGCTGGGTTGTGAAAATTCTCACCTTTCCTGAGTATTTATTTATTTATTCATTTCATCGGAACTCTCCAAATTCTTTGATTTAAATGAATGCTTCCAGAGGGTTCCAGGCATATGGAAATTGCCCAGCAGAATCTTCAATTTCCTGGGCATTTGTTTCAGAGTCTGTTATAATGGGAATTACACAGGACCTTAATGTGGAAATCCCATCTATGCTGGAATAATGACTGTTTAGCAATTGGGAAATCCAGCCCATGGTTTCTTTGTCTTTGTATTAATACAGATAGCTGAAGCTTCAAACACTGATTGGAACTCCATTAGTTGCAGCCTGCCAACTTCAATCAATGCTGTTTATCTTTACTTATCTGATTCTTGTCCATTAGCCAATTCTCTATCCATGTTCTTACCTCAAATTCTGTAAGAGTTTATCTGGTGTTTTTTTGTGTGCGACACCTTATTGAATGTATATTGGAAACCCAAGTATTTTGCATTAATTGACTCCTGTCTGTTGGTCATATATTCAAAACTCACAGAGTAGGTTTCAGCGTAGTATAAAATGCATTTAATAAAAAGGGAGTCTCACTTTCGTAAAATTGTCAAATATGTGGATAAAATGAAAATAACAAGAACAGGAACTCAAGGATGATGCATTAGATGGAAGATGCGTGATGCACAGCTGTACATCTTGTATCTTCCCTTGAAAGCTGTGACAGTGGAGATAAACATCATTGCATTACAGTAGTTCAGAAATAGGAGGTTTTGACTGTGAAGGAAAAACGATATATTTCCAAGTCAAGATGGTGAGTGACTTGGAGGGGAACTTGTAGGTGGCGGTGTTCCCATGTATCCGCTGCCCTTGTCTTTCAAGATTGGAGTGGCTCTGGGTTTGGAAGATGCTGTTTCAGGATCTTTGATAAATTTCTGTAATGCATCTTGTAGATGGTACATACTGCTGCTTGTGAACATTGGTCATGGAGGGAATGGATATTTCTGGACGTGGTGCCAGTTGTGTCCACAAGTGTACTGATGATGTAATTTGCTACCAATGTCTGAGGTGAATAGGATAGAGATTGAAGATGAATGCATAGCTGTTGACTAGTCATAACAGTTAATTAAATTGTTTTTGGCTCTCCACTCGGTTCCTTGTACTTGGCTCTTTTTCCTTGGCCTTTTCCTTGGGTGGGTGAGTCTAAAACTAGAGGGCATAGGGTTAAGGTAAGAGGGGAAAGATTTAAAAGGGACCGAAGTGGCAATTTTTTCATGCAGTGGGTGGTATGTGAATGACAAGAGCTGCTGGAGGAAGTGGTGGAGGCTGGTACAATTATGACATTTAAAAGGCATCTGGACGGATATATGAATAGGAAGACTTTAGAAGTATATGCCAAATGCTGGCAAATGAGACTGGGCCAGACTGGAATGTCTGGTCAGTGTAGATGAGTTGGCCTGAAGGGTCTGTTTCCATGCTGCATGAGTCTCAGACTTTTTGACTCTACATCTTCTCCTGCCCATCTCCTCTATCCAAAGCCTCCAGTACATTATGCGAAAACCTTAGAGCCCAATCTTTCCACACGTTGCCTACTCTATCACCACTCGATTATGTAAAGGTAACTTATGAACTGCTGTATACTTTTATATTCCCCTATCACAGGAAATAAAGCACATCTTATGCCTTTGTGCAACTGAGTTCTAAGTGTCAGGCTTGCAAGATGCAGTTCCTTCATATGGAGACATCAAAGCATATAAGAGGCTGATTATTTCATTTTACAACAAAGGATACGCTTCCACAAGCCATGGTGCTTTCATCCTTAATAGCTGGTGAATCACAACGGCAGTCACAAGGCAGTTTAATTTTTGTGGCTATGTTATTTGTTGAGGGCTCATTATTGACCAGTTGTTTTTCTGGCAACAAGCAAATTCTGGGACTAAGTTGAGTGTCTTGCAGGCTTTTTGTAAGCTCCATAGTGCAGCTGGTGTCTTGTTGAAATGAAATTGTTGAAAGAATACTGAATTGCAGCAGCACCCTGGATTAATGTTAACCACAAAAATGCAAAAGAACAGAAGACATTTGAGTCTGACCTTTTAGAAGTTGCTCTGCTGAGTGGCAAGTAATTGTAGTTAAATTATAGCAGCACAACAATAATGATTGTTGCAGCCCTACTTCCACATGCATTAGCACATCAATATCAAAGTGTAATATTACTCATGCTACATAGTCATGTACTCAATGGGCTTTTATAAAGAATAGGATTATGTGAAACTAGTTAAAACTGTAATAATTTGTAATGAATCATAATTCTTCCAGCTTCCTACTTGGAATTACATTTTATTAAGATGCTACGCTAAGTAGCAGTGCCCTGGATCTGAATTGGATTATTTCAGTGAAAATAAAAAAAAACAAGAGTTGATTTGGAGTCATAGAGAACAAATAATTTATTTACTTCTAATGAATCATTTTGTGAACAAGTTTTACTTTGCTTTCCTGATGGAAACTATTGCACGAGCAATCCATCATGCTGCTCAATATTTCATATGAGCTTACGCTACAATTTTTCAATATAGGGTAAATTTGCTCCCACCATCCACTTTCATTGGAGTGGCTGATTGGTCTAGTGTGGCATTGACAAACTGCATAGTAGTTCAACAAGAAGAGGCTTTTAAACAATGTGTAGTTTAGTGCATGATACAGTCATTAGCAACTTCTGATTTTGTTTCAAATTTCCAGCATCTGCAGTTTTTTTGTTTTATGCTTTTTACAGCAGCTGGGGTACTGATTATACCTGTGAGGTTTCCTCGCTCCGTTAATGCTGACAGTGACTATTGATACTTGGTGCCTGCCATATTCACTGCACTGGTTTCTCACGTACCTCTGTAAGGATTTCGTACCTTAAGAACAGAATGTATTCTGCTGATCTCCTGTGACAAGTTTGATCTTTTCTTGGGATCGAACCATGATGCTTCCGACTTCTGTTTTATTCACCGCTTGTATGATTTTCTGTGGAGACAAATATTCTTCAGACTGTAATAAATATGACAAAACCTCTTGAGAATGTCAACAGTAATACAACCTCTGATGAACTTTGACTTTAAATCAGCATAGTCCCACTTTTGCTCTTTTACAGATCATTAATCATCAATAGATTCTTGTATATGTAGAAATCTTCAGATAAATTTTGCTTTTTCAGGAATTGTATTTGTCCTGAAGTTATGGTAAGTGTTGACAGCTTTTACTACTTCTTCAAGTCACTGCTGTTTATTTTACGCCTTGGTAAGCTACAGGACTATCTGCTATACTCCCAATCATATAGAGAAGTATATTAACTTGTCCAGCTTCTGCTTTATTTCCAATTTAGAAGCTATTCTGTATCATTCTTTTCTCTTATTTGTTTTACCTCTGAAAATAAATCTTCTGGGCAATATTATTTCCAATTCTATGTCACCTTATTGACTTGCCTTGCCTAAAAGACTTGTAATTTTGCTGTAGAACAGTGCTGCTGTGTCCTGCTGTACTGGTGGATTTTCCCACATATCTGCAGCCAAAATAGAGGATTCCTGCCTTCTGTAAGTAAAATTGAGAATCCATACTATTTTTTTGCAGTTTCTCTGGATGAATTCTGTCAGTCAGATTTTTAAGAAATATTTCTAGTTTCCTTAACAGCTTTACTAAATTGAACCCACTGCTTGTGGTTTTAATACATGATTCTTGTATCCTTAATGTCTTCACTGAATGGATTGTGATACCTTAATGGCTTTTTTAGATGATTCCTGCTGTCTGCGGTTTGAAAAAAAATCTTCTGACCATTACCATGGTTTTGATAATGGATTCCCTACATTTTCTACAGACCCAATAATCTCTTAACTTTCATCTTCTATTAGACTTTGTCTGATTAGGTGTCTGAAACCCTACTTTTTATTTTAACCCTGCTTCACAAACATTCCCAGGCCTGAGAGCGCATTTTTTTTTTTGTGGCTCTTGATTTGTTTTACTGTAGCTGTGCCTCATAGCTCACTACGGTGGAGGTACTCTATTTGTCTTAGCCGTAATTGTCTAACTTATCACTTTATCAAATCTGACCACTTTTTATGTTCTCCCCTTCACAATGGGAATTTTACTTTACTCATAAAGTCTCTGATGTCCATGTGCTCTCCAGCTGAACCCTGACTCTGAACCACTCTTACAGACCATCAGAACCAGATACAATCAGCTCTGAGGAGTTCTGAACACTTTCCCATTGCTGCACATCTGTAATCATCTCTGAGATGCTTTTTCCATTCTGTAGATTCTACCCTGTTTATGTTGTTGGAAAGTTCTCCTCTTTGGGGTTCTTGATCATTCATCTCTTCCTTTTGCTTATTGTCTGCATGAGTAACGTTCTTGAAGCTGTTTTTGAAGAAATCTTACGAGCTCAACACCTGCCAGCATTGGAGGAGGCAGATAAATGGAACCATGCCACTTGCCACCACTTTGTATAAGCAATCTATAGTATTGTTCATCAGCTTTCTGTATTACTGCCCATTATAAGATAGCTTTGCTGCTACTATCCACTCCAGTGCAGTAATCTCAAATGCCTGCTTTGTCTGATGCGATAGATGAAGGAATATTTAGTAGTCTAGTAAGAAAAGGCTCTTTTCTTAGACAAGATATAGTTTGATTTTGCTTGAGAGCAGCAAGTTACGCTAATATGATAGACATGGTTACAGAGACAATGGGGAAGACTCAGATGAGAGATCTTACTCCTCCAAGATCCTCAATTGCCCTCATCAAGCCCACACAACATCAGCATGGTGGTGGGGCTTAAAGCATTCCTCTGCATTAAACCTTTCAGGTTACAATAGAAACTGGGACAAAAAGGAATCATTTTAGTTTCTTGCTAAGGAAGCTTAGATCTCCCCTGCACCAGCTACACTGTCTGTTCTCCCTGTCTCTCAGTTGTGAGACGATCTCAAATCACCTACCATCTTATATGCCTCAGAGCTGGAGACAAATTCTTTAGGTCCAGGCAGCTGCCTCCTGGCACCTAGCATTCCTCTTCCACCCACTCACCAATCGACTCTAGCCAGTGTTTTTACTTAGGAACAGATTCCGGCCTAGAAGCTGTATCCTGTGGAATTTCCTGTAGCTCTTGCTTCCAGTTCTTCAATGAACTCACTTAATTCCTGGAACAAAAACAAAGTTGCTGGAAAAGCTCAGCAGGTCTGGCAGCATCTGTGAAAGAAAAAAGAGTTAACGTTTCGGGTCAGTTCTGAGGAAGGGTCACTGGACCCGAAATGTTAACTCTGTTTTCTCCTTCACAGCTGTTGCCAGAGCTGCTGAGCTTTTCCAGCAACTTTGTTTTTGTTCCTGATTTACAGCATCTGCAGTTCTTTCGGTTTCCACTTAATTCCTGCCCTGAATTAAAATTGATACCTGTTTCTCGAGGTATATAGATATAATGTGAGTAGTTTTCAATGTTCTATATTATATGGTACTTCCCTCAGTGCTGGACCACACAACCATCTTTCATTTGAGATTGATAATCCTGCTCCACTAAAGATACTGTGGCCACTGGTAATGAGGTTCATCTCAAAACACTGATAGATTTTGCAAGTAGAAGCTCTGTTTCTTTCTACAACTACTTGTACATTCCTCTACAGGTAACTCTCATCTCTTCAAGTACTCCAAGCATGAAATACAATAAATTAAATATAGAGCTCTCAGGAATGAAAGAGGACTGCTTGCAAATCAAACAGCATCAGTAAACCTTCCACCCCTGTGCGAAGTAAAGAGCTAAACAATAATTTGTTCTGCAGCACAGTTGCTTTACTGTTAAACAAGATCTTTTTTAGTACAACTGTATCTTTCTGAGCAGCCACCCTCAACAACAACATTCACCAGTCTTGGGAATGGAAACGATTTTGCACAAATCATATCTCTCCTGGGCAACATTAAGTTTGCAGGCATCCCAGCATCGGGAACTTATTGAACTTCTAAACTCGTTCTGTGAATGACTGTTCTAAAAGTTCCAGGACTGCCTGTTGCTCCACACATGGAGCCAAGCTCTATTCACAATGTGATCAGACACGTGGCCAGGGAGCCCTGCTGTGACCTTATAGAGCAGGATGTTGCTGTCTAATGTCAAAAAAGCAGGATCTTCCCAGTCCACAAATCTTCCGGCACTATCCAGTGTGGTTTAGAAAACAGCCAGCACTCTGTTCGGACTCCTTCTAACCCAGCCGCCTGAACCAGTTGACATAATATAGAAGTGGGTGCACCACGCCCTGGTGAATGTGACTTATGTTAGAGCTGGGATGGGTTCCCCTGAATAAAGGCAAAAATTGAAAACCAGGACATTTCAACTGTTTTGAGGAAATTGTCAAGATTTTGGCACATTAAAAGAAAATGTGAACTAGCCTGAACCAGCAAAATCAGGATATCTGGTCAATCTAAATATGGAACAAGCAATCAGATTTGACAATTCTCTGATATTACTGTCTAGAACCAGAGGACACAGTCACAAGAATAGGGTAGACAATTTAGGACTGAGATGAGGAAAATTTCCTTCAATCGAAAGGTAGTGAGCCTTTTGAATCTGTACAACCTAAGGCTGTAGAGGCCAAATTGTTGAATATATTCAAGAAAGAGATACTTTTTAAAAAATTTTAATGGGATCAAGGGGTATGTGGAGAAAGCAGGAATATGGTTCCAGGTAGAGGACTGGACATAGTTGCATTTGAGCAGACTCAAGGGCCGAATGACCAACTCCTGCTTCCAGTTTTAATGGTTACTCCCAGTAAACATAGAAAATAGGAGGACAATACAGAGGAATGAATGGTTGGAAAGTTGATGCAGCAGGGAAGGCTTCAAATTCTTTGGACATTGGGATCACCCCGGGATGATGGGACTGCACAGGCTAGATGATGGGACTTGAGCAAAGGTGGGACTGATTTCCTTTCAGGTGTTTTGTTAGTGCTACTGGGGAGGATTTAAACTAACTCAGCAGGTGTATGGGAACCAGGTGAGAGTATCAGAGAGAAATACCAAGGTGCACAGAATAATGGCAGAGTGAGATAGCCTTGGAGTGGAGAATAGTAACTTTGTAGGTCCTGTGAAAGCAAGAGAAAATGTAATAACATCTATATCATGGTTACTGAGCACATGTGTAAGTGTATAAAGTGTCATAAATAAGATGGTAAATTGTAGGCATAGATTACCAAGTGGAAAGATAATGTTGTGGTAGTAACAGAGACCTGGCTCAAGGAAGGGAAGGACTGGCTATTAAGTATTCATGTAGGTAAGGTGCTCAGGGAAAGCTAGGAAAGGATATAAAAGAATGAGGCATAATGGCTTTGGTTAATTAAAGCACTGAAGTGCTGGAGAAAAAGGATGTCCCACAGGGACTATGGACAGAATCAATTTTGCCTGCAGCAACGAAGTTGCGACTACATTGTTTAATGTTGTCAGTAGGTCACCAACTAGTGGGAAGGATGTAGAGGAACAAATTTGTAAAGAAACTACAGAGATCTACAAAAACAATACAGTATTTATAATGAGGACTTTAATTATCCAAACATAGACTGGGAGATTATTCGCATAAAGAGGAAAGAGGAGCAAGGTTGCTTAAAAGTATTAGGATCTGACAGCAGCATGTCTCCGATCCAATGAGAAAGGAAACACAAGACCTCTTTTGTGTGAATGAGGTGAACCAAATAGATAAAGTATCCTTGGGAGATCATTTCTGGGATTGTGATCGCTGTATTTATTATAAAGTTTAGGGGGATGTAGTGATTGGAACCAGGTGGGTCTTGTTGACCATGAGATTCTTGATTGGGGTTGTTAACCTGGACCAATCAGGGAGCCCTGGCTGACCAATATAAACAGGGGATTCAGAATCTTCTCAGTTCAGATAACTGACTCTGAGCTGGCTGGGTGACTTGGTGACTGGATACCAGCCTCTGTGCAGTTATTTCAGGGCACAATGGAAAAGGATAATGAATAATCCAAAGTAAAAATAATTAATTGGGGGAAACCAATTTCAACAGAGTGGGAAGGGATCTGTGTTCAGTAAACTGGGGTTGGCAAAAACATAGTAGCTGAACAATGGGCTACCTTCAAACATGAATTGCCTTAAAATAGAAAGGTAGACAAAACAAATCCAGAATACCCACACTATAAAAGAGATAGAAATTATGAAAAAAATTTATGGCAGGTGTCAGAAAGAAAATGCAATTAAGAACAAAGCCGAATACAAAAGATTCAGGGGGTCTTGAAAAGTAAATCAGAGAACCAAGGAGGATGTATGAAACAAAATTGGAAGCAAACATAAGAGGTAATCTCAAAGCCTCCTATAACTATATAAATAGCACAAAAAAGAGAGAAAGGGAGTAGGGTCAATGGGGATTTACACATGAAGGCAGAGGGCATAGGTGAGGATTTTTTTATAATTTGTTCACAGGATGAGGGCATTGCTGACTAGGCCAGCATTTATTGCTCCTCCATAATTGCCCAGTTAAAGTCAGTCACATTGCTGTGGGTCTGGAGTCACACGTGGGCCAGAATGGCAGTTTCCTTCCCCAAAGGACATTAGTGACCCAGAGATAGTAGGAACTGCAGATGCTGGAGAATCTGAGATAACAAGGTATAGAGCTGGATGAACACAGCAGGCCAAGCAGCATCAGAGGAGCAGGAAGGCTGACGTTTCAGGCCTAGACCCTTCAGATGGGTTTTTCACAACAACCTGCAATGCATTTATGGCAATCATTAGACTCTTCATTCCAGTTATTTATTGAATTCAAATTCCACCATCTGCCATGGCTGGATTCAAACCTGGGTCCCCAGGTCATCTGGATTAACAGCCCAACAATAACACTACTAGGCCATTGCCTCCCCAGTCAGTAGTTGAAGAATTTGCATCTGTCTTTGTCATGGAAAAAGTTGCTACCCTGTCATGGTGATAGAGGAGGAAATACAGTCATGTGATGGTATTAAGATGGATAAGGAGGTGGTGTTGGATCGGTTGTTTATGCTTACAGTTGACAAAGTACTGGGAATAATTAGATGCAATCAGGGTTACTGTGAAAATTGGGAATGGAAATTGCAGAAGCATAGGCAATAATTTTTCAGTCTTCCTTAGATTCATGGATGGTGCCAGACCACTAGAGAATTGTAAATACTTGGTTCTTGCACAACAAAGGGTGTAAAATAACCCAAACAATAGTAAACCAGTCTGTTTTAATTTGGTGGTTAGGAAACTTGTACAAAGCATAATTTGGCACAAAATCAATAATCACATTTTTAAAACATCATTCATGGGACAGCACTGATTGCTCACTTCTAGTTTCCCTTGAGAAGGTGATGGTGTGAGCTGCCTTATTGAACCTTTATAGTCCATGGTGCGTCAGTACACCCACAGTGCCATTGGAAAGGGAATTCCAGGATTTTGACCCAATGACAGCGAAGGAACAGCAAGACATTTCAAAGTCTGAATGGTCTGTGGCTTGGAAGGGAATTTTGCAGGGGGTAGCATCATGGGTTTGAAAGGCATTGTCTAAGAAGCAAAGGTACACTTTGTAGATGGCATAAATTGCTGCCATTATGTGTTAGTAAAGGGACTGATTGTTGAAGGTGTTAGATATGGTGCCCATCAAACAGGTTTCTTTTTCCTGGATGGTGTTGAGTGCCTTGAGTGTTGTTGGAGCTGTACACATCCAGACAAATGGGGAGTATTCCATCACACTGCTGATTTGTGCCATGTAGACAGTGGTGAGGCTTTGGAGAGTCAGGAGGTGAGTTACTTACTGCAGTATTCCCAAAATTCCTCCGTCTTGTAGTCACAATATTGGTATGGGCTGATCCAGTTCACTTTTTGGTCGAAGATATCACAGAATCACGGAATTGTTATTCAACCCATCAAAGTAACTTTCAGTAGAAGATTCAGCAACAGTAATACCATGAATAATAGGGATGTTGATTGCATTCTCTCTTGCTGAAGATAGTCATTACCAGGCATATGTGATACATGAATGTTACTTGTAAATGTTACGTGTATAGATGTTTATTTAAAAAGGAACTTTGTGCAGAGTTCCTGGGAGAAGAAGGAGAATGATACTGAGTGAGATGCTCAATTGGAGACCTGGTTGAGGCAAAATGGGGCTGAATGGCCTTCTGCACTGAGATAATTCTGAGCTTCAGATTTACTGTTAGCACTAAAAAGATGCGATTGGATAATCCTTATACTATCAGCAATAGAGGCATTGTGCCGAACTCCAGAGAGCAGTGCAGGAAGAACGTGAATGGTATAAGCATAGCAGGAAATGTGAAAATGATAGCACATTGTTTTACATCCTGCTGAGCATCTGACCCATTCACTCTCCGTGCGTGTTCTTAGCCTACTCTAGCACATGACCCTTACACCAAGTTGCCTTGCAGCTCCACAGAACCCTCTCTGTCTTTGCACTTACTTGCATTCTTTTCTATATATCTGGCATTGAACCCAAGCAAATGCTTTCCATCTATTGTGTAAACAGCTGCCACTTTCACTCATCGATCTCTTTTATTCCTTCATGTATGAGAATAGAGAGCTACACCTTGTAGAGAGAAGGTGGCATAGTAGTAATGTTACTAAACCAAGAGGGGTAATGGATGTTATAGAGTAATAGGTTCAATTCCCACTTTGATGGTATTTAAATTCAATTAATTAATAAGCATGTGAAATTAGAATTGTGTTTCAGTATTAGTGATGGTGGGATTGAATTTTACATATTTTTGGCCAAGTGTCAGTTTCATAGAATTTTGCTCATGGAGATTGTCTCCATGAGTCCAAATGATTTTCTTGCATTATCTTAAAAATTTGACTTATTAACGATCTACCTAATTGTTTCACTTGCCTGTAACCCCATTCTGCCACTCAACATTCAACCTGTAACTCACTGAGTGATATCCCCTGGAAGACCAGCATTCCTGCTGGCTCCCTCCATTTATAAAGGACCTCTGTGCATCCTGATGAGAAATGGCATTCTGATGCTGCCCTGCTCAGTGACGTGCACTGTTTCTGAAGATGTTGAATACAGGGAAGACAGTGGTGGTTCTCCAACAGGGACCTGGAGCTCTTGATGGATGAGGTAATGCATAGGAATGCCATCTGCTTCCTGAAGGTCCAGCAGAGGAGGCCATACCATCAGACGGTTTTGGCCTGGGCCAAGGTTGCCATTGAGTCAGTGCTGTTTCCATTGCAACGACCAGCAGTATAGCCTTCTTCACTGTACTAGGGTGAGTGTTGCACTCTTCTCTCTGACATCATTCACCCACTCCATCTCTGTTATTGCAATTCTACCACTCTCACTATTGTACGCAACATCTCCCCTCACTTGCTCTCGCTGCCCCCCAGTACCCCCACAACACTCACCCTGCTTGGAATCTGTGCCACACTCGGTTGGGCACCTCCCCACCTTTCACCCACCCAAACCATCACAAACTACTGTGTTACCTCATGCAATTCCTCCTTTTCTTTCATTCCAGGAGGAAACAGCTCATAACAGGACAGAAAGAGGTCAGATAGGGTGGAGGATTGCCTGACATTATGGTTCTCAGCCTCTGTTCTATAAGGAGAGAATCCTGGCCCTCACAGGAGAAGACCAAGACAACTCCTGCAGGAATTCTGAAACATCTATGTTCCGGCAACCGAGAAAGTACTATTCCTCATTCCCCTGCAGCTCTTGCAGTAATCGCACTCTCACAGTTATTCTTCATACACCACTTCTAAACAATGTTCCCTCTAGTTTATCACCCTCCTGTGTGAAGCTCTGAGGTTTGTGCATTGGCAGTGGCTTCTGGAAATGGGTGTTCATGCAGTGGCCTGGTGGTTAACATGCACAAAGCTTCACAGTGTCCGCATGAGGACAACTGAGAGGAAACCATTACCCACAACCCCATCTCTTTTGAATCCTGCAGGTGCCAGTGGGCTGCCCAAGGCCTTGGCCAAGAAACAGCCTCCTCCACCGGAAGAAACTTCCTTGATTCTTCCTCAAAGAGATCCAGGACTTCAGGGAAAGCATCAGAAAGGCTGCCTACGGTACCCCCTACCAGCTCAGGAACTGGCACCAAGGTGGGAGCATCAGGTGTAGCAGCTCTGGAAACACAGGCTGGTGAACAACTCACTGTGACAACTCCACGCCAGGCTGAGGATGAAATGCTCCAGGCTGCTGAGACCAGGAAACTGCTTAGGCCTAGATAGGAAAGGGATCATGGGTCTATATACTGTACTGTACATGGGTCTGCGCGTCAGTGGGCCTTGTAGTACCATCCTTCACAAATCAAGCCACTTATTCCGCCCACTCTGAGTGTGCTTACAACCATTTTCTTTCCCTTTGCACTCTTCCAATTTCCAGCACAATGGAAGTTTACAGAAAGTGCTCCTTGGACAGGGACTTACAGCTTCCACCTCCATGTGTCAGTGAAGCCCCAAACATCCAGAGTCCCTTCCTGACAGCCCATCCCATGAACCCCCTCAGTTTGCATTTCCCCAGGTCTTTAGCAAACCTGTATAATATGAGCCTGTACCTGTCCACCCTTCCCCTACCCACCCAGAACTCTAGCCCCTGACTGGTGTGTTCATACACTACCCAGTCCACATAGCCCCTCTCCTAACCCTTTGAAGCTAGAGAGCTCCTGACCAGGGACAAACACTCCCACCCCTCCTGCATTCTCCTTGTCCTAGTCATGCTTTACTGTATCCCCCTTACAAATATTGTTACCCCCTTCACAACTGCCATCCACTCAGCCTGCTGCCTGCAATCTCCTTGAGTAGATTCCCAAGTCTCATTCCCATAGCAGTGCTCCCCTCTTTGTCTCCCCACCCCCTTTCCCCTTAATTTTTCGGGGCAGACCTGATGGGCTAACTATGGCTCACCCCTGTGAGTATCCCTTGATAACCGCGGATCATAGCCTGAGAAGATGTTGGGTGGTGAAAAACATGGAGTCTCTTCACAGCTGGGTGACAGTTTCCTGCCCTGGTTTCCATGGTGAGAATTCTCATCATCTATTCTCATCACCAAATATAAATTCACCCCATAGATTCACGTGTGTGTGTGTGTGCATGTCTGTGTGTGTGTACGTGGGGGAGGTGGAGGGGGGGAAGTGTATGTGTGTGTGGGTGGCGGGGAAGAGAGAGAGAGTGTGTGTGTCGGGGGGAGAGAGAGAGTGTGTGTGTGTGGGGGGGTTGTTGGAGAGGCAAAGTTTGCCATTAATAAGGTTGTTAATAAACAATAATCACCGATAACAGGCAGATCACCATTGGCAAGTGAGACACTGAACTTAATTAAATCATGCAGCAAGTTGTCCAGGCATCGGGAGAGGCATCACTGGAATCTTCATGTATATCTGTCTCATTTCTCACCATAACCCTTATCATTCAGGTCCCTTTTAAGTTTCTGTCTCATTAAACTAGCATCAAATGTCACAGAAATTCATCATTAATGTGGGATGGAAATCTCCTGTCCTTACCCCTTCTGGCCTACATATTTTTAATGGCCTAGAAGCCACAGAGCTGAATGGCAATTAGGGCTACACAATAAATACTGGTCGTGCCACTAATCCCCATTAAAGAATGAAAATAAGAAGCAGAGAAGCAGAAGAAGACATCTACAGAACCTTCAATTAATAGCTGTAGTGTAGATGTTGTAGCTGTTAGAGATCAGTGACAATGAGGATGGCAGCCAGAAGAGTCTGTTGGCATGTGACATTCAGCTATTTTTACTCCATGTCAACAGTGACAGAAGTATGATCATGTACAGCACAATAACTGCAAGCATTCTTATTGTGACAGTCCTCATTCTTTTAACTCTCAGAGGACACACATCCATGAGGTGTTTGAGATCACTCATAATGATGACTCCTCAGGGTAGCTCAACCCCCGTGAGGATGCACAGTACTGAGGTTTATTAATAAACACAGGAAAAGTATATGAAGGTAAGTAGACAAAAAGCACGCAGATTTTATCAATTTTTTTTTAAGCAAGAAATTAGTTAAAGTAATGATCCAGACAGAAACAGAATAAATTAAAAAGGGAAATAAGGAAGTGATGGAGACATTAAACAGGCCTTTTTTGTCCACCTTTAGAGTTGAGCAAACAAAGCATGTACAAGAAATATTAGGGAGCCAGAGATCTAATAAAAGTGAAGATCTAAAGTAATTAACATTGGCGAGGAAAAAGTATTTTAAATAATTAATGGGACGAATAGTGGATAAACCTTCTTGACTTGATGGTCTACACCATAGTTTCGAGAAAATAGCTGCCATGATAATGGATGCATTGGTTTTACTTATCTCCAATTACTCAGATTCTAGGACAGTCACAGTGGAGTGAAAGGTTCAAGTTTAACCATGCTGTTCAGAAAAGATGAAAGTGAGAAAACAGCAATGGACCAGTAAGTCTGACTTGAATGGCACCCAGACTGCTAATGTTAAGGACGTGGTATCAAGGCAATTGGAAAATCAGAGAACAAGAGTCAGCACCACTTAATTAAAGGAAAATTGCGTTTAAAAAAATCTGTTCAGAGATTTTCAAGGGTGTAGCTAGCAGGGTAGACAGGTGGCAAATAGCGTCTGTTGTTTCTGCATTGCATATTCATGCAATTAGGTGCGAGACCAAAGATTAGGGTTTATGGAATTTAGAGCAATATGTTTGCATAGCCTGAAGTTTGAATGGATGGATTGGAGAAGCAGGGGCTGTTTTCCTAGGAGAAGATTGAGAGGAAATTTGATAGATATGTTGAAAATCATTAAGGGACTAGACAGGGTAAATTTGGACAAATTGTTCCCTTTGGCAGAAAGTAACAATTAAAGGCATTAACAAAAGAAGCAACAGCACCTCACTACAGAGAGTGCTACGGGACTAGAATGCATTGCCTGAGAGTTGGGGGCGTGTTCAACTGCAGTATTCAAAGTGGGGTTTGACAAGTATATTAAAAGAAAAAGAACTGGGAGAGTGCAATGGATTGGGATTAGCTGAGTTGCTATTGTAGACAGCAAATCTGATAACCATTTCAACTCCCCCTCCCATTCCTCAGACGACATGTCCATCCTGGGCCTCCTGCAGTGCCACAACGATGCCACCCGAAGGTTGCAGGAACAGCATCTCATATTTTGCTTGGGAACCCTGCAGCCCAATGGTATCAATGTGGATTTCACAAACTTCAAAATCACCCCTCCACCAACCACATCCCAAAACCAGCCCAGCTCATCCCTGCCTCCCTAACTGTCCTTCCTCCCATCTCTTCCCTCCTCCCACCTCAAGCCCCACCCCCATCACCTACCTACTAACCTCATCCCGCCCCCTTGACCTGTCCGTCCTCCCTGGACTGACCTATCCCCTCCCTAACTCCCCACCTACACTCACCTTTTCTGGCTCCATCCCCGCCTCTTTGACCTGTCTGTCTCCTCTCCACCTATCTTCTCCTCTATCCATCTTCTATCCGCCTCCCCCTCTCTCCCTAATTATTTCAGAACCTCCTTCCCCTCCCCCATTTCTGAAGAAGGGTCTCAGCCCGAAACGTCAGCTTTCTCGCTCCTCTGATGCTGCTTGGCCTGCTGTGTTCATCCAGCTCTACACCTTGTTATCTCTGGTAACCATATGACATTGTTGGTAATGATGCTGGGCTTTATTCCTTTGGATTCTTAAGGGAATTATCAGTCACATTTGAAGTGGGTAGCTCTTGTTTCTTCAAGTGCGTAGACATCTGGAAGAGTGAACTGCTACAGAACAACAGCAATGTGGCAGCAATACGTTGCTGGAGCGGAAGTCCTCACTGTTGATAAATACACCTGGATGAATTACAGCTACCTTAATTGATGTACTGTACAACCATGACATGCTGCAACTGTGGTAAGCCAGCCAGAACCACTCCCTTTAGCATTATTCATTTAGATTGGCATCATCACAGGGTAAGTTGAGATTTTCTAGCACAGTTACTGGCTTATGTATATTTAAGTAGTCAAAAGGAAGATCTTCCACATGTCTCTGACAGATCCTGGAAAGATTCAGGGACAAAGAAATTGAGGGAAGTGATGATTTTGATCAGCACTATTAAGGCACAGGTACTCACTTATTCCTAAATCCATGCAATCCTGCTCGTTAAAAGCCAGTTCACTGTTACCTTAGAAAACTGCAACCACAAATGAACACCACAAAGTGGGTATGGAAAGAATGTTTACTCTCGTTGGTCAGTCAGGACCTAGTGGCATTATTTTAAAATTACCAGTTTTTTTTAGGACAGAGATATGGGGAATTTTTTGCTCTCAGTTTGTTATCATACAGTGTGGAAGGAGACCATTTGGCCCATCAAGTCTGCATTGACCCCCCCCAAAAAGCATCCCAGCCAGACCCAGCACCCAACTTATCCACTTAATCTACCATCCCTGAACATTACAGACAATTTCAGCATGGCCAATATGCCTAACTTGTACATCTTTGGACCGTAGGAGGAAACCTGAGCATCTAGAGGAAACCCACACATGCAAACTCCACATGGACAGTCACCTGATGCTCTAAGGTAGCAGTGCTAACCACTGAGTCACCATGCCACCCCATGCATGTTGTGAGACTTTGGAATGCTGTATTAGAAAGGAGAGAAGGTGGGTCATTGAAGTAGATAGCTTCTTGTGAGAGAAGGGAATCAGAGTTTATCAGGGATAGATGGAAATGTGGAATGTGAAACTAAAACAGAGCTGCCACATTCTTAGAGTCAAGAATCATCCAGGACCAGTTTTCCTAAACTGATTGAGTCCCATTTGCCCATATTTGGCCCATATCCCTCTAAATTTTTCCTATCCATATATTTAGCCAAATGTCTTTTAGATGTTGTAATTGTATCTGCCTGTACCACTTCCTCTGGTAGCTTGTTCCATACATGACCACCCTCTGTGTGAAAAAGTTGTCCCACAATCTTATTGAATAAAATCAAATATTGTGGATGCTGGAAATGTGAAACAAAGGAAGAGAATGCTGGAGAAACTCAGCAGATCTGGCAGCATCTGTGGAGAAAGAAACAGAGTTAATGTTTCAAGTGCAGTTTGACTCTTTGTTTTAAAGAAGAGTCATACATGATCTTACTGAATGATGGAGAAAGCTTAAAGTGTTGAATAGTCTATTTCCGTTCCTCATTCATATGTGTGTACGTTCACATGACATTTTATCTGCTCTATTTCTCTAAGTAGCCCAAACTGCCATGGTGATACAGGAATGCAACACATCTACTTTAAATATTCTTGCAATTATAACATTCACATTTGTGATTCTACCTTCTTCTATTCCATTTCAATTTCCTTTGTGTTCGCACTGCCCATTCTCATTTGATTTTGTAAATTAATTTCTCTTTTCTAACTTTATTTTAACTGGAAACTCAGACATTAAACTGTTGTTGTTCTATAAATAAATAGTGAATAGTAGAAATTGTGGGTGCATTGGTGGTCGTCTACCGAGATTGTATGGACTCTGCAACAGCTCCTGTGGATTGGGGGCTGCTAGTTGGGTGCGTAGGCAAATGCATTGCTGATGAAGCATAATGTAGATAACCGTGAGGCTAAAGGGAAAACAGCGAGGCAGATTATAATCTGAATGGTGATAGTTTGGAAAGAAAGGAGGTGAGATCCAGGTGTCCTTGAACACCAGTTGCTGAAAGTAAGAATACAGGTGCAGCAGGCAGAGAAGAAAGAAAATGGCTTTTCATGGTGAGGGAATTTGAGTACAGGAGCAGGGAAGTCTTGCTTTAATTATATTAGGCCTTGATGAGACCACATCTGATGTATAGTGTGCAGTTTTGGTCTCATTATCTGAACAAAGGTGTCCTGGCTATAGAGGGAATGCAATGAAGATTTACCGGACTGATTCTTGGGATGGCAAGACTGGCATATGAAGAGAGATTAGATCGAATTGGACTGCATTTCATCTTAGCCGGTGACTTCAACCAGGCCAACCTTAAGCGTGTGCTACCAAGATACCATCAGCATATTTCCTGTCCCACCAGAGGCGCATCACCTTACCACACAACCATCAAGTCACCTAATGCTCCATCCCCTGACCGCATTTTGAAAAATCAAGCCTTCTCCTGGCTTACAAACAGAAACTGAAGTGTGAGGATCTGGTACAGAAAGTCATACAGTGCTGGTCTGAGGTAATGGTTAGCTCCTACATGACTACTTGGAGTTGGTGGAATGGACCATATTCAAGAACTCAACGGCCAAACTAAATGAGCATGCCACTACCATCACAGACTTCATCAGTAAGTATGTAGAGGATTGCGTGCCAAAGAAGTTAATCCAGATGTTCCACACTGGAAACCACCTTCTTCTGTTGGGCAGAGGTACAAAAGTTTGAAAATGCGTACGAACAGATTTAAGAACAACTTCTTTCCCGCTGTTATCAGACTTTTGAATAGAACTCCCATAAATTAGAGTTAATCTTCCTCTGTTCCCTCTCTGTAGCTATAACTTTATATTCTGCATTCTGTTCTATTACCCTGATGTGGTTGCACATTCTCTCCATGTCTGTTTGAGTTTCCTCCTTCAGTCCAAAGATGTCTATTGTGTGGCACTTTATAAATACTTTTTGGAAGCCTATGTACACCACAGAAAACAAATTGTCCTCAAGACCTGTTACTTCAACAAAAAATCAACTACTCAGTTAAAAACAAATTGCTGTAAACAAATCCATGTTTCAATTTAGGGCAGAAATGAGGAGAAATGTTTTCTCCTAGATGATCATGCATCTTTGAAACATTCTTCCTTAAAAGACAGTGGAAGTAGAGTCTTTGAATATTTTGAATGGAGAGGTAAATAGATTTTTGATGAGTAAGCATGTGATAACCCCTACAAGACCCTTGGAAAATCACAAATTAGTTTCCTTGAGGAGCTTGTTGGTTTCTCTTGGAAACAGGCAATGGCCTGCCCAGCAGGGATTCATCACCTAAGTTCTTTGTATAGCTCAGAGATAGACTATTTGACTGCAGACCAAATGGCCCTAGTTTGAATCCACATGCTCCCTGACCATAAAATATAGCCTTAGAAGGGGCCTTCATGTGGTGCAGTGGTAATGTTCCTACCCTTGGACCTGGTAAGGCTGGGTTCCAATCCCATCTGCTCCAGAGATATGTATCAGAGATAGTAGGAACTGCAGATGCTGGAGAATCCGAGACAACAAGGTGCAGGCCTGGATGAACACAGCAGGCCAAGCAGCATCATAGGAGCAGAGAGGCTGACGTTTCGGGCCTAGACCCTTCATCAGAAAAGGGGGAGGGGAAGGGGGTTTTGAAATAAATAGGGAGAGAGTGGGAGGCGGATAGAGGAGAGGATAGGTGGAGAGGAAACAAACAGGTCGAAGAGGCGGGGATGGAGCCAGT
>NC_063333.1:63474074-63565837 GCF_021869965.1 Rhincodon typus | reverse complement strand
CTCAAGCCGCACCTCCATCTCCTACCGACCAACCTCATCCCGCCCCCTTGACCTGTCCGTCCTCCCTGGACTGACCTATCCCCTTCCTAACTCCCTACCTACACTCACCTTCACTGGCTCCATCCCTGCCTCTTCGACCTGTTTGTTTCTTCTCCACCTATCCTCTCCTCTATCCCTCTTCTATCCGCCTCCCACTCTCTCCCTATTTATTTCAAAACCCCCTTCCCCTCCCCCTTTTCTGATGAAGGGTCTAGGCCCGAAACGTCAGCCTCTCTGCTCCTATGATGCTGCTTGGCCTGCTGTGTTCATCTAGCCCTGCACCTTGTTGTCCCAGAGATATGTAAATCATCACTGAACTGGTTGATTAGGTGAAATAGATTAAATAAAAATAAAAAGCAGACCCTAGGATGGGTCTGTCCTAAGCTGTGACTAGATTTTGTACACCACTAGTAGTCACTCCATTTGATGATCCTTTCCAATCAGACTTCCTGAATTATTACAAATGAGCTGAAAGGTTTTTGACAGTAGGCAGGAATATGGTGTAATCAGATCAATCATGATCATACTAAATGGCAGCACAGGTTTAAATGACCTATTGGCCACTCGTGCTCCTAGTTTGTTGCTCATATGTTAACTCTTCATTTCTCTTCCTCAGTGATTTTTTAAATCTTCACTTGTGGAGATATGCTGTCAAATAATATTGACTGTAAGTCTGCCAACTCTAACAGCTCTTAATGACACTTACTCACATTCAACTTCTAAAAAGAAGTGGATAACTATCTGAGGAGAAAGAAATTGCAGGCCTTCGGCACTAAGGCTGTGTAGTGAGACTTGGTGAGTTGCTTTTGCTAAGAATCGACAAGAGCACAATGACCTACTTCTATACTGTAACCAGTTTATGATTCAGTGATTTTATGTCTTCATTTTCCTTCGAATGAGATTCCTCTCTACGACGATTGATAAGCCTTTGACCAACTGTAACACATTTCCTATGTTTCTGCAGAGTTTCATGTCACTACCAGAACCATAATGATCACAGTGCACTCTTCCGTATTCTGAGGAGAGCAAAAAATCATTAGGATTTCTTTGCTAAGCAGTTCCATTTAGTCTGTAAAAATGTGACCCATGATTTGAATTCTCAGCTCTGCTCTAACTCTGGCCTCTGTGTCATTGGCCTCCTACACTCTTATATTGCCGCTCATTGGAAGCTCAAGAATCTAGATACTTTACCCCTTCAGAGTTAACATTGAGCTCAAAAATGTTACAATTTCAATTTCCATTCCTCCTATTAATGCATTCACCAAACCGATGCTTTGGTCTTTAATTGTTCCATTACCATCTCCTTTGTCTTATTCCAACTTTACTTTTACCTTCAAGGACTAAAGATTTATCTCGACCTCTTTTCATGCATGGTGATCACAATTTATGATCTGTCCTTTCCCAGTCCAACTGTGGTAGGCAGCACATAAACTTCATTCTCCCTCCTCGTTTCTCTTATTGTAACCTTCAGTTAAATGGGACTTGTGCTTCTGGCTGGCTAAGTGTTGATCAGGGACTTTGAAATGTGTGTTCCTGCTCACCTCCAGCTCCTATTGTCACTTAATGGGTAGTTGCAGTGATAGGAATCGGTTTCTGACTGCCAGTCCTGCAAATAGCTGCAACCGGAAATTAAAAAAAAAACTGGTGCATATGGACAGACAGAAGGCATTTGTTTGTGGATGTACTTTTTTGAAGGCCTCAATCATGCTGGTAGGCAGGAAGATAAAGGTCACCTTTTTGTGGGCGATGGGCAGGCTGTTCAGAAATTCCCTCCTTAGGGAATAGGATCCTGTAGAAAGGGATGTCAATAAAAGCATCTGAGCTGGCAGCAGTGCTGGAAAAGTTCGGTGATCTCAGACAGGTGATCAACTGCAGCAAAGGCATCTTCAGGTACCATCTCTTATCCAGTGCACAATCAACTCTCCTACTGTGTAATGCCTCACACCCCCATAATTCATGATTCAACATTTCATGGAAGTGAAGAACCAGGTCTTTACACATATATTCCACCCCTCACACACCTTCCAAAATTACCAGAGGCACAACCATCTCTCATTAAATCTACATGCTTCCAGATATTCAGCTGTTGCTGCCAAATCAACTAAATACATTGCAACACAGTTAGTAACATTATTCCCTTTCTCTTGCATGATAACGTCACATGAAGTAGAAAGGAACAGAATATAATGGGTGGCAGACAGACAATCCGAATCCTCCATCTCTACAGAGGAGATAAATCTCCATATCACGGGTCCAACTTTGACAAAGCCTGTTTTGTTGAATATCATTGAGGACATTGGGGAAGAAGATATGTTGCTGTATTTTGCTTCTTCTCAATTTCTATCCATCCTCATCCTACTATTTGGCATGATGTGCAAATTTGACCATGAATGTATTGATTTTCACTTCACTCCCATTTTGAAACTTTGGAATATTAACAAACACCTCTTGTGCAGCGAGAGAGAGAAAGAGAGAGATAGATAGAGAGAGAGAGAGAGAAGCAGCATAACGTACAAATATGTGAATTAGGGACAGAAGTAGGCCATTCATCCCCTCATGCCTGTTCTCCAATTCAGCAATATTATAGCTAATATAATTGTGTTTCAAATTCCACATTTCCATCTAGTCCTGATAGTCTCCGATTCCCCTGCCTAGCAAGAATCTATACACCTCCTGCTTAAAAATATTCAATGACCTCCACCACCACCAGCTACTCAGACAGATAGTTCCAAAATCACCAATAAGAGACAATCTAACCACCAATACTTGACATTCATTGATGTTACCATCACTGAATCCCCGACTATCAACATCCTGGGAGTTACCATTGAGCAGAAACTCAACTAGACTCACTGCGTTAACACAGTGGCTACAAGAACAAGTCAGAGGCTTGGAGTACTACAGCGAGTAACTCACCTCCTGACTCCCTCAGCCTGTCCCCCATCTACAAGGCACAAGTCAGGAATGTAATGGAGTACTCTCCACTTACCTGGATGAGTGCAGATCCAACAACACTCAAGATCTTGGCACCATCCAGGACAAAGCAGCCCCCCTTGATTGAATTACAAGCTTCCATTCCCTTCATCAATCACTATTTCTGGACTCACTCACAAGAGGAAACATGCTTTCCATGTCTACCTTGTCAAGATAATTTGGGACTTATACACTTCAATTAAGTCATCCTCACATTTTTCTAACTTCAGTGAAAACAAGCCAGGCCTGTCCAACCTTTCCTCAGAGGGCACTCCATTCATTCTGATTAACTTCCTCTGAACAGGCTCCAATACATTTAAATTTTACAATAAATAACTGGGTGGCATGGCGGCACAGTGTTTGCACTGCTGCCTCACAGCGCCAGGGACTTGGATTTGATCCCACCTTTGGGAGAATGTCTGTATGAAGTTTGCATGTTCTCCCTGTGTCTGTGTGGTGCTCTGGTTTCCTCCCACAATCCAAAGATGTACAGATTAAGTGAATTAGCCATGCTGCAGTGTTCAGGGGTGTGCTGGCGAGGTGGGTTAACTATGATAAATGTGGGGTTACAGGGATAGGTTGGGATGCTCTTCTGAGGGTCAGTGAGGGTGGGCCAAATAGCCTCTATGTGCACTGAAAGGATTCTACGAACTAGACCAAGATTGCACACAGTATTCAAGATGTGGTCTCTCCAATAGTCTGTAAAAAGAAAACATAATGCCTTGGTTTTCTACTCAAATCATCTTATAATGATGGATAGTATTCAATTTTTGACTCATGTACTAGAACACCAAGATTCATCTGCACTGGCTTTGCTCTCCTTATAAGCGTAATAAACTGCTTTTTTATTCTTCCTGCTAAATTGAATAACTTCACATTTTGCCACATTATGCGGCACTTGTCAGATTTTTGGCCATTCACCTGACCAATTTCTATCTCTCTGCATCCTCTTTATGTCCTCTTCACAACATACTTTCTACCCATCTTTGCATCATCTATAAACTTAACTATCATGCCTTCTCATGCCTGAAGAGACAGTAGAGGGAACAATGAAATAGCTGAGGAACTGAATAATTACTTCAGGAGTACTTCAATTAATTACTTCAATAATTTACAGGAAAAATGTGCAGGCATTGGAAAAGGTACAGAGGAGATTTACCAGGATGTTGCCTGGAATGGAGGGAAGGTCTTATGAGGAAAGGTTGAGAGAGCTAGGGCTTTTCTCTTTAGAACGACGAAGGATGAGAGGTGACTTGATAGAGGTATACAAAATGATCAGAGGTATAGATAGAGTGGACAGCCAGAGACTTTTTCCTAGGGTGGAGGTATCTATTACAAGGGAGCATAGCTTTAAAGTGAGTGGAGGTAGATACAGGGGAGACGTCAGAGGTAGGTTCTTTACTCAGAGAGTGGTAGGGGTGTGGAATGCATTGCTGGAGAGGTTAGTGGAGTCAGCCTCATTAGGAGCATTTAAGCGGCTATTAGATAGGCATATGGATGATAGTATAAAGTAGGGGTGGAGGTTAGATAGACCTTAGGTTTAGGGTAAAAGTTCGGCACAACATCGTGGGCCAAAGGGACTGTACTGTGCTGTTCTGTTCAATGTTCTATGTTCTATGTTTCACGTCAGTCTTCATGATGGAAGACAAGAGTATTATCCTAAAAATTCAAGAGACAAGGCGCAGAGCTGAGTATGGTGGCCATCATCAAGAATAAAGTGCTAGAAAAACTGAATGGCCTGAAGGTGGGTAAACCACCAGTCTCAGATGGACTACAGCCCAGAGTTCTAAAGGAAATAGCTGAAGAGTTAGTGGAGGTGTTAGTGGAGATCTTTCAGGAATCGCTAGAGTCAGGGAGGATTCCAGAGGACTGGAAAATTGCTAACGTGACACCCCTGTTTAAAAAGGGAGTAAGGCAAAAGATGGAAAATTACAGGCCGATTAGCCTAACCTCAGTTGTGGGTAAGATTTTGGAGTCCATTGTAAAGGATGAAATTTCTTGGAAGATACTTGGAAGTGCATGGTAAAGTAGGGCAATGTCAGCATGGTTTCATCAAGGGGAGGTCATGCCTGAAAGATCTGTTAGAATTCTTTGAGGAAATAACGAGCAGGTTAAACCATAGAGAGTCAATGGATGTTTTCTACCTGGACTTCATGAAGGCCTTTGACAAGGTGCCACACAGGAGGCTGCTGAATAAGATAAGGGCCCATGGTGTTAGAAGCAGGGTACTAGCATGGATAGAAAATTGGCTATCTGGCAGAAAGCAGAGAGTGAGGATAAAAAAGTCTTTTTCAGGATGGCAGCCAGTGAGAATTGGGGTCACAAGGGTCAGTGCTGGAACCACAACGTTTTACTTTATGCATTAATGATCTAAATGAAGGAACTGAGGGTATTCTGGCTAAGTTTACAGATGATACAAAGATAGATAGAGGGACAGGTAGTATTCAGGAGGCAGGGAAGCTGCAGAAGGATATCGATAGGTTAGGAGAGTGGACAAAGAAGTGGCAGATCGAGTACAACGTGGGAAAGTGTGAGGTCATGCACTTTGATAGGAATAGAGGCATAGACTATTTTCTAAATGGGGAGAAAATTCAGAAGTCTGAAGTGCAAAGAGACCTAAGAGTTCTAGTCCAGGATTCTCTCAAGGGGAACTTGCAGGTTGAGTCAGTAGTTAGGAAGGCAAATGCAATGTTGGCATTTATTTTGAGAGGACTTGAATATAAAAGCAAGGATGCACTTCTGAGGCTCCATAAGGCTCTGGTCAGGCCACATTTGGAGTATTGCATGCAGTTTTGGGCCCCATATCTCAGGAATGATGTACTGGCCCTGGAGTGGGTTCAGAAGAGGTTCACGAAAATGGTCACAGGAGTGAAAAGCTTAACATATGAGGAACATTTTCGAACTCTGGGTCTATATGCGATGGAGTTTAGAAGGATGAAGGGAGGTCTAATTGAAATTTACAGAGTATTGAATGGCCTGGACAGAGTGGGTGTTGGGAAGATGTTTCCATTGGTAGGAGAGACTAGGACCCGAGGGCACAGCCTTAGAGTAAAGGGAAGACCTTTTAGAATGGAGGTAAGGAGAAACTTCTTCAGCCAGAGAGTGGTGAATCTATGGAACTCACTGCCTCAGAAGGCTGTGGAGGGCAGGTCATTGAGTATATTTAAAAAAGAGATAGATAGATTCTTGATTGTCAAGGGATCAAGAGTTATGGGTAGAAAGCAGGAGAATGGGGTTGAGAAACTTATCAGCCATGATTGAATGGCAGAGCAGACTTGAACAGCTCATTGGCCTAATTTCTGCTCCTATATCTAATGGTCTTATGATCTCACTAGGTTAACACTAGTTATGAGCATTAGTTCAGGAAACAGCGTCGCAAGGCACTGCACAAAAATGAATAGTTCATTTTTGTTTATGATAAATCGATGTGTTTTTAAATATAAATGTTAGGGAGTATAAACAAAATTGGTAGTGGGATAAGTTCCAGAATACAAGAGCTTGACAAACTGGAGTTCTGAGGCAGATCAGATGGATAGATTTAAATAGTTAATAGACTTTAAAGGCTTTTCAGATTGTTTTTGTTGCTTTCTTATCCCGTGTTACGACTGAGATTGGAGAAGTGCATTGTTGCTTGAGTCCCATCATTCCATGGGTCTCAACACAGAATAAAATTACTTATTCCAGTTATTAAGATGACCAATTAAATACATTATCTATATCAGGTTTTTAAACGAAAAGAATTTTATTAATCAGATTTCTTAATACTTCATGGGTTTATTATCAAAACACAATGTACTAAATGAAAATGCAAAAATAAGTTCCATACACAGTGAATAAATAGAAGTCGAAATGCTTGCCCATCTAAGTATCCCCAAAATGTGCAGGTAAACCCACACTCATCTGGAAAAGAGGGGGGAAAGAACAGTTTCTCTGCAGAGATTGGCTTTCTTAAAATAAAGAATACTTTGGAAGGGATAGCCTAGGACCAGAAGGCATTGTCCTAGAATAAAGGAGTTCCATTTTAAGACTCAGGTGTGGAGGAATTTCTTCTCTCTGAGTGCTGAGTGTCTTTGGAACTCCTTGCCAATAGGAGAATCGGTGGTTACATGGAAAGGGCAGGAAAGTGGATGTGAGCAATATCAGATAAGCCATGCCATGAATGGCACAGCAGGCCTATGGGCTGAATGACCTACTCCTATTCCTATTTCTTACAGACTTAATGACAAAGAGTTATTTTTGAAGTTAAAAGGATAAAACTGAGGGTGTTCCAAAGTCTTCTGCTTGGATATGTGTTAAGTAATTAATCATGCATTATTGTCTCTGAAGTCTTGTAGGCACAGCTTTGCTCAAAATTACAGCCTTGAGCTGTTTTTTCATCACCTTTTCCAAAGAACAATTGGATTTCACCCTGAGCTGATATAGAGGATTTTCTTTTCAGAAATGGGAGATATTATCTGGACAGTTTGTTCATTGTATATTTCCCTCAACTCAGCTTGATCTTAGCAGACATTCTCCAACACAGCTAGACAAAACAAAAACCTCTCTAAGAAAGTCACAGTTCAAAAGTAGTCCGAGCAGGGTCTACAGCAAAGCAAACAGTTCTCACCGATCATGGTGATTTCGCGGAAGCCTTGCTAAAAGAAATCGCCAATATCCACAGTGAACTTTCAATTATTTCTTTTAAATAAACTACTCCAGGCATGCCCTCAGAACTTGAAATAAAATCTGATTTTTTGCAATTTTTCAATACTTAAATCCTCCTTATATTAAATGAAAGTATCTTTGTAACAGTAGTACACAGACTTTCATGATTCTTTGTGTAAGTTATTATTGAATGTGCCCCATATTCACTTTCTTTAGCCCATATTAAAAAGGAGGAGGTGCTGGATGTCTTAAAATGCATAAAATGTGGATAAATCCCCGGGACTGGATCAGGTGTACCCTAGAACTCTGTGGGAAGCTAAGGAAGTGATTGCTGGGCCCCTTGCTGAGATATTTGAATCATCCATAGCCACAGGGAGGTGCCAGAAGAATGGAGGTTGGCTAATGCGGTGCCATTGCTTAAGAAAGGTGGTAAGGAAAAGCCAGGGAACTATGGACTGGTGAGCCTTGTCAGTGGTGGGCAAGTTGTTGGAGGGGATTCTGAGGGATAGGATTTACATGTATTTGAAAAGGCAAGGACTGATAGGGATAGTCATCATAGTTTTGCATGTGGGAAATCGTGTCTCAATAACTTGACTGAGTTTTTTGAAGAGGTGACGAAGAGGACTGATGAAGGCAGAGCAGTGGACATTGTCTATATGTACTTCAGTAAGGCATTCAACAAGGTTCCGCATGGTAGACTGGTTAACAAGTTTAGATCACATGGAATACAGGGAGAACCAGCTATTTGGATACAGAATTGGCCAGAAGGTAGGAGACACAGGGTAGTGGTGGACGGTTGCTTTCTGGACTGGAGCACTGTTACCAGCGGTGTGCCACAAGGATCGCTGCTGGGTCCACTGCTTTTTGTCATTTATATAAATGATTTGAACGTGAATAGAGGAGGTATAGTTAGTAAATTTGCCGATGACACCAAGATTGGAGGTGTAGTGGACAGCAAAGAAGGCTACCTCAGAGTACAATGGGACTTTGATCAGATGGGCTGAGGAGTGGCAGCTAGAGTTTAATTTAGATAAATGCAAGGTGCTACTTTTTGGTAGGGCAAATCAGGACCTTGGAGTACAGGTTCATAGTTCCTTGAAAGTGGAGTCGCAAGTAGACAGGATAATGAAGTGTTTGGTATGCTTGCCTTTATTGGTCAGTGCATTGGTATAGGAGTTGGGAGGTCATGTTGCGGCTGTACAGGAGATTGGTTAGGCCTGTTTTGGTGTGCTGTGTTCAATTCTGGTCTCCCTGTTATAGGAAGAATGTTGTGAAACTTAAAAGGGTTCGGAAAAGATTTACAAGGATGTTGCCAGGGTTGGAGGGTTTGAGCTATAAGGAGAGGCTGACTAGGCTGCGGCTATTTTCCCTGGAGCGTTGGAGACTGAGGGATAACGTTATAAAGGTTTATGAAATCATGAGGGGCCTGGCTAGGAAGAATAGTCAAGGTCTTCTCTTCAGGGTAGGGGAGTCCAAAACTAGAGGGCATAGTTTTAAGGTGAGAGGGAAATGATTTAACAGGGATCAAAGGGACAGCTTTTTCTTGCAGAGTGTGGTATATGTATGGAATGAACTGCCAATGGAAGTGGTGGAGGCTAGTACAATTACAACATTTAAAAGGTGTCTGAATGGGCACATGAATAGGAAGGGTTTAGAGGCATATGGTTCAAATGCAGGCAAATGGGACTAGATTAATTTAGGATATCTGGTCGGCATGGACAAGTTGGACCAAAAGGTCTGTTTCCGTGCCATACATATCTATGACCCTATGACGGTGATATTCTGAGCTGGTGTTTTTGCGGGAAAGGTGAATTAACATACTGCAGACCAAGCTGCCTGGGAGCTGGTATGCTCCTCAGCAAAGGAAAGCTTTTAAATCTGAGCCTTTCAGCCTTAATAAAATAATGAAATTGCCAAACAGGCCTGGGAACGAGTTGACTGTCCATCATTGTCAATCCTACGTTAAACCTGGAGGCGAGATGCTTGGAGGCAGTTTGGTGTCAGGTTTGAAATTTCTGCAATTTCAGCATTTCACCTGACTCGCAACCCATTCATTTCAGGCAGTTAAAATCCAGCTCCCCCCGCAGCCCTGCACCCCCACACCCCTGCATCCCCACCACCCCTCCCAAACATGGCCACCCCTGTTGTTTCTGCCTTATGCCCGCTGCTGTTGCACAAAATCTGTGTGCAGATTCCTCTAATGTTTATGTGAATTTCTTTTATATTGTTGCTCGACCTTTATTTGCAGACGCTAAACAAGCGGTGGAAGATATTTGGGCATAGTGCTTTCTGGGATCATAAAGGAACAGAAGATTGAATGAATTACCCTTTTCCTCTGAATTGAACCAGTTTTTCAGGTGATATTGAGAGTAAGAGAAAAAGAAACCTGCCCGCATAATCTGCTGATATACAATAAATATCCTATTTCACCATCTGCTAAAAATGTATCTAAAATAATCTTTGTAGACAGTTCCAGGATGTACAAATCCAAACATTAAAAACATGATCATGTGGCCAGTTTTAATAGCTTAATTTATTTACAGGATTGGCTATAACTGCCCATATCTAGAATAAATTGATCCATAATATCATAACTGGAGATGCTAATTTCATGGTAAGTTGGTCAACCTGTATTATTAGGATTTATATCTAGACTTCCCAAGCAATGGGCATAAACTGACTTATCTAATAACATCTGCCTTTGGTAGAAAGGCTGCCTAGTTTCACATATCAATTTAAATGACTTTCACATTTGTAGTTTGATTTTAGTTGCTAGCTTCTTGGATTAGGCAGAGCTCAATCGCAAAGCCAAATCAGTGCACATTTCATTAGGGTCATGGAAGTCAGCATTATCTTGATTTAATTAAATTTTAAATGTGGTGAGGTTTGACAAATTGGAACCAGACTCAAAAATAAAATTGCATCCTTGATATATTATTGAATTGACAACATTTCCAAAGTCCTGTCAGTAAGTATTAGAAGCTTTTACCAAGCTACAATTTAGTAGCTTCCTTCCAAAATAAAAGAAAATGCTCCAAACACCGAACAGGTCAAAACACATTACGCATGGTGCAACAGTGTTACTGGGCAGAGTCTTATTACCTTAAGCATGACTCTGCCCACTGTCAAATGCGTTACATGTAGCATCCACTGTATTAAATGCATTCATCTTGGTGGGGTCTCAGTGACGGGTATATTGAGTGGCACAAGGTGAGAAACATTTCACAAGTGAGCAGGAACAGGTGATGAAGACAGTGCCATGCTCAGCTTGAAACATTCAGTGAGCTTTGGGGGAAGATATGCATGTGTTTCTGGAGCAGCAAAGCAAGATTTCCAAAATTTCCCGAGTCATTACATAACCTTACACGGAAGATGGGGCTGTCCATCTGTGCCATTATTGATGATGTGCTGACTCAGATATAGAAGCATATGATCTCGTCTATTGAAACAGAGGTCCTTCTCACTGACAGTCACAGCAGGACAGCATGTTGATACAGATACAGTACACAGGCCTCAATTCACTGGCAACATTAATCAACGTTGATAGGTCTATAGTAGTAATGGCTTTGAACTGCATGGCCTCCCGTTCATGATTAGCAGATACAAGCAGGATGCAAGGGTAAAGTCAATAGAGACTCCTCTCAACGTGCTTCCCAGTCTTGAGTGTTCTCCTTGGTCACTCTGACACAGCTATAAATGTTGCATCCTGTCCCGCTGCTGGAGATTGTCCATGTACAAATGCAGATGGGGCAGCCTGTGGTGGGGCAATGAGAGGCACTGCAATCCAGACAGTATGTTTCACAAACATGTCTTTCACCAGAGCAGAGAATTGAGCCTGTCTGCACTCCTGCTCCAACCACATGGGTAACTCTGGTAAAAATATGAGGAAGAGAACACGGAATGAGATTCACTTATACCTTCATTAATGTTCGTGACATGATGAATAACCTCATTGCAATTAAACTGTTTGTCTTGACTACTTGCTAAGTGTGATATCATTCTTAGTGTTCCATTGCACATGGAGCATGAGGAGCTGAATCGACCAGAGTTTGAAGCAGAAGTGGTAATAGCAAGGGGATCTACTTGTTGGGACAGGGTTTGTCTGAAGTGCAACATGCTACCATAGGGGCATGACGATTAATGCTGTGTACCTTGTAGTACGTGTGCCTGGATGAATGTGTCGTGTGCCCCCTGCCTGGCCTGCAGGTTGATGGGCACTTACATTAGCTGGATCTCTGGATGGGAGTATTCTGCTGGTTGATCTCCTCTTCTGAAGATGGTGGGTGATCAGCATCAACCTCCAGTGCCAGTTTCACTCCACTGTAGCGCCAGTTTGTACAGTATACAGAATGCCACCATTCTGCTTGGTAACTTTGGAAAGCTGTAGAGACAATAGTACCACATTTGTGAAAATCAGTGCTCAATGGTTACCCTAGTTATTGAATGGTCTCATCTGACTCCATATTGGGATTTTTACTTGTGTCATCAGCCCTGTCTTCAGCCAATGCTTTTTGTCACTCGGAAGCCACCCAGGGACATTGGGAACTATCTCCCAGAGTATCAGTCTGGGCCTCTGGATTACTAGTCCAATGACATTACCATACCACAGTCTCCCTGTGCCTATGCAGCATCAGAAAATCATAATTATTTAGTTTCCTCAAGGTTGCAAATTATGCTGGAGGAATTTTCAGCTCTCTTGTTGCCCTGAAAACTGTTAGTAACAGCAATTTAAATGAGTTATTCCTATAAAGGCAAGCTCTTCTTATAGATGACTTCAGGCTTCCTGCTTCATCCCTTTGCAATTCAAAGTACTTGACAATTTCCTGCCAACCATTGAATTTATAAAATGCATTTTAATTGACTCCTTCATTGCTTAAATTGCCTTTCTATCATTGCCCCACAGGTTGTTGACAACATATTTAATCTATCACTGGGAAATGTAAAATGAGCTGAGGAGACATTGGGATACCAGCTCAATGCCTTTATGCCTGGACTTTCCAACACTATTTCCTACAAAATCCACCTCTGATATTTTGGTAAAGTTTCCTACAAGACCTGTATTGCAGAAAGAAAGTAACATTTGTTTTCTATTTAACTCAGATCTTGGTGTATTCACTTAGATCTTGAACAGTTAAGGACACATTCGGTTTCCCAGAGGTTGCAAGATCAGTTTATAGAAATAATAGATTACACCAGGCTTAAGGAGATAGGGATAGATATTATAATGAAGTACAGTGTCATCTACCACTTCTGTCAATTGACTCTGCAACCACTGGGAAACAGAATATATCTCCAATTGCCCAAGATCTAAGGAGAATATTGATCTAAATCCCACCATGTGTATCAATATTATATTGTTTACTTTTTAGCAAAAGGACAGAAATCCAAGCATTAATCAACATAATTTCTCTGAAGGAACCTTCATTGGAGTCAAACTTCCCTGGCCATTCTGCCAACAGGGACAGTCAGAACATCTGCTGGGACCTGCCTGCAGGCTCTCCTTTCTGTAACCTGGAAGGAATCCATTTCAGGAAAATGGCTTGATCCCCAAAATGCTTCAAAAAGATTATTTACAAGATGAATGTGATTTACTTCCACATGCAGTAGCCTTAAATCAATGTTACCAAGGATCACAATATCCACTTTAGCAGCTGATTGCCCTATTTCCCAGCAGCTTGCAGTAATTCGGTGCCCCGATCTCATTTTAATTAAGTGCTCACCCACCCCCACAGCACTGTCCACTGTAGCAATGGTCAGGGTGATGTGGTACTCACAATCCTGGTGTCAGTTATATAACCTCAGAGTTTGGAATTTTAGGCTGTTGCTTCTGGGTGGTAGCTACAGCGATGTTAACTGACAGAGTTTCAATCAAACTTATATTAGCCAGCTGGTTTATAATATCGCTTGGTAGAAAAGTAATAATGACTATAGTGTGCACAAGGTAATTATACAGAATTTGCAGTGAACCTAAATTATTGTCTATATTAAAGCTTTTACTGCACTTGCATGAATGGTTTAATGATGCCTTAAACCTATGTCAGAATTTGTAAACTATTGTAGACATTACCAAATTTAGCTTAATGCCAGAATTCCACTTGCACATGGTGGTAAATCAGCATAAAAATTAGATATGTAGTCACAATATCCCGTTTTTATGCTGCAAAAAAGGTTTGTTCTTTAACAGCTAGACATTTAGTGTAATGTTGTTCATTTGAAACTACACCTACAGAATTGTTAATGCAGCCATGCACTGAAAGTCATAATTTACGTAGCTTGTTTAAGAGAATTTTCTCGTATTTTTGTTACTGCCAAGTGAAACTTTGCATTTGCAATTTCAGGCGATACTGTTTGAAATGAAGAGTGAATCCTTGATGTGAGGAGTTGCATACAATGAGAGGATCGTGTAAACAAAGGAGATGGACATGGACTTGCTCTGAAGAATAGCTTATCATCTCAGCCACAGATTCTGTGTGCATTTTGACTTTGAAACAAACGTAAATGACATTTCAGCTGAAGGTATCAAAAGTATCAATAAAAATTTTTGCTTCATTGTAAATTAGTACCAGTATTTTTCTAAACAGCCGCAATAGTTGTTTTGAACTGAGAGTCTAATTAAAATTCACATAGTCCTAATTCTTAACAGAATTTCTCTGCAGCAATTATAGTGGTTTCATCTATAGTCACTGTTCACTTTCTTATTTTCATTCAGGAATAAACTTCCTTAAGCATACAAAATATAAACATGCCCACTTTGTTGTTTTCAATCTTTATCTTGCCCCATGTCACTCATTTTAATCTGTGCTCGGTTCTCTGAAGATCTGTTTTCCAATTTTCCCTGAAACCTTTCATTCCATTTAAAAAGATTTGACACATCATCTTGCCAGATGGCTCTAGATAATTACTTCACTGATAATTGTGTCTGACATTGTGTATGTCTCAGCAGTTCACTCGTGTACTGGCTCATGGTATGAAAGCACAAAGTTATCTCAGGCCAACTCAGCCTTGGCATACTTTACTTACAGAATAAATCTAATCCTTGAAGCTTTTCTTTTAGAAATCGCACAGTATAAATTAATTAAGCAGATTTAAAATATGAGAATCAATTTTACAAAAGACCAATGTTTCAATGCAACAGCTATCCCCAGTGTGAATTTAGCACATGATGAGTCACTAAAAAGCTATTTGACCCCTCTGCCACTGCCAGTGGCTACAGAATGGTTACTATACCATCTGATGATCTCTCTGGCATCTTGATCCTAGAGCTGGATGTTATCAAAACTGAAGTAATTTTATTCATACCTGTAGTCCAAACTGTGTCAATTTTTTTTTGCTTAGTTTTACTGAGACTTGACATTTGTGTTACAATTTAATACATACAGCTGAAGTTGAATGGTCTGCCTATGCATGCAGTATCAGGTGTTCGTATTATTTCCCCATATAATTTGTTTTAAGTTGGAAACGAGGTCATATCTGTGAGCTGAATTTAACAAGGAACATCACGTCACTGAGGTTGGGGTAAAAAGCCAATCTCACGTTTGCAGAAGCACAGTGTATCAATATACCTTTAAAGGACATGCTTATGATATTATCACTGTCTTGTATCTTGTGACCTGAAGGGATAAAGATCTCAAACTCCATCTTATCTCAGGTCATTTGAAGCATGACATGCCATTGAAAGCATGCTGTTCTGTTTTAATCCAATAATTTAACATTAGGCCAGATTCTATGAGTCTGTGATTGTAATTTTTGTATATTATAGTTAGCTGTGATACTCTGTTAGATACTTCAATACCATGATTTACAGGCCTAGTATATTGTGTTACAGAAAATAATAAAAGCATTACTGCAACAGGTAAGATGTTGGAGGCAAATTCGTATCATGTTATCAGTGGAGGCTATCTGTAAAAACATTCAAGATCTTGATGGCAGATATTTAAAAAACTAATTGAAGACTAACTGGACTACAACTCTAGGCTACAGAGAATTCAGCCAAAAGAATCTTTTTTGCAGCAACAGTTGATGTGAATACAGACAACAATACAGAGCTGTAGCTTTGTCATTATTTACCAACAAGATGAAGCAACATTCTTTTGATTAGAATATAAATTATTTTAAGATAAAATAAATTTCGCAGATTGATTAAGTGAAAATTTAAATAGCTACGGTCCACTACAATGTAGACTACTACAGAGAGCTTGTAGCCAAGAATGCCTTGTTCCTGAAACCTGAATTAAGAGTAAGTCTCTCATGCCAGCTGCAGAGTCTAGTTTTTAAAGAAAAAGCACTTTTAATTTCCGCTGACACAAAATCAAGGAGCCTTTGTTTTACAATGACGTAAATGTACAGGACAACATTTTAAAGGCCAAACAATAGATACTAAGAACCTTATTATGAATCAGGCATCCAGTGACACCTTTACTAAATTAAAAAATATGCAGTTCTGTTTTATAGATCAAGCAATCGATGATCAACTATGAGCATAGGAGGCGTGAGTTGGCATTGATACATTGGGGAGAGTTACTTAAACATTCAAGGAATGCATGGGAGAACTGCAACAACTGTTTACTCCTGTCTGTCGCAAAAGCAAAATGGGTAAGAGGGCCAATTCACAGCTTACTAAGGAAATAAGAGCTAGTATCTGATCCGAGGAAGAAGCATATAGATTGGCCAAGAAAAATAGTAAATCTGAGGATTAGGAACAGTTTAGAATTCAGCAAAGAAGAACCAAGGGATTGATTAAAAAGGGGAAAATAGAGCACAAAAGTAAGCTTGGAGGGAACATAAAGACTGACGTTAGGAGATTCTACAGGTCCTCAAAGAAGAAGAGATTGGTAAAGACAAATGTAGGTCCCCTATAGCCAGAAACAGGGGAATGTATAATAGCAAACAAAGAAATGGTTGAGAAGGAAAGCTGACGTTTCGGGCCTAGACTCATCTTCAGAAAATTTCCTGCTCCTCTGATGCTGCTTGGCCTGCTGTGTTCATCCAGCTCTACACCTTGTTATCTCAGATTCACAGGGATCAGTGCTGGGATCCCAGCTACGCACAATATATATTAATGATTTGGATGACGGAAAAAAAAGTAACATCTCCAAGTTTGCAGATGATATCAAGTTGGGTGGGAGCGTGAACTGTGACAATGGATGCAAAGATCCTTCAACATGATCTTGACAGGTTGGGTGAGTGGGCAAATCAATGGCAGATGCAGTATAATTTGGATAAATGTGAGATTATTCACTTTGGAAGCAAAAACAAGAAGGTAGATTACTACCCGAATGGCTGTAAATTAGGAGAGGGGAGGGTGCAGCGGGACCTGGGTGTCCTTGTGCACCAGTCGCTGAAGATAAGCATGCAGGTGCAGCAGGTGGTAAAAAAGGCAAATAATATGTTGGCCTTCATTGCGAGAGGTTTCAAGTACAGGAGCAGAGATGTGTTGTTGCAATTATACAGGGCTTCAGTGCGACCACACCTGGAATATTGTGTGCAGTTTTGGTCTCCTTTTCTAAGGAAGGATGCTCTTGCTCTCGAAGGAGTGCAGCGAAGGTTTACCAGGATGATTCCAGGGATGGTGGGACTGACATATGAGGAGAGATTGACTAGATTAGGATTGTTTTCATTGGAGTTCAGATGAATGGGGAGGATCTCATAGAGACTTACAAAATTCTAACAGGGCTACACGGGGTAGATACAGGGAGGATGTTCCCGATTATGGGTGTGTCCAGAACCAGGGATCACAGTATGATGATTCGGAGTAGACGATTTAAGACGGAGATGAGGAGACATTTCTTCACCCAAAGAGTGGTGGGCCTGTGACATTCATTACCACAGGGAGAAGTTGATGGCAAAACATTGAATGTATTCAAGAGGCAGCTAGATATAGCACTTGGGGTGAATGGGATCAAAGGTTATGGGGAGAAAGCAGGATTAGGTTTTTGAGTTGGATGATTAGCCATGATTGTGAAAAATGGCAGAGCAGACTCGAAAGGCCGAATGGCCCCCTCCTGCTCCTTTCTTCTATGTTTCTATCAAGGAAAAAGAGCTCTTAAATTCTTAATTTCCATTGGTAAGGAAAAGCTTCATAGAAGTAACACCCATTTTTCTGTGAACAATCAGAAAAATCAGGAAAAGAATCTGGAAATTTCTCAAAAAGTAGCTCAAGGTGAAACTAACTTCAAAATTAATAGACTCCAGCTCATGTCATATAGAGACCAATCCCAGGGATCAGTTGATTAATTTATCAGAAGATGTTGCAGGAAGCAGCATGAGTGAAGCCTTTCTGAAGTAAAGTGTCAAAGAAGCTTGTAAAATAAGTCATCTCTTATACACCAATTAAAGCCTTTTAGGAAGGATCCAGTGCAAGAGAAAGAGCCAAACAATTGACATATTATTTGTGAATAGATTTAAACATGATGCCACAGTGGTAGGCCTACAATAATTACATGGTTAGGTACAGCCAATGCTATTTCTACAATCAGCAAAGTGCATTAAATGAACAAAACCTGTTACAGTTGCAGCTTGTACATCTATTCAATATCTGTCCAGCCTTTCATGATATCTTTAAAGCATCTGGCACCAAGGGACGTTGATCATGCATGTGCAGGAAATCTGGGTTCTAAAGACCAAGCCAGACTACGAAACAAAACATAATCAACCAACACGATGGTACAACACCATAACATTGGCAGAAAGGAAAGAGTAAATAAAGTGAAAAATGCACGCTCATCAATAAAGATCAGCATCAACTAAGCAAAAAGCAAATTTCAGAAGACGACAACTTTTCTTATTGATAACCTTAAACACTGTTGGCATTAACACACGATAAGAAGTTTTTACAAGCATTTTTATTATGTTCTGAAAAGGCAAAGCAGCGCAATTAAAATTAAAATTGATATAGACCGTAGTGGCAATGTATTATCAGTTTTCTCCTAACAGGTGAATCAAGTTTTATTTCTGATGAACCAGTCACCCTCACCTAACTATTGTTAGTTCCTGAATCTTCCAAGATGGGAGATCTTGTATTGATGTCTTAAAATTGGTAGAACTGAGAAAGTTTAGGCCATGATAATGGAGAAAGATTCATGCCAACAGGCTTGGAAAGGAACGACAAAATTATCTCAGCAGACCCAGGAAATGAAAGTGGGACGAGTCAATTAAATGAAAAACCAAAGAGTTGAGATAGGAGTGAGATTTCCCTAGGAATTAATCATTTATGAAAGGATAATGCTATGAAACATATTGAAACTTTGTTTTGGTGTGTGTGTTCAGATCTTTCTCACTATCCTATATGTAGATTTTTGGGTATTTTGTGTCATAAACTTATCTTCTGTTATTAAAGAACCTTTGCAACCTCATCTGGAAATATTTCCAGTACTGACCACCATGGTAACTAACTGCATAAGATAAACATTGATTTATCAGGTTCTAGACTCTGATGTTGAAGACATTCTCACGATTAATCCATTACACTTTGACAAGCACCAAAGTGAACGGTTGCAGTCGGCAAATTCTAAAGATGAGCAATTAAAGACTTTCAAAAGATCATTATCCTGTGATATCCTGACAGTGTTAAAGAAGTATCTGAGAAGATTTGTTCTTTTTTATTCTGTACAGGGACAAACCTGGTACTTCACAAGAAGTCATTTTCAATGGCAAACAAGTTCTGATGCCAAAAGCATCACACCAAAGTACTGTGTACAGTTACTCCAGGAACACATGGATATCAAATGTATACGATGGCTAGCACATGAATCTGTGTACTGGTCAGTGATGTATTAGAATTCATAAATTCAAGTGATGCATGTCACTAAACAATCCCAGCATTACAGGGAGCCTCCATACAATGTTCCATCCACTGTTTGGATAAAAATAATGGCAGAGCTATTCACACATTCACATATGCACAGAAAAGATGATGAATTACTTCTCTATATTATCTATTGTTCAATGTCTTAGCAACACAAAGAATGTGAATGCTCCTGACACAATGAGCGTTATTTCCGTTTATTTGGACTCCCTAATGAGATATTGTCTGACAATGGACCATTACGAGATGTGTAGTAAATGGGAAGTGACTGATAATTATATTGTTATAGGGTTCTGGTTTGTGATCAGTAATTTGCCGATTCTTCGTCGAATCACCCCCAGATCCCTAGTTCTGCAAGTGGACTTATTTAGGGAATGTGAAATGAAGAAGGCAGTAGACAGGTATTTCAGGGACAAAAGAATCTCTGCATTCATTAAATACAAAATGTGAGTATATTACAAGAAATAAAAGTCAATTACAAGACAATGAAATAGACACTATCAATTAAACAGAGGACTGTTCTTAAATACACTATTAAATTAAACACAGGTTAAATAATATTAGAAGCTAAACAGTAGCTTTAATTGCAGAAACTTTAATCAAGCTTCCTAATCTTGGGGTTCCCTGCACTGTCACCACCCACCTTCCCCTCCCTGCTAGCTAGGTTGGATACTTTGGGGTCTCGACGAATAAACACGATTTTGAAATGCACCTGGCCATTCCCACTTGCCGTAGCCAGTGCTTCAAAGAAGACTTCGAACAGTGTAGGCATTCAGTCGGGTTGAGTCTACTGATATGGTGGGATGCTTTGGACTTAATGGGTGACTACTTGGTTTTTCCTCACTCAGTGGTGGTTTTGCAAGCTGGTTTTCGTCTCAGGGAGTGTCTGCGGCCTTGTCAGTCAGGTTGGTGGGTTTTGGAGGCCAGTGGTTGTCAGGTGTGCTGGTGTGCTTGGTTGACATTGGTTCCCCTGATGCAGAACATGGCTATGTTGGTTGGTTTCAGGATTGCCATCAGGATCCTCCGGCAATAGCTGTGCAGGTAGCTCTTGGGCTGTAGCTGTCTGAGATCCCTCTTCTTGGGATGGCTGTGGGGATGGCTCTCAGGGCGGTAGCTCTTTTGGATCCCTCTCCTCAGGCTAGCTGTAGGGAGAGCTCTATTAGGTGAGGTCAGGGCCTGCAATTATACTAATTGCAAGTCTCTTACCTTCGCACCAAATCTGCACTAGCCATTGTGTTACTACTGCACCCTTTTGAAGCAATTGGTTTCCTGATAGTTAAGCGTAGGTGAAAATGTATTTTGATAAAGTGGATTGTCAGGTAGCTCTGTTCATGAATATTAATCAAAGTTGAACGTCTGGTATCTGCAGAGGCCCATTCTGTCTGGCTCGGGTGGGGTTTAGGTCTAGCTGATTGTTCTTTTAGAGTGGTTGCATGAATTGGATTTTCGGGCTAAACAATGGTTCCAAGCAGCTATCTCTGTCTGTGTAATTTTCCTAGATCATAGCTCAACTGCCTTTAGTTTTTAACTTTTAAAAGCTATTGAAAAGTCCAGGATTTTGGTCCAGTATTTCAGAATGATGTTTGCTCAATCCTATATCATCACACCATTATCCATGCTGAAATGGTAGATAGTTTTGTGTCAGGGTTTCAGGAGCACAGAGCAACTTTGCGATGATGTCACTGAGCTAAACATCATTGAGCACAGAGTAGAAAGATTGAGACAGCGTATGGACATCAAGATGGTAGTTTAGTGCCTATATAATGTAACTATAAGTTGGAGTCTGGTGTATGTATGAATGCTAAATGTTATAATTTATAAGGCTAATGTTTAATGAATAGTGTTACTTTGAAATCTAAGCCTGAACATAGTTCTTGACTCTGCCTTCTCCTTGACTAGTCTGTCTCAAACCCAAACCCATTGCATGGTATCAAGCTGTTGTAAAGGGAAAATTTCTGACAGAGAATCCCACAGTGAAATCACCAGAACACTGTTTCTCAAACAGCCTACACCAGAGTTTGGTAACTCTTTGCAAGCTATCCCCAGTAGATTGTCTCCTTATATTGATTACAATTGTTCTACTCTTTTAAAGCTCAATTTTAAGTTTGTCAGAATTAGTAACCATGTTCTCTTACATGTATTAAAGTCAAACTTTTTCTGCACCTCCTCTGTAGCTGTAACACTATATTCTGCATTCTGTTCTATTACCCTGATGTGTTATGTAAGGTAAGGTTTGTCTGGAAAGCACGCAAAACAATACTTTTCACTGTGTCTTGGCACTTGTGACAATAATTAATCAAATCAAACTAAATCAAATTAGTCAATATTAGGGGAAAAACACCCACTGAAAAAAAGTAAAGAGCATGAAATGCCTACTACCAGCTAAGGGAAGAACAGCAAGTCAATTGCCACAAAAAAGAGGCTGATTACCCAAATCCCAAAACAAATTTGAGCCCTTAAGGCAACAGCCAAGAAGAAAAAGAATCCTTTCTACTCAAAATTCTAGGTTGAGTTGAACAGTTCTGGCTTCTAACACTGAGTTAACAATATTTGGACTATGTGCTCAATGAACAAAGTTAACAAGAGTAGGTAAGATAATTCTTTCGGTACAGAAAATTGATTGTAAACAAAAGGAAAAATTAGGAATAAAAATTGTTTTTCTAAATCAAACTATCAGATCCTTACAATATTTATTATTTCCATGGCTTTATAATAAATTAAAAGGTGCTTTATCAATTTTATTCATTAGAATATGAAAATTTGTACGAAACGAGTGTGAATTAGATCACGTGATGTTGAATTTGATGCAAAAATACCTCAGATACAGAAAATCAACTGTGTGTAAAGTGATGGCAGCTATCTTTAATAGTCAACAAGTAATTGAATTGTCTGAAGATTCTGAAGAAGAGTCACACTGGACTTGAAACCTTAACCTCTATTTCTCTTTCCACAGATGCTGCCAGACTTGTTGAGTTCCTCCAGCACTTTCTGTGTCATTGAATCTTATCAAGCAAAGTCATTTTGAAAAATTTCTACCAACAGATCTTTGGGAACTCCTTCAACTATCTTGGGAAAGGAAAACTTCAGTTTGTTCTATGAAGATGCCATGTTGGTGAAGGGAAACCTAACTTTACATTGAAAACAGCATTTAAAAAAGCAGAAACTTCAAATGCTTTTTGTTTTATGACCATAATAGTAATTTCAAAAGTCAACAACTTTAATTGACTGACAATGCTACAAAACAACAGAATAAGGTACAGGAGGTCATAGTTGTATAGAAGGTCACCTGTTGCTGTACATCCAAATAACGGGCTTGTAACTTCTTAAAGAGAATTGGTCTATTGTAGAGGCTAGGTGTGGTCAAAAGCTTACCAATTGCCTCACCATATCCTGAAATGTTGTGGGCCATTCACTAGCTTTGGAGTCAGGAAATCTTGGACCATCTTTGTTTTCCAGGGATCCAAATATTCTTCCAAATCAAGAAAACAATCAACAACTTCATGAACCAATTAACAATAAAACAGTTCAACAAAAAAACCTCCCATCTCTATGGTATACTGCATGCGATAACGTCAGTGTGAAATGCTACCCAATCTAATACAATTGTATCTTGTCACAGTTGTGGTTGCAATATCCAACATTAGCCAAGGGAATACTGTCCAGCAGTCCATATATAACGAACTCTGTAGCAAAAGAGGTCATTTCTTGATGACGTGCTACAGTCTGAAGAACATACCAAGCAACAATTCAAAATGTTTCCAATCCAACATGTACATTCATGTCTTGGAACAGAACCTCGAAAAACAGGTCAATACTGCATGGGGACAAGATTCACAACAAGAACAGCTGTTTAGGAAAATCCTTTGTATTTCTCTCGCACAGAATAAGTTAAACAGTCACTCAATGTCTATTTGGCAGAGGTCACTTTTATAAGTGGTTATCCAACTAAATTGAAGCTAGTTACTGGTGTCAGTGTAAATTCTCAGATGATACCCCATAGTTATGGTAGAGATGGATATTTTACCATCTGATTTGAAACTGTGTGTAGCCGGAGGTACTGAACCTACAGAAAAGGGATATAGGACATTGTATTGGCATTCAAAGAAAACATATACAGAGAAAGCATACATTGTCAGTAACCAACAATCTCCCCCATTGAGTAAGAAGGCATGCTTTAACCTTAACCACCTCCACAGAGTGCAGGCACTCCCATACATGCAGAAAGTGTCGTTTAGCACCAGTGTCGCAAATTATTTTCTGATCTGGGACAACTGGAAACTCCTCATAACACCAGTTTGAAAGCTGATGCCAAACCAGTCTGATTCTTTATACCTGGGAAAATCCCTCACCGACTGGCAGGAATAATAAAGAGACAATTGGAGGCCTGGTCAATATGTGCAGTATTTCCCGTATGCCTAAGCATACAGAATAGTACTCAAGGATGATCACAGTTCCCAAACCCAATGGGTCCATACAAATTTGTATTGGACCTCAGCTAAACCAAACATTGATACAGAAATTCATCCTAATATCTGAATGTTGCTAAACTTTCCATGAGTAGGATATTTATGAAGCTGGATGTCAATTTTGGGTTTTGACAAGTCCGTCTGCATAAGCTGTCATCATGACCCTTTTTCGTTGATGTTGTTTTGTTAGACTAGCCTTTGGTATTGCTTCTGCATCAGTGATCAGGCCACCAGATTGATTGAATTTCTGATATATCAGAAGACTGCAAAGAAAATGCAAGATCACTACCTTTATTTCTAGCACTTTTATACCTGCTCATAGACTTTATTTACCTACTTATCGAAGAACATGAATCAAGTCGAAGACTTCATAGAATCCCTACAGTATGGAAACAGGCCATTCAGCCCATCAGGTCCACACCACCCCTCCGAAGAGCATCCCACCCAGACCCATTCCCCTACCCCTGTATTTCCACATGTCTAACCCACCTATCCTAAACATCCCTGGGCACTATGGGCAATTTAACATGGCCAATCGGGCAATTTAACATGGCCAATCCACCTACCCTGCACATCTTTGGACTGTGGGAGGAAACCAGAGCACCCGGAGGAAACCCACGCAGACACGGGAAGAATGTGCAAACTCCACACAGACAGTCACCGGAGATTGGAATCAAACCCGGGTTCCTGGCGCTGTGAGGCAGCAGTGTTAACCACTGTGCCACCGTGCCGCTCTGACTTGAGGAGGACTAGGAGAGATAAGGAAGAAATGTACAGTAAATGTAAAAAGAAGTAGTCTAGGCGATTCATTTAAAAATGGATATGATTGTTAATCAATGTTTATGAGGTGGGGAATACAGCTTGGGAAAGTGTGTTGGGTAAAGCCTTTAGGCCTCTGACCTCTGTATGTTCCTGGCTGACATCAATGGGAAGGAAATGTGGGCTGCTCACTCAATGGTGTTGAGAGATGGGACGTTTGGAATCAGGAAGCTGTCCTGGAGTTATCGGTGTTAGTTAAAACAGCACCTGACCCTGGTCTGTGATAAATGCATTGCCCAGTCTCAGAGCTGAGAAGGAGGACAGTGCATCATGCAGATATTCACTGAAAATTTAAATGTGATTTTTATCTGGAATCAAAGAGAGTTATATGAAAGAATTCTCAAGAAAGGCAGAGGTATAAACAAAATCAATGCTGCAAATTGTAAAAGATGCTGCAGCATCATAATAAACATATATGTGTCACTATGGATGGCAGGGAGACATCATAATGCTTGTAGATCAGGCAGAGGAAACAAGACGATCCCACAGTTTAGCTATGATAGCCCTCCTCTAGGTTGCCAGCAGTGGGCAAGAGGTTCTCATGCCAACTGATGGCAAAGCAAGACCTCCCTGCCTGTCAAAAGCTGCCAGGATGGAGGTCATGGAGGATTTTAGCAGCTTAGGCACTGTCTCATGGATTTGGATCCAATGTTGTGACTGACTAAGTGATTTCCTGAGATCATACAAGTGAGTAAGGCTAGATAATAGAGATGGGCACAGATAAAATGTAATGGCCCCACTTTCTGGGCACTCTGTAAAGTTGATTGGTTGCATTATACCTATCGGCATGCCTCTGATGGTCAACAATCCTGCTCTCTGGTACTCCATTTCACCCCGTGCCACTAGATTGACATCCACCCTTCAGGTGGATCGTAAACTTGAGCTTCTGCTATTCTTCCTTATCCACTCATTCTAATACTTCTCCTCCTCATTGTCTTTTCCACTTTATTGGAGGTTGTGTCATCCACAGAAACCACTGCCTTAATTTTAGACAAAACACACAAGGTGAAGTTTAAATGGGACTGCACTCAACCCAAATATACCTACAACTTCTAAGCATCCAGAACTTTAGTAGCTGAACTTAAGTATGTCCTAACAAAGTAATTATTAAAAATAAAGTTTATCACCTGCTCTCCTTACACACAGATTGTGTTATAGAAGATTGCACATATGATGGCCTCTACTGAGCTTAAAAGTTTTGTAATTGAATATTTATTCACAATGGGTGGGTACTTGATTTCATGGACCAGTGCCCACCGTAATATAGTATTCCAGCATGATAATATTGGGAACATGACCCAACGCCATTGTGCCTGATACTTTGTTAGCACAGCTGGGTAACAGACATGTCCAGGAATTATTCTGCCCTACTTCTAGAGTCCTGTGCACAGTTTTGGTCTCCTTACTTAAGAAAGGATATTTAAGCATTGAACTTATTTCAGGAAAGGTTTACTTGATGATTCCTGGGATGAAGGTGTTATCTTCTGGGGAGAGATTGGACAGGTTGGACCTGCATCCATTGGAATTTCAAAGAATGAGAGGTGATCTTGTTGAAACATTTAAGATTCTTAATGAATTTGAGGGGGTAGGTGCTGAGAGGATGTTCCCCTTTTGGGAGAGTATAGGACTAGGTGGCACATTTTAACATCCTGGATTGCCCATTTGAGCCAGAGATGAGGAAAGGCCTTATTTTCTTTCGGTGATTTCTTTTTTTGTCTGTGAAATTTTCATTTTTAGAGAGCAATGGAGGCAGAATTATTGAATATTTTTAAGGCTGAGTCGGATAGATTATTGAATTCAAAGGAATGGAAGGTGAAAAAATAAACATAATAGTGTGTAAATTACAAAAAACTGGCATGCAAGTTCTGTGGGCAACAGGGTAGGCAAATGAAATGTTGGTCTTTACTTCAAAGGGAATGGAGTATAAATATGTGAATATTTTGCTAAGTCTATAAAAGTTATTTGTCAGACCTCAACTGGAATATTGTGAAAAACTTTGGTCCTTTATCGAAGGAAAGATATACTGGCATTGGAGGCAGTCCAGAGAAGGTTAATGAGGATGATCCCAGATAAGGAAGGAGTGTCTTATGAGGAGAGGTTGAGTAACTTGGGCCTGCACTCATTTAAAGCTAGGAAAACTTGAAGCAACCGGATGGAACCTTCAAAATTCTTAGGAGACTGGATTGGGTCAATGCGAAGAGGTTGTTTCCCCTTGTAGAGAGTCTCGGGCTAGAAGGCATGGTCTTAGAATAATTTGTTGCACATTTAAGACAGAAATGAGGAGGAATTTCTTTTCCCAAAGGGTTGAGAATCTGTAAAGTTCTTTACCACAAAGGGCTGTCAAAGCTGATGCATTATGGATATTCAAGGCTGAAATGGACAGATTTTTAATCAATAAGGAAATCAAGGATTATGGGGTATAGACATGGAAGTGGACTTGAGGATTATTAGATCAGCCAAGATCTTATTGAATAGTAGCGCAGACTTGATGGGCTAAATAGCCCATTTCTGCTCCTACATCTTATGTTCTTGGACTGTGAATTACTCAAAGTTCAATGACTTTGTCAGAGACAACCATGCAACCATTTAGCTGTGACCTTACCAATCCATCGACAGCATGTTTATGGTGATGGGTTTTTTTTTTGATGTTGACATGTTTCAATTTTTCTCATTTAAAAGTGAGAAGATTTGCTAGTGCCATTCAGGAGGGTTTTTATCTAAAACAGCAAGGAGGTGGGAATCGGAGCAGCAGGAGGAGAAGATAGAAGATGGATAAACGATGGATTAATGAGCAAGGTGGAACAATAAAAAGTGCATTGAGTAAGACGTGGGTGAGAAATAATAAAAAGATGCTGAAGGGCAGGACGGAGTGGGTGGTGAAAATTAAAGTTCCACAGAGAAATGCATGGAATGTATGGAACAAATTAAATGACCTGCAGCACAGATTCAATTTGGAAACAATGACATTGTGGTCATTATAGAGACATGGCTGCAGCATGGTCAGGACTAGGAATTAAGCGCACCAGGTTATAAGGTTTAGAAGAGGGATAGAGAAAACAGCAGAGGGGATCGAGTAGCATTACTGATTTGAAACAGAATCACTGTTATGGTGAGGTAGGTTGTAATGAGCGGAAAACACCCTGTGAAAACTTCATGGGTGGAACTGAGGAACTGAAAAGGAACTAAAACCATAATGTGTCATATATAGGCCACCTGCTAGCAGCTCAAAAGTGCTGGATTGCATAAATTCTGCAATTAGGCAACTATGTAGCAAAGGCAGAGTAATATTTTAATCTTAACATGGGCAAGGAAGTTTGTGAACTTCTAGAGTGTGTCTGGGATAGTTTCCTGCAGCAATGTGTCTTGGATGCAACAAGGGGACAGGCAATATTGGATTAGTAATGAGCAATGAGCCTGATTTAATTAGCGACAGAGTTATTTGTGAGCATTTGTCAAATAGTGATCTTGTAGTGGATGTAGCAGATCACAGACTAAAATATTGGATTTAAGTAGGGCAGATTTCAATGGGATGAGGCAGTCCGCAGTAAACTGGGAAACTCTGCTAATTGGTAAAATAACCAAGGAACAGTGAACATAGTGAATAGGAGCTGTTGTACCAATGAGAAGGAAAAGTTCCGACAATAGACAATTGCTGATGCAACCTGTGAATTCCCGTAGACGCACGCTTTGTCTTAAAGAAATGGATACACCCAGAAGAAGAATTCACAATGAGAATTCATTCAGCCAGGTGAGCAAGGAAAAATCTTGAGTTGCCCTGCTTGGTCTATTCTTCCCATTAAAACTTGAGCTGGAGATCACACAGGTGAGCAGCTGAAATGCAGAAAGGCTTATGAAATTAAGGTCCTAAAGACCTAAGATTAAACAAAACTTATTTCCTTGCAGATGTGGACTGATCTGCTGTGTAGTTTCACATTTTCACTTGTAAATTTGAGATTTATAGTGCTTTGAAACACAGGGACGTAAGACCAGGAGAAGGCTACTTATCTGGTTTAAACTGCTCCACCATTCAGTGCAATCATGCTTGATCATTCTCCTTATTTCTTTTTCCCCATTATCCCCAAATTATCCCATTATTTGGTGTTTAGAAATTTGTCAATCTGTGAACATTCTCAATGATGAAGTTCCCACAGCCAACTGGAAAAAGAATCCAAAAGCATCATAACTTGCCAAATAAAAAAAATTCCTCATCTTGGTCTTAATTGGCTTCTGCCCATTTTTGTTATGTTCACTAGTTCTAGACTTGCCACCAGAGAGAGTATCTCATCAAAATTCTGGAGGATACAGGTCAAGTTTGTTCAATCTCTCTTCATAGAAGTCCCACCATCCCAGGAACAAGTCTGTTGAACCTTTGTTGCATTCCCTCTTTGGCAATATTATCCTTCTTAAGTTTAGGGGGCTAAACTGCACACAACACTTCAGGAAATGTCTAACCAAGGTTTGACACATTGGAAACAAGTTGTACTCAAATCCTCTTGCGATAAAGACTAACATTTCATTAGAATTACCCACTTGTGTGTTAGCTTTCGGTGCTGGATTGACAAGAACACAAAGATCGCTTTGTGCATCTACATTTTCTAATCTCTTAACATTTAAGAGGTACTGTGCACATCTGTTCTTTCTGCCAAACAACCTCACATTTCTACACATTATATTTCCTCTGCCATATTCTTGCCCATTAAGTCAGTCCAAATCCTTTAGAAGCTCTCACATTTCCCGTTTCACTTTGTATCATTCAAAACTTGGAAATATAGCTTTTGGTTCTCAAGTTCAAATCATTGATACATATTCTGAACAGTTAGGCCCAAGTACTAATCCTTTCAATTCTCTACTAATCACAGCCTGCCCTTAATCCATACCAGTACATTGCCTTCCATTTAATTTTGTTAAACCATCTTTTTGTTGGGGATTATATCAAAAGCCTTTTGATAGTCCAAATATGCCAGGACTTTCAACTCCTCTTTATAAATTTTGTTAGTAAGACCCTCAACCAAATTTAGCAAACTTAATTTTCCATTCACAAATCCATACTGACTGTGTTCAATCAGCTCATTGTTATCTAAGTGTTTATTTATCATTTCCTTCTGATTAGATTCTATCACATTCACTGCTTCTGATGTAAGATTAACAGGTCTCTGGTTCCCCTTTTACTCTTTCCCTCACTTCCTAAATAGTGAGGTAACATGTGTTTCTTTTCAATCTGTGGTAACCATTCCAGAAATTTATAAACTTTCAAAGACGATCAAAATTATCGCCACAACCATCTCTTTCAATACTCTGTGATGTACAATATCAGATTCTAGGGATTAATCAACCACCATTTGCTTCAGTTAATCTAACATAACGTACTTACTAATACTACTTTCTTTCCATTTTTCATTCTCCTCATTATCTTGGATCTCTAATTCTGAGAGATTTCTTGATTCCTTCTCTGTGAAGACAGCCACTAGTTTATATGCCATTTCTCTATTTCCATTATAAGTTCTCCTGATTCTGCATTATTTGAAAACACTAGTTTTCAGAGCGTTGCTCTTTCATTAGGTGTAGTGAGAGACGAGGCATCAAGACACAGAATTTATAAGTAAAAGATCAAGGGATCATACAACTGTATTGAATAAACCTAAAGTGGCTGATGACTCCCTGCTGTTAAGTCTTTAATCAGTTAGAAAGGAGATGCAGGTTTCGACTGATTAAAATGCAAATCCCAGAGCTTCTTTCAAGTCACTGCCCCAAATAACTAAAGGTTTTATTAGTGTATACAAGAGGTGACATCTCAGGTCAGATGTTGCCTTGTGGGTGTGAGGCCTTGTTTGGAATTTGTCTGTGTTTTAACTTGGAGTCAGGCTGGTTTTATTTTCAAAGCAGGGATTTATAAAATGACCCATTGACTGACTGTGTCTACTAATTGTGTGCTTTTTGAATAAAATAGAATGTATCTGCAAATACAAATCTGCATATGCAAATTCACCCCGTAGATTTAAATGTATGTGTGTGTGTCTGTGTGAGAGAGAGAGAGTGTGTGTGTGTGTGTGTGAGAGAGAGAGAGAGTGTGTGTGTGTGTGAGAGAGAGAGGGAGAGAGGGAGAGAGTGTGTGTCCATCCCAGTCCAACACTGGCATCTCCACACTATTGACCCAAATGTTGAAGTTTTATGTACCTGTGGAAACATTTGTGGACCATTTTTGTTTTTTGTTTTACATTTATATTCAGTATTTCTTTACCAGTATCCTCAGGTTTATGACAATTTCAGACAACTTTATAAGATTTTTCTTTTAATCTTAGACAATCTTTGTCTTCCTTTGTAAACCATAATTGTCTTATTGGGATTTTTATTTAACATTGAAGGAATGTATGGTTACTATAAACTATGTAATAATTCTTTAAAGATCATCCATCAGCTAAGTACTGTCACACCTTTTAATGTGTTATCCCAATATACCATAGATTTAGTAAGTCTGCATTGCCTACATTATGTGCTTCTCTAAACTCCTGTAATGCTTCACATTACCACTACATTTCTTTTAAAAAAGACTCTTGTTAAGTGGCATATAAACAACTCCTACCAATGTTTGCTCTCCCTTGCTGTTTCTGAAACTCACCAAAACAGGCTCCACATTTTATTTCTTTTTTTATTCTTCCAGTTAATGTTTCTCCCTTACTGAAGTACTGACCCCACCCCTTCTGAACAGCACAAAACCACCTGCCTGACTTTTTCCAGTCCTTTTTGAACAACTTCAAATGTTCAGGTTCCACTCTTGCTCACCCAGCAGCTATGTTTCCGTAATGATAATTAGATTATACCAATTTACCCCTACTTGCGCTCTTAAATTACCCACCTTCTTATGACTGCTGCATGCATTTAGTTAGAATGTAATTAATTTTGCCTTTTTGACACTATTATGCATTCTGTGTTTAACTGATGTACATCTGTGTTTTGCCTGCCTTCTAATTTCACTTAAAAATAAAATCAAAATAGAGTTCTGAAGAACAGACATGTCGGACAGAAAACATTAATTCAGATTTTATCTCTCCACAGATGCTGCCAGGCCTGCTGAGATTCTTCATCATGATTTGTTTTTATTTTCAATTTCATTTGCTAGTTTTCCACATTTCATTACCAGCTTTAGTTCCTTTCAATCTGGGCTATTTCTCAGGTTCCCTTTCCCCCATCTGACAGGTTTAAAACATTCCCAAATACACAACAAACCTCCCAAGGAGGACAAAAGTCCAAATCCTGTTTATGTGTAACCTGTTCAGCCTGTCCAGATCTCACCCACCCTCAAACAGTTCCATTGATGCAAAAATCTGATACCCTCCCTACTACACCAGTTACCCAGACACATGTCCAATTGATCAATCCTCCTATTCCTATGCTTATTAGCATGTGACACCTAAAGTAACCTTGAGGTTATTACTCTTGAAGTCCCACTTTTTAATTTTTTTTCCTAACACCCGAAAACCTTCTTTCAGGACCTCATCCTCTTCTTACCCATGTCCTTGGTACCAATGTGGAACATAACGTCTGTCTATTTGCCCTTCCCCACAAAAATGTTCCATGATATTTTTTAACGCTGACACCAGGAAGGCAAAAGACCATCCTGGAATCATGTTGACTGCTCTAGAAATGTCTGTCTGATCCCCTGACTATGGAATCTCCCATTCCTATTAACCTTCCACTTCCCTACCTGCCTTCCTATATGGCTGAATCATCTGTGATACCAAGGACTTGGCTCTGGCAGCACTCTCCCCATCACCCTCACCCATATACAAAATGGAAAACCAATGGGTCAGCAAGATAGACTCAGGGGACCCGTGTGCCAAGTTCTTTTAAACTGGTGGTTATCCATTCCCATCTCTGTCTCATAACCTGCGGTGTGACCATGCCTCTAAGCATGTTGTCCACACAGCTGTTTGCCTCATGGATGTAGAACATTGCTTCAGCTCTGAAACCTGGAGCTTAAGTTTCTGCAGGCATTGATACTTCCTGCAGATGTGTTTGTCTGGGACATATGGCGCATTCATGACTTCCCACATGCTGCAGGATGTACATTCCACTTATGCTGAACTGACTTGCTGTACTTGAAAAGTTTAAACTTGTAACTTGAAAAATTATTCATTACAATTAGAATAAGTAAAATAATTTAAGACTTGAATATCAATTAGTTTCTTCCCTTAAACCAAAGTAAGAGTCAATTATTTGTGGCTAAAGGATGTTAGGAAAAGAAACGTCTGGATTCCTCTTCACTGAACTTCTTTATTCACCAAACTCATTTTACATTCTGTGCATTCAAAAACAGCACTCAGTGCCATTCTTGTGTGAGATGTGCAATTTGGTAGACTCTTAAATATTTGATGACAGTGCAGAAAAATTCATGAATGTCAATTTTAAAAAAAGCACAAATTGTGACAACTGGTTAGCGATGATTCTTCTTCATGTATGATATGAATTCCACGACACCAGGTTATAGTTCAACAGGTTTATTTGAACTCAGCATCGGAGCGTAGTCCCTTCATCAGTTGTCGGTGAGAGAGGTAGCATCAGACACAGAATTTATAAAGCAAAGATCACAGGGTCACACAACTGATGAGGTTGTATTAAACAAACCTAAGATGCTGTTAAATCTTTAATCAGAGGAAATACTCACCAGGTCTGGCAACAATTGTGACGAGGGAGAAACTGAGTTCAAGTTAATATTGCTTCTCTCCCGCCACAGGTGCTGCTAGATCTGCCAAGATTTCCTAGCACTTTTTGAATTTTATTTCAGATTTTCAGCATTTGGAGTATTTTGCTTTTGTCCCTTCTAGTCATTTTGCAAAGACTGCAGCTTGAACTGATGTTTTAAAGGCAGTGTAGAAGTTTCCAGACAATTCAGTTGTGCACATGCTTTTATACAGGATGCACACACAGGCCTGGGGCCATTGAAAATGTCCCTGAACAGATCAGGAAATGGTAAATGGTTGTCTCAAGATCCCATTCATGGGCATAAATTAATTTAAAGGCGTGAATCATTTCAAAGAAATTTTCAGATAGCCTTAGAGGTGATATCTTTCCAGCAAATCTGAGCTGCATTGAAACTCCACAGTTAGTTCAACGCACTGAGTGCTTTTGTAGATCTTATAATGTGCCTATTAAATTGATTAATGAATGATTCCACACCAATTATTGTCAAGTATTTTTATTGGCTAATCAGTTATGACTTACATTCAACACCAAACAAAATAATCCAAAGAGCTATGGATGCTGGAAATTAGAAACAAAATCAGGAATTTCTGGAAAAACACTGCAGGTCTGGCAGCATCTGTGGAGAGAAAGCAGAGTCAATGTTTCAGGTCCGGTGACCCTTCTTCAGAGTGGATGCTGCCAGATCTGCTGAGTTTCTCAGGCAATTTACCATTTTGTTTGTAGTCTTAACACTTCCAAATTCCAAAAATGACCTATGAATAAATGAACTTATTTCTGTAAATGTGGCAGCAAATGCAAAAGAAAAATCAATTCTCATTCAACTGCCAAACACTAAGAACAAATGGAACCTTGTAGAAATCATGAATAGTGTTTCTCACTTCTGCAAAGTCCAATTCAGTAGGCCATAATTGGATTTGTAGAATCACTGAAAATATAACATAGGAGACTATTCAACTCTTGCGTCTGTCCTGCTTCGATAGGACACATCTGTTCTTGTTTTCTGATGTCTCTTTTTCACAACCAGTTTCTCAGTGAACTAGATATTACATGTCCCTGCTAAATGTGTTTTGGGGAGTGGACATATAAAATAAGGTGGGTGTCCAGTCCACCACCCTTCCATACATCTTCCAAGGTCACCTCATTACATGGAAGGTGGGGGGGCACTGAAATTTGCAAACCACCTACTATGTTAATAAATTTTAAGGGCAAATTGAGTGTTTTAAAATCTCAATTCACCCCATTTTTACTCCACATACACCATTACATAGTTGGCATGGGGCCGGCAAGCTGGAGAGGGCCGCCTCTTTTTTTGCTAAGGTTTATAAAACAATTTGATGGGAGTGGTCATTATCTCTTGAGGGTGTTTTCTGCCCACAGAGGGCAGCACCACCCAGAAGATAGTACACTCCCTTCCTTTCCCACCTCATGTTATTTAAAATCCAACCCCCTCATTTCCCTGTCTCAGGTGGCAAAATCCTATTAAATAAAAATTGTTTTAGTTTGTTAAAGTGCCTAATGATCTGAATAATATGCTGCCTATGCCATAATACAGCTGGTGTAGGCATTTGGGTGGGGGTGGGTGGAAGGATGCAGGGAAATCATTTGAGGGTGCCCTGCATACGGCAGGGTTGCCTCCCCCAAAATATCACCCCCTTCCTTCCAAGGCACCCACCTTTAAACAGGACCTGTGCTCCCCTCTTCTCCCTTTGCTTGAGGATCTGTTTCCAGGACAGCCCTGGCCACCTCCGGCTGCTTCCTGCACGCCAGGCAGGACCCACTATTGAGCTCTGGCAATACTGACAGCAATGGAACTGCCAGCCAGATTGGTCCAGATTGGCAGGACTTCATAGGAATTTGGGGATTTCATAGAATCCCTACAGTGTGGAAACAGGCCCTTCGGCCCAATAAGTCCACACCGACCCTCAGAGCATCCCACCCAGACCCACCCCCCTATAACCCAACTCATCTACACATCCCTGAACACCAGGGGCAATTTAGCATGGCCAATCCACCTAACCTGCACATCTTTCGACTGTGGGAGGAAACCAGAGCACCCAGAGAAAACCCACACAGACACAGGGAGAATGTGCAAACTCCACACAGACAGTGACCCGAGGGTGGAATTGAACCCCAGTTCTTGGTGCTGTGAGGCAGCAGTGCTAACCACTGAGCCACCATGCTGCCCCTGAGGGTCAGAAGTCCCACTGTTAAGCAATTTAACCTGCCGCCAGTGAATTAGGGCTGTGGAGCAGACTTTCTCAGCATGAGCGAGCTTGCGATCAATTTTCCTTCTATGGGGTTGAGCAGATAATGCCATCCCACAGCCGTAATATACAGCCCTGTGATCCTACACCATGTGGGGTTTAGGCAATACTTCCCCAGTAATGTGCTGAATGAAGCAGGGAAACAGCAGGGATGTGCCCATAGTGTTGCATGAGCTCACTTTCCCCACATTTATTGTGTCTCTTTCCATTGATCCAACAATTTCCAGTACAGTCCATAAATTGTGTGCTTTTTGAACAAAATAGATGTATCTGCAAATACAGATTCACCCCATAGATTCACATGTTTGCTTGTGTGTGTGTGTGTGTGTGTGTGTATACTGTGGTGGGTTCACCTGTAGTGCGACATAAACCCAAGATCCCAGTTGAGGCTGTCCTCATGGGTACCAAACTTGGCTATCAGCCTCTACTTCACCACATCTCCACTCTCCCTTCCCCCACACACACACTCAATTTCTCTCTCTCTCTCTCTCCCCCACCCCTCCACACACACACACACGCGTGCGCGCACACACACACACACACACACAAACATTCTCTCTCTCTCTTTCTGTCTCTCCTGCACAAACACACATATATGTAAATCTATGGGGTGAATTTGTATTTGCACATGCATTCTATTTTGCTCAAAAAGCACGCAACTTATGGACTGTCAGTGAATGTGGTGTTTTATAAATTCCCTCTTTTGATATAAAACCAGTCTGACTCCAAACCAAAACACAAACAGATTCTAAACAAGGCCTCGCACCTAACATGCATTGTCTGACCTGTCTTTATACTGATTAAACCTTTAGTTCTCTCAGGGCAGTGACTTGAAAGGAATTCGGGGATTTACACATACATATTAATCAATTAAAACATTCTAACTGATTAAAGATTTAACAGCATCTTAGGTTTAATACAACCTCATCAGTTGTGTGACCCTTTGATCTTTTACTTATAAATTCTGTGTCTGATACCACCTGTCTCACTAACAACTGAAGAAGGAGCGAGACACCGAAGCTTGTGTTTACAAATAACCCTGTTGGACTATAACCTGGTGTCATGTGATTTCTGACCTTGTCCATCCCAGTCCAACACCAGCACCTCCGTTTCAAATTCTGAATAACTATAAAGAATTTGACTCAAGTTGTCAATATATTAAAAACAAAGGTTACCTGATATGAGAGGTAAAGATAATAATAAGCACTCACCTTGAGGTTGCCACTAAGATTTATACTTTTTGCCCATTCTATACATTATTGAGAAATGTTGATGTAAGCAGATGCATTTTCCTGTCCTCACCATTTTTAGCTATTAAACAGATGTGTGCATAAGAGGGACTACTGCTTTACCCTTATGTCTCCTTCACTAAAATTTATCAACAGGGAAGTATTTCCCAACCTCAGTAAAAGTGCTAAAGTATTTTATATCTGAACATTTCCATCCATAAAATTAATAAGTAGCAGAGTATAAACACAAAAAATAACATGTGCCTGTCTTTAAAGGCAACAAATGTAGTTTTAATATAGCATTCAACTGACCTAAAAACTGTGACTTCCAACTTGTGATTTGTGACATTATTTGATTTTTTGCGACAAACGTTAAAGCGCATATTGCCGTCATATTTGACTTACAAGTTTATATGTTGGGTTAGGAACAGAAAGCTACCGGATGCATTGTGATTGTGAATTTCCTTAGAGCTGGTCCTTGTTCTTTATCATAACTTTGCCAAAAGTGCGATAGAAAGTATGTCTGGATTTTCAGAGAAATGGCAATCTCATGCTTCTTGCCACCATGCCTCCATTTTTTCATGAAAGGAAAGAGCTCAACATTTCTGAGAGGTGATTCTAATCAGTGCTCCTTCAGAAATCCAGAGCTGTATTTTTATCTGACAGTTCTCTCAAAGTGGGGCAGGACAGTATGGGGAAGGCAAACTGTGCACCCTTTTCACTCAGCTATTGTATGCTGTAAATTGAAGGCCTGGAATCACAGACAGCCACTTTAATAGCTGCAGCCAAATGGTAAGGACATAAGAATTCAAAGATCAAAAGTCCTGTCTACAATGTTGAAAGTTCTTTTCTCACTCTTCTGTTTGATTTTGGCAATGATGACAAGTTGTTGTTTGTAGTGTGATGATCATTCCTCCATTTGATAGTTGATTTAGCAGAACTAGGTCTTTTCTCATTTTAGAATTCTTTCTTTATAAGCTTTCTTGGTTTCACTGACTTTTACCTACATGGAACAAAAAAAAACAGAGACAGATGTTTCCTTTTTCAGCTACATCTGCTTGTGGTGTTAGTGTTACCTCTAGAACATAGCACATAGAACAATACAGCATAGTAACAGGCCCTTCAGTCCACCATGTATGTGCTGGCCATGATGCTACTCTAAACTAATCTTATCGACTCGCATATGGTCCATATCCCTCTATTCCCTGCCTGTTCATATGTCTGTCCAAATGCCTCTTAAACTTTGCTATTATATCTACATGTACCACCTCCAATGGCAGCACATTACAGGCACCTACCACCCTCTGTGTAAAAAACTTGCCCCGCACATATCTTTTAAACTCTCTACCTCTCACCTTAAACCTATGCCCCCTGGCAATTGACATTTCCACCCTGGGAAAATATCTCCAACTATCCACCCTATCCATGCCTCTCATAACTTTATATACTTCTATCAGGTTGCCCCTCAGCCTCTGCATTCCAGTGAAAGCAATTTTATCCAACCTCTCCTTATAGCTAACACAATGCAATCCAGGCAACATCCTGGTTAACCTCTTTTGCACCCTCTCCAAAGCCTCCATATCCTTCCTGTAGTGTGGTGACCATAATTGCACACAATACTCCAAACATGGCCATACAAAAGTTTTATACTAGTGGTAGACTGTGTTTAGCTGTTGCTGTGTTCACCAAATACAATGATAAAACACCCAGAAAGTGTTTCTGTAGCTGGTGTGTCTCTTTAACTTCATTCAGGCTTTCAGTGATTATTGACAAAGTTATAAATTTTACTCCCATCTAGGAGTAAGTCAATTTTATCCCACTGACAATTTCTTAACAACTCATACTACCATTGCTTTGGAAAAAAAAAAAAACAGACTCCAATTGCACTTTGTACACTTATCCCATTAATTAACATTTCAGATTTCAGATTTCAGATTTCGGATTTCGGATTTCGGATTTCGGATTTCGGATTTCGGATTTCATTGTACCCTCTGGAGGCAAAAGTATCTCTGTATCTCATGAATGAGCTTGAGTAGCTCATGTTTCTCTTAATATAGTTCAAGGTTGATTAACCCTCATCTCACTTATTCACCTCACCTGCACTTAACAGTGTTGTTTACCTCCACTTTCTGGGTTGCAATCAAATCAATCATTTGATTGTGGTGTTTTACTTTTGAGTTCCCTTTTTGGACTTATTCTTATGAACTCCAAAATATCAATTTGATTTCTCCTTTGATTTTCATCTCCACTCTCAAGACTTTCATTTCTGATCAAGGAGGGAATCCTGGGGTATTCCCAGCTGTCCTTTCTTTACTCCTTCTACTGCTTTCCTTTCATTCTCCCATCCTCTACCCTCCTCAGGTTTATGGGAATGATGGATTAGGTCATAATCAATAGCCAATACTGTTAACTGTCTAGCATCGCAACACACTGATCTTTAATGTGGGGTCTTATTACAAAAGGTTTTCAAATTCTTCCAAGAAAATAATTCTCTGAGAGCTTTATCCATGGTACTCACTCATAATGCCTGCATCTACTTGTCAAAATTACTTTGCTTTATCATTTCAAATTCAAAATAAGCTTGTATAGCCTGCTTCCTCGAGTTTCTGAACATTTGCCTATATGCATTAAGAACTAACTTATATACATTGAGAACAGCCATTTTTACTGCGTTATAATCCATACAAACTTTCTCTGACTGTGATGTATAAATTTGCAGCACTCTACTTGTCAACTTGCTCTGCATGGACAATGTCTAGTTTCTCTTTGGCCATGTCATTTATTTTGCCATTTTCTCAACTGATATGAAGAGTGCCACCAAGTCCATTTCATAAGACTATAGAACTGTAAGAACTAGGAACAGCAGTTTGTCTTCAGAGTGGTGTGGCAAACTGCTATCTTGAACCCCTGTAGTTCATATGATATAGATGCACCCACAAAGCTGTTGGGGAGACAGTCCAAGAATCTTGCCCCAGCAACACCAAAGGAGTGGCAATATATTTCCAAGTCAGGAAAATGAATGTCTTGTAAAGGAACCTACAGCTGGCGGTGTTCCTATGTTTCTATTGCCCTTCTCCTTCAAGATTGTAGAGGTCAAGCATTTGGAAGATACTCTTTATGTCGGCTTACTGAATTTCTACAGTACATCTAATGGATGGTACACACTGCTGGTACTAAGCGTCAGTGTTGGCGGGAGTGAATGCTTGTGGGTGTGGTATCAATAAAGCAGCTGCATTGCCTTGGATAGTGTCAAGCATCTTGAGTGATGGAGGTGCACTCATCCAGGCAAATGAGGAGCATTCCATCATTCTCCTCACTTGTGCCTTGCAGATAGTGGGCAGGCCTTGGGAATCAGGAAATTAGTTACACATAGTAAGATTCCTAGTCTCTGATTTGCTGTTGTAGCTACTGTATTTACATGGCTAGTCCAGTTTAGTTATCGGTCAACGATAACTCCCATGATGTTGATAATGGGGGATTCAGCAGTGGTAACGCCATTGAATGTCAAGGGGTGATGGTTAGATTCTCTCTTGTTGGAGAATTTCAATGTTTGGCACTTGTGTGGCACCAGTGTTACTTGCCACTTGTCTGACCAAGTCTGAATATTCCTCAGATCTTTCTGACATGGGACATAGCCTATTTTGGTATGTGAGGAGTGGTGAATGATGCTGACATTGTGCAAATATTGACAACCATCTCCACTTCTGACCTTACAGTGGTCGCTGATGTAGCAGCTGAAGATGGTTGAGCCTATGACATTATCTTGAGGAACTCCTGCAGAGGTGTCCTGGAATTGAGATGACCGATCTCCAACAGACATAACTATCTTCCTATGTGCCAGGAATGACTCCACCAGTTGGGAACTTTACTCCTGGTTCCCACTGGCTCTAGTTTACTGGGCGCCTTGATATCACACTTGGACAAATATGGTCTTGCTGTCAAAGGCAGTCAATCTTATCCTGTCTCTGGGATTCAGTTCTTTTATTCCATGTTTGAATCAAGGCTGTCATGTGATCAGGAGCTGTTGGAACCTAACCAGAGCAGTGAGCAGGGTATTGTTACTTAACTTGATAGTACTGTCAATGGCACTTTCCATTACTTAGTTGATGATCTAGTGTAGACTGATGGAGCGATAATTGGACAGTTTGGATTTGTCCTTTTTTTAATCTATAGGACATATCTGAGCAATTTTTCACATTGTTGGGTAGATGCCAATGTTGTAGCTGTTCTGGAACAGTTTTGGCTAAGAGTACAGCAAATTCTAGGGCACAAGTCTTCAGAGGTATTGCCAGAATGCAAATTCCAGTGGTTCCAGTTGTTTCTCGATATCACATGGACTGAATCAAATTGCCTGAAGAATGGCATCACTGATGTTGGGAACCAGTGGAGGAAACTGAGATGGATAATCTACTCAACACTTCTGGCTGAGGGTTGTTTCATATTATTCAGACTTATCATTTGCACTGATGGGCTGTGCACCCCAGCATTGAGAATTGGATATTTGTGGAACCTCCTCCTCCATTGAATTGTTTAGTGTCCATTTGGGAGCAATATCTGCAAGTGCATCTCTTAAGGAATGAAATAAAACAGCCTATGATTCTCTGTCAATTGATTACACTGCAGCGTCCTAACAAATGTGCAATCAATCATGCACTATGTTGTGTTCAAAGTTTAAGATAATGAGGAGGAGATTATTCAAAGCAGCAATTAACAAAGCAATATTGATTGACTAAAAATAAAGATGTGTGCAACAATAGCAAAAGAATTGTTGTAAGTTAGAGATGACGGAAAAATCATCTTTTCTGAAACAAGCTTTGCCATGTATCCTTATATTACGGTACTCAGAAAACATGAAACTTTATTAAAAATATTCAACTCTGGACTGAATGAATTAAAATGAGATAATGATTCTATTCCTTAACAGTTCGGCAAAAATTATCTGCATGTTGGCAGTTAAAAATGTGCAGATTGTTAACTACAGAAATCCTTTCCATTGTCTTAGATGTTAACTTGCAAAATTTTAAGTGATTTCAAGGTGCCTGTGAAACACAGATGGGGATTCATAAATGCAAGTAAATTGCAGCTTTTAATACCATCCTGATGTAGTTTTTTCCAGGAAAAGCCACTTTCCCCACAAAGCACAAACTGCTCACTGGCTGATGTGAAATCAGAACTGTTCCTTGTGGCAAATATCAAATCTTCGCATGTGATGTCAACAGGAGCAGGAATTAAACTGAGCCTGACAAGCAAACTTATCCCTTCCAATTCCGAGGGCTTCCTCCAATTAGAGTGCACCCCCATTCCCCATCCCCACCATCAAAGTCTTTTCCTAAGAGTTCTGTCGAAAAACTATCTGTAAATAAGAAATAGAATGGCTGAATACATCCAGCAAACAAAAATCAGTGTGGCCCCCTTCCGCCTCCACAGAGCTGCAAATTGATTTGTTGGAGTGACAGAATCCTGCACTGCATTTAAATTCATGGCTGCATTTTGTTTTCAGAATGTTGTCACATTTTATAAGGCACACATTCTGTAAGTTAAATCATTGCATTATAAAACAAATACACTAATTCCTAATGACAAACACAGAGTTAAATAGGATTGATTTGACAATATATCAATGAATTGCTGCCTTTTTGTAAGAATCAGTCAAATTGCTGTCACTTCTATTTAAGGATAGCTCTTACAATGAATATAAATCATCTAGTGATAATGCATGCTGAAGGATGAACTGTTGTGCACAACTGTAGGAATGCATCAATTGTACAATATTTGAAGTTTATTACAACTTGGAACACTATATTTTGATTTAAAGACTATCCAATCCTTAATCTAATAATGCGATTCTGAATTGTAGGACATTTTACAACATCAAACAAACAAATGAAAGCAAGCTGGTACTGTTTGTAAAAATTGATCTAATACTTGAGTGAGACATCTTTTCATTGAAATGTTTGTGTCTGCACAATTTGATGTCTTGAGTTTCATTTTACCATCAGATATGTGTTTACAGAAGTTTGTTGACTTTTTGAATAATTGTCAATCATTAGAGTTTTATATTAAATTTGGATCTGTTTTATAGTTAAAAAAGATAATCTGGACGAGTTGGATGATTGCCCCAACAACCCTAAAGTGGACAAAAAATTAATTAAAATGCAGTTGGGTGACTAAACTGTTTCTGAAAACTGATACTTCGACTAGAAGAAGATTCTGGACTCATTTAGGGGAGGTGCTGGTCTAGTGTATCATTGCTGGACTGTTAATCCACAGACCAGGGTAATGTTCTGGGGACCCAGACTTGAATCCATCTACCATCTGGTAGATGGTGGAATTTGAAATCAATAAAAATCTGGAACTGAGAGTTTAATAAGACCATGAAACCATTGTCGATTTTTGAAAAAAACCTATCTGGTTCACTAATGTCCTTTAGGGAAGGAAACTGCCAACTTTACTTGGTCTGGCCTACATGTGACTCCGGTCCCACAGCAATGTGGTTGACTGTTATCTACCCTCTGTAGTGGGCAATAAATGCTGGCTTAAGCAGTGACATCCTCATCCCATGAATGAATAAAACATTGAATGTGAAAAACCCAGACACATCTTCCAGGTAAAGCAGCAATTTAATTCTGTCTAGTCTACTGCATATGCCGTATGCATTGGACTGGGTGACCTCTTTGCTGAACATCTCTGCTCTGTCCATAACAATGACCCCAAGTTTCCAGTTGCCTGCCATTCCAACAATTGACAATGGATACATGATCATCATTAGACTCTTAATTCCAGATTTCAAAACGCCACCATGTTCCCATAGCTACATTCTGTCTCAGTCCTGCTGCACTGCTGCAGCAAAGCTTAATGCAAGCTGGAGGAACAACACCTCATCTCCATCTAGGTACTTTACAGCCTTCAGTACTTAACGCTGAGTTTAATAATTTCAAAACATGAACACCCTCTCTTGCCCCACACCTCTAGATCCTGTCCTGGATAAGTTGCTCCCAGCATAACCATCTATTTTCAAATATTTGCACTTCGCATTAGCACCTTCCCCACCAATTATCTCTCTCTCTCAGTTTATCATCGACAATCTCTTTATTTGCCTTTCCCTTTCCTCTGTATTTTTCTGTCCAGGCCTTGTCCCTATGTGTTCAATTCACTCCTCCCACAATCTGTCATCAGCATAAATACTACCCTTTCCCAGCTTTTTTTCAATTCTGCTGAAAGTTGACTGGATTTGAAATGTTAAGTCTGTTTTTCTCTCTACAGATGCTGCTTGACTTGCTGGGTTTCTACTGCACTTTCTGTTCTTGACTAGAAGTCTCCTTTAGTTGTCTCTATGATGGATATAACTTTGAAAATTCTGAAGAAAAATGAAGAAAAAAGTTCTGAAAATTCTGAAAAATAATGTTAAGAGAGCACATTTTACCTCCTTAATATTAGTGATCTTAACTCCTTACCAGATTGTGTCTTGATTCACTTATTTATAACTCATGGATATTTTAAAGTAGGAATTAAAATTTAATATTTAGTCTGAGTACTAAAGGCAAATATCTCTGACTGGAACAACATTAAATGTTTCACAGCAAGACAAAACACCCATATTAGGGAGGTTTTAACATTGATTTCAGAAGCCATGAAGTTTCATATTTTCAGATGATCTGAGGCAAATGAATCTCCCACTGATTACCACCTACCATGGCCCCATTAACTGGTTGGTCAGCTCTTAGCTATGTTACTTGAAAGGAGAAGGGAGGAAAGTAAGGTTACAGGACATATTTTGGAGACCAGGCTTTAAGAACGAAACAAAATGCCCGAGAGAAAATTGTAGCAAGATATAAACTGTAGTTAAAGGAATGTAAGTTAGTTCTGGAATACAGAGTTAAACTACATTGTGTGAACAAGACAAATGAGCAATGATTCCAAGTAATAATATGTACTTTTCAGACTTCTTTCTTCAAACAATAAATGATTAATGTAAAGAATTGATTTAGAATGGTGGACCTAAAAACCCAAAACAATTTTAGAAACAATTAGATGTAGCAGTGAGGGGACTGTCTGTGGTGTGAGTTTGCCACCAGCAGGGTGTTTTACATGTTGTGGCCGTGCTTCTGTTATCCCTTGTAATATAAGAAACTAGCTGTGATCACTTTGCTGCCATGGGTGACTCTATCAGGAGCAAAGAGTTTGTGATGGGTTTCGCGGGATTGTGAGAGTGGACATGCTTCTCCACCATGCCATGAAGGCGATCCTGGAAAGACCCAGCCATACTTAAATAATTGAACTGAAGCACTCAGTCAGAGTGAGGGAGTAAATGGACTCAAGGCCATTCGTGGATTCCCCCAGATGCAAGGTCTTTCCACCAATTAGCAGGGATTTCATTCTCTCAACATGCAAATCCTCTCTGAGGAGCAGTCATGATGCTTACATTCTCCATCACCCCCCAGGTGCCACAGCTGTTCACCCCTCCTGAATGTCTTGAAGACGGGGTACTTATTGACAAGAGATGGTTGCTGACAGCAGTGAAAAACTCTAAGATGAAGCAGAGTACGAGGACACTATCCATGCAGTAACTTGAGCTGCCAGCAAGCAGATGATTAGACTATCAAGATGAGTATCAGGTGCCTTGATATTTTGATGGGGCACTTCAATATAACCCGGTAGGAATCACCTAGATCATTAGGGTCTGCTGCATGCTATACAACCTGACACTGCAAAATGAGGAGGTCCTGGTGCAGTGGGCTGTTGTTCTGTGTTTGATTGTGAAATTCTGATGGCAGCTGTATGCTCACTGTGCTTGATTGGTCAAGCCTGGTTGTGGATTCAAGCAAAGTAAACAGACGCTACAAAAGCTATTAGAGGCTGTGCTGTACACGTAAGTGCAGATATTTTGTAATTATAGAGATATTTTGAAACTCCTGTGGGAAAACCTGTTGCACAGTTGATAATGTTGCTGATGTAATCTCTGCATTAGAGAGAGATATATAAAGTAAACAAAAGCATGAGTCATGCTTGTTAGGAAATATTTGCAACAGTGTAAAGGGATAAAAACTGAAGTCGCTGGAAAAGCTCAGCAGTATAAAGGGACGGTACTGAATTGAGCAATTTGTGATTTAATAGTTGATTTGTAAGAATATGGCATGTGAAAATACATTCACTGACCTTCACAACAGGGTGAGGTCATTGACTTTACATGGTGCTACTGTTAGACCATGGAAGATAAATTAATGGCATTGACTATGACACTGATCTTCTTCCACTGCCCTTGTCATGTCTGTATTGAAGATTTCCCCGTTGCCTGATAGAAGAAAGCATCTCTTCTGTTTCTCCACCTGTTTGAAGGCATCCAATGCATCTGACAAGTTTGGAGCACAGTCTCTGTCTGATATATCTCTTTTGCTCTTCATTCTGCTCAGCCACACCTTGGTACTTGTTTCGTGAGAGTTTTAGGAGTCTGGAAAAACCTTGCAATAATGTCACAGATCTGCTCTTTGCTGGCATATATTGGACAGTATGAACAAAGTTAATGAAGGAGAGAGAAACACACGGAGAACTAGTCAGATTCCTGAACTCAAACCATGTCAATGTTAGAAACTGAAGCGAAGAAGCATGTGAAGTTGACCGACGAGCATGAGGCAGTAGTGTTCATGGAATTTTCCTTAGGTAATATACCTCTGGATACCATCTATTGTCGTATTTAGTCTTAATAGGTATTAAAGAGTACTATAAAGTAGACCAAGCCTGAAGACAGTTCTTGAACTTGCCACCTCCTTGATCAGTCTGTTTTGAATTGACATGCTGCTTGCACACTATTGACAATTAAATTAATGGTCTAATTAAGTTTATCTGCTCTCTTCATCAACATAAACCAATGTGAATTAATCAGGCATTGTGATCTCTGTGCTCATTTTCTGGTCTAATACTACCTTTTTACCCCCGATTCTATTGATGAAGTTCCCGAAGTGTTACAAATAATGATGCGATCGCTGCCAGTGATCTTTTAAATTTGGGGACTGTTTGTAGTGCATGAAGTTACATATTGATCTCAACCTTTACAGCCTTGAATTTCGTTATACCTTTGGACAAACTGGGCCCATTATCTCAGTGAGCTGTATAGAAATGTATGATCAATTTAGATTTGTTTTCTGTTTCATTCCAATTGTGATTCTGACTCTGCCCCATCAACTTTAAAAACTATGGAAACATTTTCATGCTTCCATTACTTCTAAAATGGACCATTTTAATGTATTCCTGGTAGGATACCATGTCATACACTTTGTAAGCTTGAAATAATCCAAATATATGCTGCTCATATTCTAACTTGCAGCAGTTCTATTCACCAAATGTCTCTGCACTCACTGGCATATATTGGCTTCCAGTTTATCAGCAGGTAAATGTCAAAACTCTCATCTTTTTTACAAACCCCTCAATGCCTCATTCCTACTTTTCTGTAATTTTTGAGCACCACAAACCAATACCCCAGTTTTCAGTGATGTAACTGGAATTGTTGGCTTCCTGAATCTACTATAGATAAAACAATTGGAATTGCTATACAGAATCCTGGAAAATGTTTTCAATGCAATAGTTTCTTCAGCTGAACTTACTGGCCCACACGTAAAGACTTGTCTATAATGTTATTCTCCCTCCCCACTAACATGAACCTTCGCTGAGCTAGTGCATCGTCAAACAAACAGATAAAATGCTGTGGGAACTCAGCAAGTCTAGCGGCATCTGTGGAAATAGAAACAGAATTAACATGTCAGTCAGCTCTGACTTTTTCTCAGAACTGAAAGGGGTGGGAGAAGGTATTTAGTCATAATTTTGACAGAGGCGGAGGAGGAGCAAGTGGAACAGTTGGTGTGGAGGCCCAGTGCAAAATACAATGGTGTTGCTAACTGGGGTGCAGGAGAAATAGAGATGTAACATGGGCATAGATTGAAGTGTAGAAGAGTGAAAATGGATCTTCTTAGCTGAGAGCTAAGCAAGACACAAACAAGACAGCCCTTGGGGAAAGGACAGGAAAAAAACATAAGAGATCTTGAGGACAGACATCATGTGGTCAGGGTCTAAAGTTGTTAAATTCAATATTGAGTGCTAGAGTCCGTTAAAGTGTCTAAGCGGAAGATGATGTGTTGTTCCTTGAGCTTTCATTGTGTATCGTTGGAACATTGCAGCAGGCCAAGGGCAGAAATGTTAGCATGTGAACAAGTTTGTTTCTTGAAATGGTGTATCATCTATTCATTTTAGGCAAATTTATTGATCTGTCAAATTCAATGTGAATCAGTGATCGCTGGTACCAGTTTACAGAATTCCTGCCATAAAGTAAGTATGATGGCCATGCTGACTCCATGCAGTATCAGAAACTTAGATATTTTGATGCACAATGAAAGGGGCTAAAATGTTACCTCTTTATAGTATGACTGGATATTGATAATTCCCACTGATGTGTCTTGTTTAAGAGGTTTTTGGCCATGTATTTTAAGCAAATTCAAGTCTTAACTAAACTATTGAATTCAGTAAGGCTGCATTGTTAAATATATTCAAGGCTGAGATAAACAAATTTTTATGCTTAAAAGGAATCAAGGGTAACAGAGAAAAGGTAGGAAACTGGAGTAGAAGGTTATCAGATCAGCCATGATCTCATTAAGTGGCAGAGCAGACTTGATGGGCTGAATGGTCTACATCTGCTACTATGTCTTATGGTTGTAAATAATTTCATCCATGTCTTCTGTGGCAGTTAGAGTGGTTTTAAATTGCTGCAGTTTAGAAAGGTTCATGCATTGAACCAATTTATTTGCAGACCACATTTTGAAAAGTAAACACAAAATAAGTCACCATTCTTTCAGGCACTTATTCGAGAAGTGTTCAAATAACAATGTTGAGAATTTATGGAATTTATTCACCAGTTGTTGCGTTTGCATCAAACAGAGCAATACATTAATTAACACACTGAAGTAGATGAATTAAGCAGTTGTATATCTAAGCATATTTTCAAAATATTAACACATTGGAAACACAGTAAAGGGAGGAGGCAGTAAAATAAGTACATTCTTTTCATTCTTAAATAAATATCTTTTAATCTTTTGTGGTCATTACTATCTCAAACAATGCCCCAAGTACATCAAAATGACACGTGAATTTATTTTGCTTTAGTTAAATGTCAACCTCTGCGTCATTAGCCAGTACAACAGCAGTGTTCCATTCATGTTCATGAACAGTATCTTATGAGTTACCTTGATCAAATTAGCATGTTTCCCTCAAGACCCTAATTACTAGCGTCAGGACACTAAATGCATCCTCCAGTATGCAGAAGAAAATAACTGACTGCATTGACCTCATCTATGAATGAATGAACGAATGATGAATGATTTATTTATTGTCACATGTATAAATATGAACACCATGGGTTAAAGAAATGATGCAGCCTTCACCTATTAGGCACTTTTCAATCAATACATGTTTAAGAGCTATGTCCATAAAGCACAAGCTCAGTGTTTGGGTGAAAGAAGTCAACTGATTTTGTCTGAACACTACATAGCTGAAAACAAAATCAAGGATGGAATCCATGCTTGTGTCCCAAGCATTCTCAATCAGGTCCACTGACGTCAAGCTAGTGTTCTTCACTGACCATTGCCTCCTACTAGCCGACTGTCATCTACAAGAGGATGAGTGGACGGGAAAGGGAATATGGAAACTGAAAATAAAACTTTTGACCCTGGAAAGCATTGAGGAATTCAAAAGGGATTACATAGGTTAGAGAACTGTGAAACCCATCTTTGAGCCTCCAGCAAACTGGTGGGAAACAGTCAAGGGGAACATCAAAAGGATCTTCATCCTCCAAGATGTTCAGAAGGTGAGAGAGAGATGGGGAAAACTGTCCAAGAAATGCATGCAGAACCTAATCCTGCTGCAGATGATAAGGGTTGATGTTCAGGAGGATCACCAGGATGTGAATAGCCAGCAAAACTTGCTCTTTTCCTTAGAGGCTTCCAGGTAATCTCCCAGTGCAGGGTCCGCTCTGTGGAGCAGGATGAGATCTGCTCACGTTTCTTCTTCTGGAAGGTGCACTGGGAGAGCTCTGTGATCAACAGCCTAAAGCAAGAAGATGGCTCAGTAACATCATCTCAGTCTGACTTCTTGAGGATCAGCAAATCATTTTATGTCAGACTGTATGACACAAAGCCCACAGACAGCACGGCCTCCCAGTCATTCCTGTCCTCTATCATGGAGATTTTAGATGACAGCATGCAGGAGAGGCTGGAGCAGTTGTTACCTCTGGATGAGCTGACCAGACTCTCAAGTCCTTTAAGAAGAGTAAAACTCCCTGGCTTACATGCCAAGTTGTATTCAGTTCTGTGTGACTTGTTTGGTCAGGACCTGCTTGATGTATGAACATATGCTTCTGGCAGGTAGCATGTATGAATCCATGAGGAAAGGTATCTTCATCCTCATCTACAAGTGGAAGGAGGAGAAGGAGGAAACCAGAAATTGGTGACTAGTCTCATTGCTAAATGCAGATTACAAAATCCTGTCCAAGATCATCACCAACCATGTCAGGTCTACTGTGGGATTTGTGACAATACTATGGCTTTAAGAGGTGTATTCTGTCCTGTAATTTTTATGAAGAGATGTTGAGATAGAGGTAGCAAGTAGTCTGTTCTCAGCCAATAAAGTAAACAGCTTGCACGGCCTTTGGGTATTTTTTTAAGTTGGAACAATAGAAGCAGCCTGAATGGGTGGGGTCAAGCTCCCACAGACCCAGGATTTCAGTTTTAGTTTTTCAGTAGCAGTTGTGGGGTCTTGAAGCTGAATGCGGAAACTGTTATCCTCTTTCTGTTGCAACTAAATGTTTGGGTTCTCTTGTCACTGCTAGAATTGCATGTGAGACAATCTATTTTACTGCCTTGCCTTTGCTGATGGTGTGTTTATAGGATACTACTGTATTGGAACAGTTGCTGTTTAGTAATTAAATAGTCTGAAATTTATCCATATCCTACCATATTCTTTGACAATCCTCCTCACTATCTGCAACTCCACCAATTTTGGTGTCATCACAAACTTACTAATCAGACCACCTACATTTTCCTCCACATCATTTATATATATTACAATCAACAAAGGTCCCATCACTTGTCTGCTGAACACCTCTAGTTACTGAACTCCATTCCAAAAAGCACCCTTCCACCACTACTCTCAGTTTCCTGTGACCAAGCCAGTTTTGTGTCCATCTAACCAGCTCACCCCGGATCCCATGAGACTCTTGTTGTACCAGCCTGCCATGAAGTACCTGATCAAATACCTTACTAAAATCCATGTGGACAACATCCACTACCCTTCCTTCATCAGTCATTATTGTCACCTGCTGAAAAAAGTCAATCCAGCTGGTGAGTCATGGCCTTGCCCACACAAACCTATGCTGCCTATCACTAACAAGTCTATTCACTTCCAAACCTGTCTCTCAGTATCTACTCCAACAGCTTCCCACCACTGATGTCATGCTTACCAGCCTGTAATTACTTGGATTATCCCAGTTTCTCTTCTTAAACAAAGGAACAACATTGGCCATTCTCCAATCCTCTGGAACTTCGCCTGACGCCAAACAGAATGCAAAGATATTTGCTAAGGTCCCAACTATTTCCTCCCTTGCCTCTCACAGTATCCTGGGATAGATCCCATCTGGCCTTGGGGACCTGTCTGCCTTAATACATTTCAAGGCACCCAACACTTTCTCCCTCAATATGTTGACCTGCCCGAGAGTATTCACACACCTTTCCCTAACCTCAACATCCCTCATGTCCATCTCTTTGGTGAATACCAATGTGAAGTACTCATTAAGGATCTCACGCATTTCCTCTGGCTCCACACATAACCTCCCTCCTTTATCCTTGAGTGGGCCTACTCTTTCCATAGCTACCCTTTTGCTCCTAATATATGTTTAAAATGCTTTCGTTTCTCCTTAGCCCTGTTGGCCAAGGATATTTCATGGCCCCTTTTAGTACTCCTAACTCCCTTTTTGAGCTCCTTTCCACTATCTGTAGATTCCTCAAAGACTTTGCCTGTTTTTAGTTGCCTTGACCTTAAGTATGCTTCCTTTTTTTTTTAGAGTAAGCTGATAGTTTCCTCTGTCATCCAAAGTTCCCAAATCCTGCCATTCCTGTCCTTTACTTTCCCAGGAACATGCCTGTCCTGCACTCTAATCAACTGATCTTTAAAAGACTCCCACATGTCAGATGTGGACTTACCCTCAAACAGCCTCTCCAAATCCACATTCTCAATGGACAAGCAACTTATATTTCAAATTTGGACTTTCTCAGAGCAGTACTGGCAGGTACCTTTTTCCGAAAGAGTAAGGAAATTTCGGCTTTTGTGACACTGAATGGACTGTACCAGTTTAAAGTCATGCCTTTTGGTGTGAAGAATGTGCCAGTAATATTTCAAAGACTAACCAATAAAGTCATTTTCAGACTATCCAATTGTTTGTTGTGCATAGATGTCATAGTGATTTTTTTAGTTACACATGGAAGTAACATTTGGACCATCTATTGGAATTGCTTGATCGAATTTGGGAGGTGGGCTTGGCGATGGACCTGGCTAAAAGAGAGTTCGCAAAAGTCCAAGTCACATTCCTGGCCCACGTTATTGGACATGGACAAAGGATGTGAAAACAAAGGTTATTGGGGAGTTGCCCATACCATCGACAAAGAGGGAAATACTACAATTCCTGGAACTGAGTGGTTTTTATCAGACGTTCGTACCAAATTTTAGCAGTGTGGTTGCTCCACTGACTACCTTGTTGTCGAAGTGCAGAAAATTTCAGCGGACAGAGGAATGTCAGTCGATATTTGACAGCCTGAAAGCTGTGTTAACCACTGCCCCACTGTTAGCCACACCTAATTACGCAAAGCCATTTAAGACACTCCACAACTAATTAATGAATTAACTAAGCTGGGATTAACTCAATAAAGATGGTTGGACAGGTGATGTGTTGTAGCTGTATGCTGTGGGAGCTGGCTGATCCCATTGTGAATGGCAGTGACCACATCTGCAGCAAGTGTTGGTTGCTCGAGGAACTTCAGCTCAGAGTTGATGAGCTGGAATCTGAGCTTCAAACACTACGACACATCCGGAAGGGGGAGAAGTACCTGGACGCTGTGTTTCAGGAGGCAGTCACGCCTGGTAGATTAAGTAATGCAAATTTGGTCAGTGGCCAGGTACTGCAGGGTATGACTGTAAGTGAGGCAGGAAGGTGGATCCTGAATTCAGGAACAGAGGACCCTCAGCTCTTGACCTTGTCTAACAGGTACAAAGTACTTGCTCCCTGTGTGGATGAGGAAAAGGGCTGCAGGGAGGATGAGCCAACTGACCGCTGCACCATGGCACAAGAGACCATTCAAGACGGGGGAGCAAAAAGACAAGTGGTAGTTGTAGGAGACTCTATAATTAGGGGGATTGATGGCATCCTTTGTAAGCAGGATTGAGAGTCCCACATGGTGTGTTGCCTGTTCAATGCCAGGATGAAGGACATCTCTGACTGGCTTGAAAGGATATTGGAGTGGCGAGGATCCAGTTGTTGTGGTCCATGTTGGGACAAACAACATAAGCAAGACTAGGAAGGAGGATCTGTTTGGGGATTATCAAGACCTAGGAACAAAATTAAGGAATGGGTCCTCATGGGTAATAATCTCCGGATTATTAACTGAGCCATGTGCAAACTGGCAGAGGGATAAGAAAATTAGGGAAGTAAACATGTGGCTAAAGGAATTCTGTGGGAAAGAGGGGTTCCATTTCATGGGGCATTGGCATCAGTTTTGGAACAGGAGGGATTTGTGCCGCTGGGACAGTCTCCACCTGAACCGATCTGGAACCAATGTTCTTGCGAAAAGGATAAATAGGGTGGTCACTAGGACTTTAAACTACTGAACTGGGGGGAAGGGGAGGGGAAAATGACATGAAGTATAATCGTAAATAGAAAAGAAAGAAACAGATTAACATGTGCAGGAGGGCTTAACTACATCTAAGACAATGAAAGAAGTTAAGAGGAAGGAAAACTCAGGAGATATTATTAATGGAGATGTTAGAATTCAAGAAGAAGGTATAAAAACTAGCATAAAGGCACTTTAGCTAAATGCTTGTAGCATTTGAAACAAGGTAGATGAGTTAATGGAACAAATCCTCACGAATCAGTATGATTTAGTAGCCACTACAGAGACATGTTTGCAGGATGGTCACAACTGGGAATTAAATATCCAGGAGTATCAGACTATTCGGAAGGACAGACAGGAAGGTAAGGGGAGTGGTGTAGTGCTGATATTTAAGGATGACATTAGGGTGGTAGTGAGAGATGATATAGTTCTATGGAAAATAAGGTTAAATCCGTTTGGGTGGAAATTAGAAATTCTAAGACAAAAAAGTCACTGATAAGCGTAGTCTATAGGCCACCAAATAATAACATCACATTGGAGTAAGCAATAAACAAAGAAATAACTAATGCCTGTGAAAATGGTATCTCAATTACCATGGGGTATTTTAATCTACCTGTTGATTGGTCAAACCAGGTCAGTAATTATCGTGGTGGATTTTAATCTACATATCAAATAGTCGAACCAGGTCGGTCAAGGCAGCCTTGAGGAGGAGTTCATTGAATGTATCCGCAATAGTTTTCTTGAACAGCATGTAATGGAACTGACAGGGAGCAAGCTAAAATAGATCTGGTCCTGTGTAGTGAGACAGGAATAATTAATGATCTCATAGTTAGGGATCCTCTTGGAAGAAGTGATCACAGTATGGTTGAATTTAGAATACAGATGGAAAGTGAAAAGGTAAAATCCAGGGTCCTGTACTTAAAGGAGACTACAATAGGATGAGGAATGAGTTGACTAAAGTAAACTGGAAGACAAGACTTTATGGTGGGACAGTTGAGGAACAGTGGAGGACTTTCAAAGCAATTTTTCAAAGCGCTCAGCAAAAGTATATACCAGTGAAAAGGAAGGACTGTAGGAAAAGGGATAATCAGTCATGGATGTCTAAGGAAATAAGAGAGGCTATCAAATTGAAAGATAAGGCATAAAAAGTGGCAAAGACCAGTGGGAAACTAGAAATTTGGGAAAACTTTGAACGTTAACAGAGAGCCACAAAAAAAGCTATAAAGAAAAGTAAGAGATAGTAAGAACTGCCGATGCTGGAGTCAGAGATAACACAGTGTGGAGCTGGAGAAACACAGCAGGCCAGGCAGCGTCAGAGGAGCGGGAAAGCTGACGTTTCGGGTCGGGACCCTTCTTCCGAAATGGGGAGGGGGAAGGGAGGTCTGAAATAAATAGAGAAAGGAGGGGTGGGGCTAGGGAAGGTAGGTGGGATGGTGATAGGTGAGTGCAGGTAGGCAGTGGTGGGGATTGGTCAGTGAGGTGGGAGGAGCGGATAGGTAGGAGAGAAGACAGACAGGTCAAGGAGGCGGGGATGAGAAGGAGATAGGTGGGAGAGAAGACGGACAGGTCAAGGAGGTGGGGATGAGAAGGAGATAGGTGGGAGAGAAGACAGACAAGTCAAGGAGGCGGGGATGAGAGGGAGGATTGGTCATGGGATGAGGCTGGGGTTGGGGAAATTTTGAAACTAGTAAAGTTCACATTGAGACCATTGGGTTGTAGGCTCCCAATGTGGAATATGAGGTGCTGCTCCTCCAGTTTCCGGGTGGCATTGTTGTGACACTGGAGGAGGCCCAGGATGGACATGTCACCCAGTGAGTGGGAGTGGGAGGGGGAGTTGAAGTGGTTCACGATTGGAAGGTGTTGTCGTTTGTCGTGAACTGAGCACATATGCTCTACAAAACGGTCTCCAAGCCTCCGCTTGAAAACAAGCTCAGAATGTAAAGACAGATAGCAAAAGTTTCTACAAAAATATAAAATGACAAAGAATGGCTAAGGTAAACATTTGTCCTTTAGAGGATGAGAAGAGGGATTTAATAATGGGAAATGAGGAAATAACTGAGGCATTGAACAGGTTTTTTTGTGTCGGTCTTCGTAATGGAGGACCCAAATAACATGCCAGTAATTGATGACAAGGAGACTAATGTAGGCGAGGGCCTAGACACGATAATTATCATGAAAGAGGTGGTGTTGGGCAAGCTAATGGAGCTAAAGGTTGCCAAGTCTGCTGGCCAGGATGGAATGCATCCCAGGGTCCTAAAAGAGATGGCACGAGAAATAACATATGTACTCATAGTAATTTCCCAAAATTTGCTGGACTCTGGGGCAGTTCCAGCAGATTGGAAAACAGCAAATATGACACCTCTGTTTAACAAAGGAGGTAGACAAAAGATGGGGAATTGTAGGCCAGCTAACTTAACTTCTGTAATGGGGAAAATGCTTGAATCTATCATAAAGGAAGAGATAACAAGATGCCTAGATACAAATTTTTCCATTAGGCAGGCTCAGCATGGGTTCATGAAAGGCATTTCATGCATAACTAACTTACTGAAATTCTATGAGGATATTACAAGCATGGTGGACATCAGGGACTCAGGAGATATGGTGTATCTGGATTTCCAAAAGATATTTGAAAAGGTGCCACACAAAAGGCTGCTGCATAAGATAAAGGTGCACGCTGTTACAGGCAATGTATTAGCGTGGACAGAGGATTGGTCAATTAACAGAAAGCAAAGAGGGAGGATGAATGAGTTCTTGTCTCGTTGGCGTTCAGTGACAAGTGGTGTGCCCCAGGGATCAATGTTGGGACTGCAATTATTCACAATTTACATAGATGATTTGGGGTTGGGGACCATGTGTAGTGCGTCAGAGTTTGCGGATGACACTAAGATGAGGGTTAGAGCAAAGTGTGCAGAAGACTCCGAAAGTTTGCTGAGGAATATAAATCGTTTAAGTGAGTGGGCAAAGGTCGGGCAGACGGAGTACAATGTTGGTAAATGTGAAGTCATCCATTTTGGTAGGAATAACAGCAAAAAGGACCATTATTTGAACAATAAAAAAATTGCAGCATGCTGCAGTGCAGAGGGACCTGGGTGTCCTTGTGCATGAATCACAGAAGGTTGGTTTGCAGGCGCAACATGTAATTAAGAAGGCAAATGGAATTTTGTCCTTCACTGCAGGAGGGATTGAGTTTAAAAGCAGGGAGGTTATGTTGCAGCTGTATAGGGTGCTGGTGAGTCTATACCTGGAGTACTGTGTGCAGTTTTGGTCTCCTTACTTGATGGCAGTGGAGTGGGTGTAGATGCAATTCACTATGATTCACTTAGAGGAGAGACTGAGCAGACTGGTTCTATTTATTGGAATTTAGAAGACCAAGAGGGTATCTTATAGAAACATATTTCATGAAGAAGGGAATAGATAAAATAGAAGCAGGGAGGTTTTTCCACTGGGGAGTGAAACGAGAACAAGAAGGCATAATCTCAAAATTAGGGGGAGCAGATTTAGTACTGAATTGAGGAGGAACTTCTTCACCCAAAGGGTTGTGAATCTGTGGAATTCCCTGCCCAGTGAAACAGTTGAGGCTTCCTCATTGAATGTTCTTACAGCTAAGATAGATAATTTTTTTGAACAGTAAAGGAATTAATGGTTACGGTGAGAGGGTGGGTAAGTGGAACTGAGGCCACAAAAGGATCAGTCTTATTGAATGGGGGAGCAGGCTCGAAAGGCCACATGGCCTACTCCTGCTCCCTTTTCTTATGTTCTTATGGTAAGGTGGCTATTGATGCGAGCGATATGGGTATCAATGCTGTACTTGAGCAAGAATATGGTGAGAAGATAGAAAGACCTATTGGGTATTTTTCCAGAAAGTTGAATATTCATCAACAGATATATTCCACAATTGAGAAGGAGATTTTGAGTTTGGTGTTGGTGTTGCAATATTTCAACATTTATGTCGCCAGTATTGTGCCTGAGACAATTGAATATACTCATCTTAACCCCTTAAAGTTTTTGAAAACAATTAAGGATAAAAATTCCAGACTATTTAGATGGAACTTATTATTACAGCCATTCAATTTGAAAATGATACACATGGCAGGATAAGAAAATGTAATTGCCATGGGGAGGAAATGGCCCACTTGTATTATTGCTGGACTGCTAATCCAGAGACTCAGTTAACATTCCAGGGACCTGGGTTTGAATCCCACCACGGCAGATGGTGGAATTTTAAATGAATAAAAAAATCTGGAATTAAGAATTTAGTGATGACCATGAATCCATTGTCAACTACTGGGGGAAAAACTCACCTAGTTTCACAAATGTCCTTAAGGGAAGGAAACGGCCATCCTTACCTAGTCTAGCCAACATGTGACTCCAGACTCACAGCAATGTGGTTGACTCTGAACTTTTCTCTGGGTAATTAGGGATGGGCAATAAATGCTACCTAGCCAGAGATGCCCTCATCTCTTAATGATTGAAGGGGAAAAAAAAACACATTATCACACTTGCTGTCAAAAATAAGAAAAAGTTGCTATCTTCTTAATATGTTTTGACAGGGTTTAGTCTGGTCCATAATACATTGGTAATTTATCCCGAACAAACCTGTGCATTATTGGGCAGGAAGATCTCTGTGAGCCTCACACTCCTCAGGGATACGATCACCTACATGCAGAATACATGGATGGGCGCCTGCCTCATCAGCCTGGACCAGGAGAAGGCCTTTGACAGGATATTACACACCTATGTTGGGATGTGGTCTCCAAAATGGGGCTTTGGGGAGGGAGTCTGCAATTGGATCCAACTGCTCTACATTAACATCAGTATTGCAATCTCAATGGGTGGGAATCAGAAAGCTTCTTGATCAAATCTAAGGTTAGGCAGGGCTGCCCACTCTCTCCTGCCTTGGTTGTGCATTGTGTAAAACCTTTTGCTGAATCCTTCAGCAAGGATGTGAGCCTGAGAGGGGGTGACTATTCCAGGCAGCAGAGGCCTGCATGTCAAAGCCTCCTTATACTTGGATGATGTCATTGTTTTCCACTCCGATCCGCTGTCGGTGCACAGACTAATGAGCATCTGCAACCAGTTTGAACTGGCCTCAGCAGCCAAGGTAAATCGAGGCAAGAACGAGGGCATGTTCCAGGCCAACCGATCTTGGGAATATGGTTCGGAGGGCCTGGGGTATGTGCTAAAACTTGTGAGGAGCATCTTGCCAAAGTGAGGCAGAAACTGGGCAGATGGCAGCACCGCCCCCTCTCTCAATTGCGGGTAAAACCCTGGTCTCAGGTGGGAGGTACACTCAGGGTTGTTATACATGGCACAGATCTGGCCCATTCCCTGAACTTGTGCCATTGCAGTCACCAGAGCCATGTTCCACCTCGTCTGGAGGTCAAAGATGGGCTGTATCTGCAGGGACACCATATACATAGCCCCAGATAAAGGAGGGGAGGATATACCCAACGCCGCCCTCATCCTGATGGCCACCTTTGTGTGCAGCTGCATCGAGCCGCGCACAGACCCTCAGTACACAAATACCAAGTGTCACTACGTACTGAGGCTCTCCCTGTCCCTGGTGTTACGGAAGATGGGCCCGGCCTCACTGCCGCAGAATGCTCCAAGGAGTTGGACCTTTCCATATAATCTGGACCTTGTGGAAAGGAAAACACCTTTGACCACAAGTCCATAAGTAGGGGTCAGCACGTAGTGTCCTCGAGATCTGCAGGAAAAGGAGAGGGTGGATCCTGTGGGTTGTTCCTTGAGCAGACTGTTAAAGCCATTTGGCAGAATGCCTCATCACTGTATCTTTCCGATAAGCTTCAAAACATTGCTTGGCTGCTGATGAGAAAGGCATTGGCCATCAGAACAGTCATGTACACCCGATCTCTATGCGCCCTTCACGCTGCCCTCAAATCGGCCCTGCTGGTGAAGAGGCTGTCACACATCTCCTTCTGGAACATGCTTTTACAAAGAAACTCTGGAGAGAGATGTAGTTTTTTTTGTCGAGCTTTGTCCCATGCAGCTCCGTGAGGCAGGACTCCAAGCTCTACAGTCTGTTCCCAGAGACACACCGAGACAAATGTCAGCTGCGCCTGGAGGACCATCAATTCAGTGAAAGAAAATCTTTGGTCTGCCTGGAACTTGTTGGTCTTCTGGGGCAAGGAGTTGATCTGGAACGAGTGTTGCAGACTGGCACACTCCAAAGTTCAGGACCACATGCTGAGGGGCACAGTAAAGCTCGGGTGCAGTTTTTCTGACAATGTATAATGAGGTTCTGTTCAGTTGTCAGATCCCCTCGTTGCCTCAAAATGCGTGTTTTTTTTCTTTCTGCATGAGGCAAATGTGCCTTTGTTATTTGCAACTGCGCGGTAGCTCTGTGGGATATAAAATTCCAAAGTATCATTTATGTTTCTTTTTCTTCACCGCAAAGATTAATAAAACCAAATGCGAACCCTTTTGTATGTACTTATAGCTGCATTTTTTAATGAATAAAGATTATTTTTGCAATAAAAAAGACCAAACAGAATAAGACTCCCTACAATACTGTTTTGAAGGGATCATGGTCTTCCTACTATCTCTGAAACAATGGTCTACTTACTGCTTGGCTGCTGGATTATTTCTTCTGTCAGTTGGTAGAACTGTATGTGTCTTTGCAGATTATTTCTAATTGGCTATAATTTGAGGGAGTGAAATGAGTCGAAAGCAGCAATGGGTGATCAGCAGCTGATTCTTCATCAGGTTCAATGTTAATTGAAATTCAAAGAATAATCTTTCACGTTCTTTTTGCTGTCTCACTTCCTGGTATCACCATCACTTCTACTTGAAATTAAAAACCTGACCAATATTTTCAAAGTCAGTGGAAAATTAAAACTGACACAATGAGCATTTGGTTGCCAATTTACCATGAGCCTATTTCACACTGTTGGCCTCAACCAATCTCAGCGCTAATTGTCAGCAGGGAGTCATCTGTCTGGCATTGAATTGCTTTTCTGTTCATTTAATAGCTTGTGATGAAACAAAGTTACCTCCAGACACGAGTGACCTGGTGCAGCATTCTCCGGAATTAGACGTGACTGAAAATACAAAGAGAAGCCAAACAGAAAGTTAGGCACTAGAAGAGGTAAGATGGAAAGGAGAAAGGTTTCTCAGCGGGAGACAACATCCACAGAGGGTCTTCAGGGAGTAATTCCCTCACTTGAAATTCACGGAGAACCAGTAGGTGAAATGTTTCTGATGTTGAGACTGAAATCTATCAAATATTGCAGACAAAACTGCAACACCAAAGCAGGACAATAAGACAGATTTCTCCATGGCTGTCAATGTGACTTTGTTCACCAGGTTATTCTGTTGCTGGAGATACAAGGACATTGCGGCTTGCAGTGTACTGCTGCATAAGAAGGGTCACTGAAGTTCTCTGTACAAAGAAAAGTACATTTATTTCACTACTTCCTGGCAGTTTTTCTCAGATTGCAGTCCTCCATTTGGTGAAGAATGAGATTGACTGCATGTACATTGGCTTGTGTGGGCCTTGGGAACACAGTCATTTTCCGAGCCAAAAAAAATGCTCCTTTTGAGTGACCACAATGAATGCATCATGTAGGTGAATGCCCAGGATCTGTCAGTGTACAGCTGGCAGCTATAGCACAGTGGTAGCACTCTGACTTCTAAGCCAGAAGGTTAAGGTACACTAAAGTCCCATTCTAGGATTTGAGCAGATAAAATCTATGGTGATGCATCAATGCAGTACTGAAAGACTGCTGCACTGTTGGAGGTGTTGTCTTTTAGATGAGATGTGATACCAAAAACCAATAACCTGTCCACCCTCTCAGATGGATGTGCAGTAGGAAGAACATAGGAACATAGAAACATAGAACATAGAAACATGAGGGGGCCATTCGGCCCTTCAAGCCTGCTCCACCATTCTTCATGCTTGTGGCTGATCATCCAATTCAACAGCCTAATCCTGCTTTCTCCCCATAATCTTTGATCCCATTCACCCCAAGTGCTATATCTAGTTGCCTCTTGAATACATTCAATGTTTTGGCATCAACTGCTTCCTGTGGTAATGAATTCCACAGGCTCATCACTCTTTGGGTGAAGGAATGTCTCTTCATCTCTGCCCTAAATCACCTACCCTGAATCCTCAAACTGTGGTCCCAAGTTTTGGATACACCCACCATCGGGGAAGTTACCCAAGTTGCCCGGGTAAACATTTGTCAATAAAGGTTACAATGCCGCTCATGGGGTTCACTGTGGGTAAACAGTCTGCTCTGTTTGCAAAGTTACAAAAGTTAATACACTTCAAAAGTACTCCATTGACAAGTAAAGCACTTCGGATATCCAGTGGCTGTGAAAAGCATTGTGTGAATGCATCCTATTGGCGAGATTCTTTTATTTTGTGGAGATTTTCGATGCAACCTAAAGTTGAACCATGACCTCAAACTTAAACTGTCTCCTTAGCAACTAGTTTTACCCGCCACTGAATTGGCTCATGGTGTAGTGTGGAAACTATTCACACATGCACAGTCATTACACAATGAGAGTTGTACTGCCACAAGAAATATTATACAGCACACCATATTGTCACCTTTATGCTTCAGTGATTGTTTTTAGTGTTGACTCCATTTGAAATATTAATTCTGTTTCTCTCTCTGCACATGCTGCCACACAGGATGAGTTTCAGAGCCAAAAAACAATGCTCCTTTTGAGTGACCACAATGAATGCATCATGTAGGTGAATGCCCAGGATCTGTCAGTGTACAGCTGGCAGCTATGGCACAGTGGTATTTTTATACACTTAATCTGCCATTACACTGATGGCCTCATAAGATACAATTGTGTGCCTCAGATGCAATGTAACTAGCTATGAATAAGATGTACTAAATAATTATACTTTAACTAAGACAGAGCCCATCTTCTACCTAAAGTATCACATGGGCATCCTTCCTTACATGGTACCTATATCTTGATTAATACGAGCAAGGAAGGTTTTTTGCTCCTGGAATGTGGGCATCATTGGCTGGGCTCATATATATTGCCAATCCCTTGCTGTCTTTGAGAAGTTGCTGCAACCCATGTCCTGCAGGTACATCCATAATTTATGATAATAAACCTGCTGAGGGCATTCGAGATAGTTGCAACAGAACCAATACATCCAAGATGCTGGCAGTGCTGATATATAACTTTATAATAGGGGTCTGAGAGGAAACCTTATTGGTGTATTTCCCAAACTCTGCAAAACTACAATCGATGAAGAAGCAGAGAGATTTAGAAGTCCAATTACAGGGATTAATACAAGCTAGTGAACAGGCACAAAACAGAAGGCAAATAGAATGTTGAAATAATTGTTATAATTGAATGGTGGAACAATCTCAGAGGACTGAATGAGCTGATCCTATTCCTAAATTCCTAACTCTTTGGAATGAACAACACACATATGTATGGGATTAGATAGTGTGGCTGCAACTCTGGATGGTTTCTGTGACTGCATTAATAATTTAAAGACATCCTGTCTTTGAATGATGAAGACAGATTAAAGATCAATAGTTCTGAAGGTATCTGATAGAAACATTCAACACTGGCAGCAAATTGAACTGAAATTAATGGCAAACCTGGGGTAATCACGTGCAATTTGAAATAAAAATGAAAGGATAACTGACCATTAATTGTGGTAAAGACTGCATGAAGGCGTAAAGCAACTGTTCACTTTTATCTCTGTTATTCTGACAAATCAGAGGGTTGCAAATACTGTGAACTAAGGCATTTTCTACATCAATGACAAAGTGATTTTCAACTTAAAGGGAAACAAAGGATTTCAGGCATCTTTCAGTTAATTGCAATAAGTTGTTCACAGGCAGTGCTGTGGTTTTTGGTTTGGCTTACACCATTGTGCCAATCTCGCACCCATACTGAAAAACTGTATATAAGTTTTGTTTAATTGACAATGAATGACAATATTAGTCACAAACAGATTTTTAACAGAGCGTCAACAACTATTACAACAGGAAATACTGCTTCATAATACATGCTGCATGCTAGACTGTGCAATGCGAGACAGGCTGCTGGTCTCAGGTTCTACATCCTGGTTATTTGCTCATTAGCATGTTCTTTCTGGAATTGATATCCCCTTGTTTTTCCAAACTGACACTACATGCAATAAAAATGAGAACATGTGCATGTTAGGGTAGTTGCAAAAACTAATCACACAGAGATAAGATTATTTTTAAGAGTTTAAAATTGAAGAATTTCAGATTTGGGTGGCATAGCAAATCTCCTGGACTTTATGATGGTATCATTTTCCTGCCTGGCAGACTAATCATTTGGGTGTTCTCAGCTTGTTCGTGTACAGGTATCTTGTGTATTATTTGAATCATAGAATTCCTAAAGTGTAGAAAGAGGCCATTTAGCCCATTGAATCTGCGCTGACCCTCTGAAGAATGTCCCACCTAAACCCACTGCCCCCCCCACCACCAACCTATCCCCAGAACCCTGCATTTAGCATGGCTAATCTAACTAACCTGCACATCTTTGGACTGTGGGAGGAAACTGGAGCACGTGGAGGAAACCCACGCCGACACAGGGAGAATGTGCAAAGTACACATGGAAAGAAACCGAAGGCTGGAATCAAGCCCAGGTCCCTGGCGCTGTGAGGCAGCAATGTTAACCACTGAACTACCATGCTGCCCTAGAAATCCGATTGTTTTCCATATCCACTTCACATCTCATTAACTCCACAGGCTTCACACTTTCCCAGTTCCCAGAACCCACACCCCTCCCCACCTCATTTACATATGCCTACATCTGCCCACCCAGCCCCTGGCATTTGAGGTGACCATGTTGATGTAGTCTGACACTGACACCCTACCCTACACACCCCCCAACCTCCTCATCCACCCTCACACACCACACTACACCTTCCTCTTGAAGCCAGAGTAATCCTGAACGTGGATGACCACATCTGACCCCCTACTCCACATTATGCTATTCCTAGGCATGCTTTACCGCCGCACCATTTCATAATTGTACTGCTGTCTTTCCCAGAGCATGCAGCCCTAGGCCCCCAGACTAACTTGTTGAGGCTCAGTCCCATGGCAATGGCTGCATGTGTTCCCTTCATTCATCCTTCTTTCTGTGGATTGAACCAATGGACTGACCATGGTCCATCCATCACCTTGACCAACAGTACTGGACAGCCCCGAGCAATAGATGCCCACTACATTTTGCATTTACATCTCCCCAACCATCTTAACCCTGCTCCCCAGACTTGCTGCAACAGAGCCATACACAGTAAATAGACAATCTGATCTTTCCCAACACCATCGCTTTGCACTCCTCAGGTACTAGAGGGAGTTTGTATATCATATCTTGAGGTTTAATTTAACTGTTTCTTTCAATTTCCAGTCTTCAGACTTTGATAGCCTTTTTCTTCATTATTTATACTAGTGAGCTTAGAATTTTTCAGCTTCATATAGCCACCTCAAGATTCTAATCAAGTATATCTGGTCTGGAACTTACATTCAAAGTAATAAAAGACTGATCCTTCTAAACTGAAATTAAACTCATGTTTCTCAATGTTTACTTTGTCCACTCGGAAAACTCTCTTGGTGTAAATAAATTCTGATGCTCATCCACATTTTAAAAAAGTCATGCCTCCAGAAACACTGGCAAGTTAATCATTAAACATTCTTATGCACACAGAACAAAACCCAACTGCCATTTGTTCAAGATTTTAATGCTAAAAAATGATATTGAAATGTATAATAATGTCAGGTCTTTTATTTCAAGTTGGACTCGGCTGTCATTTTGTCTCTTCCAAGTTGGTATTGATGAAAATGTTCACAAGCAAGGACAATGGCTAGATATGCCTTCTCAATCTAAGCATCATATCATTCTGTTTGTGTTAATGCCTTAGATGCAAATACAACAGCATGTTTTGCTGCATTAGAGTTGCTCCAAGTACTGTCTTGTTGGAGTCACATTGCTGGGTGACTTCATTATTGATGTTAAAGTGGTTCAACATTGGCATCACTAGTGCTCATTACTTGATTTTAGTGACCACTGCATCTTGATCTGTGTCCCATACTACTGCATATTCTTGGCTATGAGTTGGATTAATGGTTCATGCTCCAGCAACAATTAAGGCAAGAACTTTGTCAAATTGTTAAAAAGTTCAACAAATTGTTGCACTGTTTTTTCATTTGTTGGTATACAGTTGTGACAGCTGTCAAATACTCAGGATCCAGCCAAAGATGTTTTGCTGTCATTACATGGACTATGTACTTGACATCTTTATTTTTCATTTTATCTGGGTCAGTTTCAGATTCATCTGGTGGTCTCTGTCTAACAGACTCGCTAGATTTTGATTGTGGTTAGCAATGGCTTGTTCCATTGTGCCTCCATATCCATAATCTAAAATATCATCCACTGTAGCTTCACTTCGGACAGATCACTAAGTATCACATGTTGCCTCTGTTAGTATTCCTTTGGAGCCAGGGATATGCCAAACAGCATGTGTAGCCATCTGTGCCTGGTGAACGGTATCCAGAATGTCATTAGAAAGCTGTTGCTTTCATCCAGTTTTAGTTTCTCCCTCACGGTGGACATGTTTTTCACTCCTATGCCCAATACAGCCCTGTCTTTAATTAGATAATCTTCTAATGATGCAAATTCTCAGGATTCTGTGAGTTGAGTCAATGAGGTCCCATCTTGGCCAATGGACACTGTTTCACTTTTGGTCCTAAAATTGAATGTGTTTCTTAAAATACAGCCCATTGCTGTATGGCCAAAAATTTCTGAGTGTGTCTGGAACAATTTTTGTCACGTTGTCGGCCTTCTATAATAACTTTCCATCAAACCTTCAATCATAGTTCATTTGCTATTTCTTCCAGAAGTTGGTTGCATTTGTATTGCCCGAAACACATCAGATCAACCTTGAGCACATCTCACACCACAAAGTCTGCACTGTGTACTTATGAAACCTCCTTGATCTCTTTCAGGATTTGGTAACCAGCTCAGCATGTCTGAAGTAAAACTTTTTGCCAATCAGCTTATAACAGGCAATGAAGTCATATCCTTGAAAATCTTTTTGGAAGTTGTAATAGTCCAGGTGTTGCCCTCATCAGTGGCTTATGCCAAATAATTTTCAATGATTTGTGATATGCTTCTACAAAGATAAACTTACTGCAAAAGTACATGTGAAATATTGTGATACCAACTGATACCAGAGCATGTGACACACATTCTCTGAATAACTGGATCATGCTAACAGTAGATTTTTGAAAACAAATGCAATTGGCTCGCTATCCCGTATGATGTATACCCTAAATCTTTTCTTTTAAATTAATCACCCATGGGACACTGGCGCGCGAGCATTTATTGCCTGTCTCTACTTGCTTGTGAGAAGTGGCGATGAACTACCTTCCTGAACTATTGCAGTCCACATGCTATGGGCTTATGTAAAATGCCTTTAGGAAGGATATTCCAGATTTTGGCCCAGCAACAATGAAGGAACAGCAATATATTTTCAAGTCAGGATGGTAAGTGGCTTGGAGAAGAACTTGCAGGTGGTGGTGTTCCCATATATCTGCTGCCCTTGTCCTTCCAGCTGGAAGTCCTTCTAGGTGATACTTAGTGATCTGTCCGAAGTGAAGCTACAGTGGATGATATTTTAGATTATGGATATGGAGGCACAATGGAACAAGCCATTGCTGACCACAATCAAAATCTAGCGAGTCTGTTAGACAGAGACCACCAGATGAATCTGAAACTGAACCAGATAAAATGAAAAAATGGATTTGGAAGGTGCTGTCTGAAGTCTTTAGTGAATTCCTGCGGTGCATCTTGTAGATCTTGCTGCTCCTGAGCATCGGTGGTGGAGGGAGTAGATGTTTTTGTGTGTGGTACCAATCAAATGGGTTGCTTTGTCCTGAATGGTTTCAAGCTTCTTCAGTATAGTTGGAGTTGCATCCATCCAAGCAAATGGGGAGTATTCCATCACACTCCTGACTTGTGCCTTGTAGATGGTGGACAGGCTTCGGGAAGTCAGGAGGTGAATTTTTCGCCACAGTATTTCCAGCCTCTGACTTACTCTTAAAGCCACTGTTTATGTTGAGTCCAGTTGAGTTTCTGGTCAATGGTAACCCCCAGGATGTTGATAGTGGGGGATTCAGTGATGGTAACACAATTAAAAGTCAAAAGGCGATGATTAGATTGTCTCTTATTGGAGATGATCATTGCCTAGTGTTTGTGTGGTGTGAATGTTACTTGTTACTTGTCAGCCCAAGCCTAGAAATTGTCCATACCTTGTTGCATTTGAACATGGACTGCTTCAGCTTCTGATGAGTCACGAATGGTGCTAAACATTGTGCAATCATTAGTGAACATCCCCACGTCTGACCTTACAATGAAGGGAAGGTCATTGATGAAGTAGCTGAAGATGGTTGGCTCTATGACACTATCCTGAGGAACTCTTGCAGAGATGTCCTGGAGCTGAGGTGACTGACCTCCAACAACCACAACCATCTTCCTAAGTGTCAGGCATGACTCCAACTAAAAGAAAATTTGCCTCTTGATACCCACTAATTCTAGTTTTGCGAGGGCTCCTTGAAGCCATACTCTGTGAAATGTGGCCTCAATGTCAAGGGCTGTCTCTCTCACCTCTGGAATTGAACTCTTTTGTCCATGTTTGAACCAAGGCTGTACTTAAGATCAGGAAATGAGTACTACTGGTGAAACCAAAACTGGACGTCACTGAGCAGGTGCTAATTGACAGCAGTGTTGATGACACCTTCCATCACTTTACCGATGATCGAGAGTAGACTGATGGGGCGGTAATTGGCTGGGTTGGATTTGTCCTGCTTTTTATGTACAGGATGTACTTGGGCAATTTTCCACATTGTCGGGTAGATGCCAGTGTTGTAACTGTACTGGAACAGCTTGGCTAGGGGAGCGGCAAGCTCTGGAGCACAGGTCTTCAGTACTATTGCCGGAATGTTGTCAGGGCCTGTAGCCTTTGCGGTATCCAGTGTCTCCAACCGTTTCTTGATATCACATGGAATGAATTAAATTGGCTGAAGACTGGTATCTGTAATGCTGGGGACCACTGGAGGAGGTTGAAATGGATCATCCACTCGGCACTTCTGGTTGAAGATTGCTGCGAATGCTTCAGGCTTATCTTTTGCACTGATGTGTTGGGCTCTTCCATCATTGAGGATGGGGATATTTGTGAAGCCTCCTCCTCCAGTGAGTTGATTATTTGTCACCACCATTCACAACTGTATGTGGCAGGACTGCAGATCTTAGATCTGATATGTTGGTTGTGGGATCGCTTAGCTCTGTCTATCACTTGCTACTTATGTTTGGCTTGCAAGTATTCCTGTTTGGTGGCTTCACCAGACTGGCACCTCATTTTTTAGGTACGCCTGGTCCTGTTCCTGGCATACCTTCTTGCACACTAAATTGAACTGGAGACCATTCCCTGGCTTGATGGTAATGGCTGAGTGGGGGATATGTCAGACCATGAGAACAAAGAACAAAAGAACAAAGAAAATTACAGCACAGAAACAGGCCCTTCAGCCTTCCAAGCCTGCTCTATCTAAACCTGTCACCTATTTTCCAAGAATCTGTATCCCTCTACTCCCTGCCCATTCATGTATCTGTCTAGATAGATCTTAAATGATGCTATCATGCCCGCCTCTACCACCTCCGCTGGCAATGTGTTCCAGGCACCCACCACCCTCTGCGTAAAGAACTTTCCGCGCATATCTCCCTTAAACTTTTCCCCTCTCACCTTGAAATTGTGACCCCTAGTAATTGAGTCCCCCACTCTGGGAAAAAGCTTCTTGCTATCCACCCTGTCTATACCTCTCATGATTTTGTAGACCTCAATCAGGTCCCCCCTCAACCTCCGTCTTTCTAACGTAAATAATCCTAATCTACTATCTCTCTTCATAGCTAGCACCTTCCATACCAGGCAACATCCTGGTGAACCTCCTCTGCACCCTCTCCAAAGCATCCACATCCTTTTGGTAATGTGGCCACCAGAACTGTACGCAGTATTCCAAATGTGGTCGAACCAAAGTCCTATACAACTGTAACATGACCTGCCAACTCTTGTACTCAATACCCCGTCTGATGGATGAAAGCATGCTGTATGCCTTCTTGACCACTCTATCCACCTGCGTTGCCACCTTCAGGGTATAATGGACCTGAACACCCAGATCTCTCTGTGCATCAATTTCCCCAGGGCTTTTCCCCAGGGCTGAGGTTACAGATTGTTCTGGAGTACAATTCTGCTGGTGTTGTTGGTCAACAAATGCTCGTGGATGCCCTGTCTTAAATTGTTAGATCTGTTTTTTAAATTAATTTGTGGGATGTGGGTATCGGTGACTGGTCGGCATTTCTTGCCCGTCCCTAGTTGCCCTTGAGAAGGTGGTGGTGAGCTGCCTTCTTGAACCACTGCAGTCCTCCTGCTGTGGGTTGACCCACAATGCCATTAAGGAGGGAATTCCCAGGATTTTCACCCAGCAACAGTGAAGGAACGGCGATATATTTCCAAGTCAGGATGGTGAGTGGCTTGGAGGGGAACTTGAAGGTGGTGGTGCTCCCATGTATCTGCTGCCCTTGTCCTTCTAGATGGAAGTGATTGTGAGTCTGGAAGTTGCTGTCTAAGGATCATTGGTGAATTTCCGCATTGCATATTGTAGATAGAACACACTGCTGCTACTGATCTGCTACTGTTTGAAGTCTGTCCCATTTAGCACGGCGATAGTGTCACATAACACAATGGAGTTTATTCTCAATGTGAAGGCGGGACTTCATCTCCACAAGGACTGTGCGGCGGTCACTCTTACTGATACTATTGTGTACAGATGCATCTGCAACTGGCAGATTGCTAAGGATGAGGTCAAGTATCCTTTTCTCTCTTGTTGGTTCCCTCACCCCCTGCTACAGACCCAGTCTAGCAGTTACATCCTTTACGATCCAACCAGCTCAGTCAGTAATGCTACTGCCAAGCTATTCTTGGTAGTGGATATTGAAATCCCCCACCCAGTGTACATTTTGCACCCTTGCCAGCCAAAGTACATCATCCAAGTGCCTTTCAACATGGAGGAGTACTGATTGATCAACTGAGGGAGGGCAGTAAGTGGTAATCAGCAAGAGGTTTTCTTTCCCAAGTTTAACCTGAAGCCACAACATTTCATGAGGTCTTGAGTCAATGCTGAGGACTCCCAGAGCAATTCCAACCTGACTGTATATCACTGTGCTGCCACCCCTGCTGCATTTGTCCTGCTAGTGGGACAGAACATATCCAGGGATGGTGATGGTGGTGTCTGGGACATTGTCTGTAAGGTCTGATTTTGTAGTATGATCATGTCAGGCTGTTGCTTGTCTAGTCTGTGAGACAGTTCTCCCAGTTTTGGCACTAGCCCCCAGATGTTAGTGAGGAGGACTTTGCAGGGTTGACAGGACTGTTTCTACCGGTGTCTTTTCCAATGCCTAAGTTTGTCCATCCGGTTTCATTTCTTTGTTGAGTCTTCTTGGCGATTGATACAATTGAATGGATTGCTAGGCCATTTCAGAGGGCAGTTGAGAGTCAACCACATTGCTGTGGGTCTGGAGTCACATGTAGGCCAGACCAGGTGAGGATGGCAGATTTCCTTCCCTGAAGGACAGTAGTGAGCCTGATGTTTTATTCTAAAAATCTGTGAACAGTATATTCTTAATTCCAGATTTTTTAAAATTGAATTCGAATTCCACCATCTGCCATGGTGGGATTCGAACTCAGATACCCAGAACATTCGCTGAGTTTCTGGATAAGTAGTCTAAGACCATGTCTTTCCTTGCAATGCAATATTGTAGAGGGATGTCTTTTCCAACAATGACTGCTTAAGTGAACATAGAACATAGAACATAGAACAGTACAGAACAGTACAGGCCCTTTGGCCCACGATATTGTGCCAACCTATTATCCTACTAAGATCAATCTACCCTCCATACCCTACATTTAACTATGATCCATGTGCCTTTCCAAGAGTCGCTTAAAAGTCTCTAAAGTATCTGACTCCACTACCACTGCCGGCAGCGCATTCCACACGCCCACCACCCTCTGTGTGAAGAACCTACCTCTGACATCTCCCCTATACCTTCCTCCAATCACCTTAAAATTATGCCCCCTCGTAATAGTCATTTCCGCCCTGGGAAAAAGTCTCTGACTATCCACTCTATCTATGCCTCTCATCATCTTGTAAATCTCTATCAATCCCCTCTCATCCTTCTTCGCTCCAATGAAAAAAGCCCTAGCTCCCTCAACCTTTCCTCATAAGACCTGCCCTCCAGTCCAGGCAGCATCCTGGTAAATCTCCTCTGCACCCTCTCTAAAACTTCCACATCTTTCCTGTTATGAGGTGACCAGAACTGAACACAATATTCTAAGTGTGGTCTAACCAGCGTTTTATAGAGCTGCAGCATAACATCACTGCTCTTAAACTCAATTCCCTTGCCAATGAAAGGCAACACACCATATGCCTTCTTTACAATCCTATCAACTTGGGTCGCAACTTTGAGGGATCTATGGATGTGGACCCCAAGGTCCCTCTGTTCCTTCACACTGCCAAGAATCCTGCCATTAACCCTGTATTCTGCATTCAAATTCGACCTTCCAAAATGAATCACTTCACACTTTTCCAGGTAGAATTCCATCTACCACTTCTTTGCCCAGCTCTGCATCCTGTCAATGTCCTGTTGCAGCCTATAACAGCCCTCCACACTGTCCACAACTCCACCAACCTTCGTGTCTTTGGCAAACTTACTAACACACCCTTCCACTTCCTCATTCAATTAATTTATAAAGATCACAAAGAGCAGAGGTCCCAGAACAGATCCCTGTGGCACACCACTGGTCGCGGAGCTCCAGGCTGAATACTTTCCATCTACTACTACCCTCTGTCTTCTTTTGGACAGCCATTTTTGTCTCCAGACAGCCAAATTTCCCTGAGTCTTATGCCTTTTTACTTTCTGAATGAGCCTACCATGTGGAACCGTAAGTGAGTTGAACATGTGTTGATGGTCCTTCTGCCATACATATAGAAAATATTGTACAAACCATTTTGGAAGACAATCAGTATGTTCACCTTTGTTGCAACTCTTGGCTAGGCACATGGATGATAGTAAAATGTAGTCTCGAGCTGTTGCCTGAGAAATGATGTACTTGCTGTAGAGGGACAGCAGTTGAAGTTCACCAGCCTGATTCCTGAGATACCTGAGCTGTCCAATGATTGAAAAAAATGGGAGGCAATCTCATCAAAACATACTAGCTTCTTAAATGGATAGACAGGTTGATTGGGACCAATAACTTACTCTTCTCATACATACGTATGTCCTTCCTTAAGAGCTTTCTTAATGATGATGCCTTGTCAGTAAAGTTTGGTATTTATGGCACCAGCAAATGGAAAAATCTGAAGCATTCCTAGAGGCCTTTGTCGTCCTGAGCAATAGGCACGTGTTGTACATCTTCAAGATTTCCTCGGTCAGCACAGATCCCAGAACATGAATAGCTTTAGCTGAAAACATTAATCTGACCTATGTTCACTTCTTTCTGGTGAAAATAAGATCTTTATAATGACTTCCACCATCAGTGAGTGTAGGTTTTGCTCATACTCTTTTTTCCTTTTACCAATCACGCAATATCATCGGTAATGCATTACATGTCCAGGAATACTTCCTGTAATTCTAACTAAATGCTGCTTGAACAGATCCTGACTGATGGATAAACCAAAAGATAGTTTCTGGAAGTAATATTTTCTGCGTGGTGTCCTGAAGGGATTAGTTTCATGAGATTCCTCTGGCAATTGAGCTGACCAATATCCATGTTAGGCATTCAAATCGAAGAAGAATTTAGCTCCTGTGAATATAAGACTCAATTCCTTTCATATTGGAATTTTGCATGGGCATTTTTATATTACCATTTGATTATTTGGGTCCAAGCTTAGTGTCATAGAGGTATACAACACAGAAACAGACCTTTTGGCCTATCAAGCTTGTACTAGTGAAAATCAAGCATCTAATTATTCTAATCCTATCTTCCAGCACTTGGCCCATAACTTTGGCATTGCAAGTGCACATCTAAATACCTCTTAAATGTTAAGAGGTTCCTACCTCAACCAACTTTAAAGGCAGTGAGCTCCAGATTCCCACTACTGTCTGGATGAAAAATTATTTCCTCACATCCCCTCTAAACCTCTTGTCTCTTCAGTTAAATCTATACTGCCTGATCATTGATCCCTCCTCCAAAGGGAAAAGTCTCTTCCTGTCTACCTTATCTATGCCCCTCTTAATATTATTTATGTTCCCCTCGGTTTCCTCTGATCGAAGGAAAACAACCCCAGTCTATCCAAGGTAACAAGGTGTAGACTGGATGAAGCTCCAGACCTGAAACATCAGCTTTCCTGCTCCTCTGATGCTGCTTGGCCTGCTGTGTTCATCCAGCTCTACACCTTGTTATCTCAGATTCTTCAGCATCGGCAGTTCCTACTATCTCAGTCTATCCAATCTCTCTTCATACAGAAACTCTGGTAAATCTCCTCTGCATCCTCTCCAGTGTAATCACATCCCTCCTATAATGTGGATTCCAGGACTGCAAACAGTACTGTAGCTGTGGCCTAACCAATGGTTTTGTACAGTTCCAGCATAACCTCCCTGCTCTTAAAGCCTATACCTTGGCTAACAAAGTCAAGTATCCCAGATGCTTTCTTAACCACTTTATCTATCTGTTCCACTACTGTGAGGGATTATTCCGTTGTTCACCCTGATTTCTTGACTTGCTCATGATTGTACTGCTCAATCAGCTTTTAGATGTAGATAATAGATAATGCTGTTGCACTCCATATAATCCGGCTCACTCATAAGCTTTTCTTGCATGTGAACTTTGAAATTTCTTGGGTCATTAACAGAACTGCGTCTTCTCTCAGAAGTAGTATAACATCACCTTTGAAGTTTCCTCTGGTATCAAATCTGCCTGCTTATATCTTTCTTAGGTCATTGACTGACTCAGTGCCAGTATTCTTGTCTTCATTTGCCATGACTGGTATAACGGTGATCTTATAAATGGCTATAATTTCATGCTTTGTTAACACTGGGAACTTTCTGCTGATGGACCCTTGTGTTCACTTGATAAAATGCTTGTGGTTATCATACAGATTTGGCCTAACTGCATTTCTATGTAAATGTATCAATGAATTAATAAAAGGAATGTGTGACCCAGTATGTTAGTTTGGCTGTTGTAGGTTATATTTTTGACGTTCAGTGATCCAGATACATATCCTTCAGGATTCTGACTGCTAAGATGTTTGCCTTTCCTCCTGTGTCAACTTTGTGGTGAACCTATGTTTGCTGGTTTTCTTTGGTCATATGATGCTAATAGTAGCAAAAGATTCTCACTGTTTGGCTTGGTCCACACGATGTGTTATGTTCATAATGTGGAACGACTGTTTGATATTCAGATTAATGACTTTTCCATTTTGAATCTTATTCTAGGCGAATTTTGCTGTAAACCTCATGTATTTGATTGCAGGTATGGGGGCTTCTGGTGCACTCTCTGTTGCTGTCAGCATCTTGTAGATGGTTTCTTTGTTTGGTTGCATTATATTGTGCTCTCTTGTTTGCTGCATCCTGGCTACTGTATTAATACTGGTAGATGCATTTAGTGCTTGCATGTATTATTGTCTGGCCACAATGCCTTTACATTTTCTCACATTTTTTAGTAGTGAGTCAATATCATGACCTTTCTCTCTTAAAGGCCTTTTTGAAAGGCTTTGATTGGCATTGAATCTGTAACAGACTCCACTTACCACTCCAACAATTGAGCTTCTCAGAAATCGTAGTCCTTGCCCTGTCAAGACACCTGCTCATGGACTGATCAATTTATTCTTGTGGCTGTCGCTTGTAAGACGTAAGCTCCAAATCGTGAATTCTGAAGTTTGTTTTTTTTTTACACGTAACTGATCCACCAACATGTTCCATCATACAGCACAGCCCTTATTATCCTCCACACACAGGCCCAAAACATTGACTTTTAGCAACCCTTAATTTTCAATGGCTATCTTTATTATCATTTGTTTATCTGGTTCTATGATCACTAAGTATAAAAAGTAAAGCTCCATCCCTTGTTTAAATGTCAAAATTCAGATAAGACATCTGAGGCCCTCCACTTCATGCCAGGGAACTTGATGATCATTTTCCTGATGTTCACTATTTTTTATGAATGCTGTTGATCAATAGGGCATTTAGAGCCTTTCTACTTCATGGGGAGAATTGGCATTGCAACTGTTGTATTTGTTTTCCTTCTGTTTTATGCTGCTGCTTAGCTTTTTTTCTCTCATTTTGCTTTTTAGCATGTACTTTTATCATGAGCGTGGGAATGGCACCCAATGACATCTTGATGGCCCTGCAGCTTTTACAAACCACAAAACTGACTCGATGCTCACGTGAGCTAATCCAGTCAGTTCACAAATCCTGCACTCATTTTTCAGCCCGTATTGTTTGTAGAACAATTTCTACTTCCTGGAGTTTCAATGCACGTACAGCTTGTGTACTGATTTGAATCTGTTCTGAGGCTCTTCCGCTGGTCGTCAAACTCACATTGCTGCCCTCACTTTGACTAAGACAAAACATCACTAATCACCAAGTTTACTTGTAAAACATTTACAGGTCTCACAGCCAGACCAGGCATACGTTCTATTTATTCGAAGATATGATACAAGGTTACTCAACACACAGATTTGTTATAGAGGTTCATCGACTATTGTTACATGCTTTGCATGTTAGGCTGTGCAATGGCTGCTGATCACATATTCTACATCTCCTCAAAGACAACTGGTTTCAAAGGTAACTGTCAAGCCAGCTGCAAGAACAATCATATTAGTGGCTTTCCCTGATTGTCGTTCAATGAAATACATTTTATGAACAAAAGTAGCATGTTGGAATTATAACAGAAGAAGTAGCTTTTGTTTCTCACCAGCAGTCAATTCCTAAAAATACACATGGTATTTATGGATGTGCTGGGAGTGTTAAGGAGAAAGATAGAGTGACTGAATGAACATGAAGGAAGTGTGCGTGTTGTGCAATGGGATTAGAAAATGTGGCTATCATGGATCTGCTTTGCAGCGCCATCTGTAATGCATGGCAGCAAATAGCTGAGTCATTGGACTGACCCTCTTCAGCACTTAGTTTCCAGCCTGTAAACATCGGAGTAGCTGTTGCACAGAAAATGTTTAAGTAATGTTGCTGATATGAATCCTGTAGAATGCACCTGCTCTAAATATGCAGATCAATGTGATATTTGAACTGATGGCCATCTGCCACCTCTGCCAGTCTGCCACACAGCAAAACTTAGCACGCCTGGCAGCATCTGCGGGGAGAGAAACAATGTAACTATTTTGAGTCCCCTTTGATTCTTCTTCAGAACTGAAAGGGGTAGGAAAATGGTTTTTGTTATCTAATTTTGACTGATGTGGATGGAGTAAGGGAACAGATGGTGTAGAGGCCCAGTACAAAAGACAAAGTTAGTTGTTTTGAACGAGAAATTGGGATGTAAAATTTATGTAAATAAAGTTGTGAAAGTGTAAAAATGGCTCCTCGTTACTGAGAACAAAATCATTAAAACACAAACGAATTAAGGGCATGGAGGTGAGATGGTGGCGAATGTAAGAAAACTAGAGGAAGACATAATGTGGTCAGGCTTTGAGGTTGCAGAGTTCAATATTGAGTCCCTGAGGCTGTAATGTGCCTCAGTAGAAAAGGAGATGTTGTTCCTCAAGCATAGAATGTGCTTTGTTGAACCATTACAGCAGACCCAGGACAGAAATGTTAGCATTAGAGCAAGAGGATTTAGTGAAATGGCAAGCAACTGAAAGGCCAGAGTCATTCCTGCAGACGGATTGGAGGTGTTCCACAAAGTGGTTACCAGTGCTGCATTTGGTCTTGTCAATGTGAAGGAGACCACATCGTGAGCAGCAAATCCTACTGACATTATGTTCCAATATATGTGCCAGATCTCCACCGCAAAGTACAAACCCACCAGTGTTGAGCTGGAAAGAGTAGAAGTACTGCAGGGTGAGCCCATCACTACCTCCAAGCAGTAACCTCAAGAGCTAGCCATTGTTTAACCACAATCAGTTGGAACAGATTGCCCCAAAACTCTGTAGTGCTTGTATAACCATCAAACAAAATTGATTAGTTTACCAGGCATGTGTCCCCACCTGTATTGAAAGGCAGTGGACAGCAATGAAGACGCTGTTAGATTAACTTGAGGCAAGAATTGAAATTTGGCAGTAATCCTTACCACTTAAATTTCTCACTTTCTTCCAAATATTTCACTGTATCTTCTTCACTTCTTGTCTCTTGGCCTCAATCAATATCAGTCAGAGCAAATCTGGTCATTATCGCATTGCTATTTCTGAGATCTAGGTGTACAGAAATTGGCAGTCAGGTTTTTTTATATTGCAACAGTGACTACTGTTTTTAAAAAATGTAATGTGCTGTAAAACATTCTGCATGACTTGCCTTCTTAAGTTCTGCATTCTTCCAATCTTCACTCCCCCATACTCCACATCTGACATGTAACTAATTATAGGAGTTGGTTAGCTCAGTTGGCTGGACAGCTAGTTTGTGCTGCCAGTATTGTGGGTTCAATTCCCACACTGGCCGAGATTACTGCAAAAGGCTCTTTCTCACAACCTCACCCCTCACCTGAGGCTTGATGACCCTCAGGTTAAACCACTACCAATCTGCTCTCTCTAATGACAGAGTATGCCTATGGTCTAGTATAACTATGGTGACTTTACCTTTATTCTAAAATGAAGTGCTGACTTTAAAAAGATCATGCGCTACTTTGATTGATTTCTACATGGTTGCTGAATTTGAAGAGGTGTGTGGGGATTTCTACTGCAATTTAAAATTGCTGATGTCTGCAGCAAGTGACCTGGCTCTTACTGATATCCTTGGTTTCAATCCTGCTTGGCCTGCAGAATGACAAGGAGAATGAGCAAATTAATACAGGACAAGGCTGCTTGAAGAGGAGTGGGAGAGAATGTCTCTCAATAGGAGGCCATATCCATCCAAGATCTCAAGGGAGCTATTTTGTTAAACCAATCTGAGCAGTGAACAGACTGCATGATATCTGTATTTCACTGTACTGATGCTTACTAAAATCTACCACTAGTTGTAGCCATCTTCAAAACAGGGCAAGAATGGCATTGCCAATAGCCGTAATAGTGAGCATATTGTTGCATCAGGCTCTTTCAAGACATTAGCAGCAGCATCTCCAACATCTCACTGTATACTGTCCACTATTATATGATAAAAGTTACTGAACCCTCTGTGTGTGCAAAGAAGGGAATGCATCAATAGTTTGATAAGGGGTGGTTATCTGCCTTATGTCTGGTACATAACGTACATGTACATGAATACCATGCATGTCACGAGAACTGTACAGTGTCATTCAGTAGATCCTTAGGGAACATAAGCAACATTTCTGTTGTTTGACCCACAGTGGAAGAGCCCTTCCTTACTCACTGGAGCATTTGACACCATTTATTTTGATCAAATGTGAGGTGATGCATTTTGGAAGGTCAAGTACTGGTAGAAATTATACAGTGAATGGCAGAACCCTTAGGAGTTTTGATATGCAGAGGAATCTGGGTCTGCAGGCCCACAGATCATTGAAAGTGGCAGCGTTGGTAGATAAGGTAGTAAAATAGACTTACGGCTTGCCTTCATTGGAAGGGACATTGAATATAAGGCTAGACAAGTTATTCTGCAGCTTTGTAGAAATTTAGTTCGGCCACACTTGGAATATTGCGCACAGTTCTGATCACCACACTACCAGAAGGACGTGGATGCTTTGGAGAGGGTACAGAAAAGTTTTACCAGGATGTTGCCTGGTATGGGGATTTTAGCTATGAAGAAAGGTTGGATAGACTGGGTTTGTTTTCACTGGAATGCAGGAGGTTGAGGGGTGACCTGATAGAAGTTCATAAGATTGGGAATGGCATGGATTGAGTAGAAAGTATGAGGCTTTTTCCCAGTGGGAGGCGTCAATTACTTGGGGATACACGTTCAAGGTGCAAGGGGGGAAGTTTAAAAGAGATATGCGAGGCACAAAAAGGGTGGTGATGCCTGGAACACATTGCAGAGGAGGTGGTAGCAGCAAACACAATAACAGCATTCAAGAAACACTTGGATGAATACATGAATAGGAAGGGTATAGAAGGATACGGATCCTGTAAGTGAAGATATGGAAGGGCAAAATGTGGTGATGCAGGCTTGGAGGGCTGAAGGGCCTGTTCCTGTGCTTTATTGTTCTTTGTTCTATCAGCTGTATCTGCAAAATCTGAACATCATAAGGCACACCCTTGGTAAATGGTGAGCAGTTGAAGGGGAGGAGCACAGTGAGGGGAAGAAAGTGGTGGAGCATGGAAAAGGGGAGAAGTACACAACACAGCCCCTTCCAATGGGCTGCCAGTGATCACCTCATCCAACAAGGGTACCTTGAGCATAACCCCATTTAACCACAGTGCAGCACTCTACAATCCCTCTGTAACTAATGATCACAACATCTTCTTTGCCCTAATGGCAAAACAAAATCCATTACAAAACCGAATATTCTGAACTAACTTCATTAACCAATCCAACCAATATTCCATATAAAAGTCAACTAATTTCCATTGTACATAGCCAGGGTGCCTATTGTCTGTCTGCCTTTACCTGGCCCAGAGCTGCAGGTATTGCCATCTCACTGGTTGCACTATGTAGCACTGACCTTCAGTGAGTATTCCTTTCATTGCAGGACACTCTGAACTTTGGACTTTGAGAGACCGGCTTCTAACTGAATGACCTTGGCATGGTCATCAGTGAACTGGGCTGGCCAAAAGGCGAGTGCAAGGGTGTGAGATGTGTGGGAAGGTCATTGTGCTGAGTGAGGAAAGTAGCTCCATGCCCCAGGGTACCATTGGCAAACCCCAAGGGTGGCACCTCTGCAATCTGTGCAATGTATTAGAGGGTAGTTTGCTGGACTGCTGTTAGACCTTAAAAGCCTCTGAACATAATTAGGAGACAGAAATAATGGAGGCTACAGTCACAGAGGAACAGAATAGGACTGGAGAGTCAGAGGCAATTAGACAGTTGCAAGCCAAGAAGCAATTGTCGTTCAGCCGAACCATTAGAAATAAAAACTGAGAATCAGAAGGTAGTTCCTCAGAACAGCCCAACAAACTGTGTCATCTGTTTCCCCTCAATGGCACCTTAATCTTAAGTCGAAACATCTTGAGGCATGTATGCCAAACATTGAAGCTGGTTACTTTAAGGAGATTGTCCTTTTAGTTAGCACACAATTCACTGGCACCACTTAAAGTTCATTCAGTTGAAATTCTCAGTAACCATAGCAATGTGAAAAGCAGCTGCTTCAAGAACCAATCAGAAATGTCTTTACTTTTAGGACAGTTGAGTGATGTCAAATAACATTTTCAAACACCGTGCTTATTAAAATGAAAGCTTCATGTTATTATCTGATCTGAAAATGGTGTGGCTGAGTTACATTTGCCTTTCACACCCTGGTGTAAATTCGATGGCCTACTTTTCCTCAAGCAGCCAGCTGAACCCCTCTATACTTCCAGATTCAACTAGTTTAATTGTTTGAGTGATGATGGCCCAATTCTACTGCTTGAGGACGTACAGCTCTTACAATTTAGAGCAGAAATATTATCGTGTCTGGAGGCCAGCCTGGATCAGAGATGTCAAATTCAGACACAACACAATGAGAGTGAACTGCATCTCCCCACTGTCTAGATTTGGGCCGGTGGGTTGCCACTGAAATTAACCGAATAGTTTCCTGAGGTCCTAGCAGAGGCTGACTACACTTGACTAATCCTTTAAAATAGAGGGAGCCAGCAGACTCTGACATCCTATTACCCTATTGTCAGTCTAGGCTTCAAATGGCCTCCCAGTGCAAATCTTAAGGATAAGACATACCTACAGTGGTATCACTCTGCGTCCTTTATTTAAAATTTGTTTCAAGAGCTCTCTAACTATATTGGGAACACCCCATAAATTTCAATTCAAGTGTTAACAAAGAGAAGGCTCAGGATTATGCCTCCCTGCCCCTGCTGCCACTGCGTAGCCAGCACTCACAGGGTACTACTAACAGGAGAGTCACCCTTCGTGTCTTGTGGTGTATGAGTCACAGGAAATCCACTGGTGCCACTTAATAAATGCTGTGATTCTCTCTGCAATTTTAAGATTGACGTCCCTAAATGTACTTTGGCTATGACTCAAAATAAGATCCCTAGTCAAAACAACTAAAATATAAGATGTCATTTTTCAATTTATTAATGGTATAATTCATCAAAATGTCATCTTCCATAACTCAAAATTAATTCTGAAGATGCTGAATTGATTCGTGTTTATATTCTAAAGCTATCAGATGCTGGAATAATTTTCTCTATAGTGCTTATGAGTGAAATGAAATATTGCACCCAGGACTGGTGCTGATCACCTCTCTGGTGCTTAGTTTAGATTCTTTTACTTTATTTGTTTCTAACCTTAAGGTGGTGATTTCTGCATGTTGGGTACACTGAATGTGCAGTCAAATTGAGTCTGCACTTCACCAGGTAGTAGGTTTGGTCTCAACATCCATTTTAAGTAATGCTTTATTGAATGTCAACAACAATTCCAGATTCTATGAGCAGCAGCTGAATGTTAGATTTCATTCTTCTGATATCCTAAATTGATCTGTCTTCATATCTACATAATATCACCATGTGGGGACTCCTCAATATTAAAGACTTTCTGATCTTTCCAGACCCATATGCAACATGGCAATAGATTGTAACTAATGATTTGGTATCAAGATATTTTCATTGTTTAAACTTGTTTTGGAATATTTTTAGCTATATTATTGACTGTTCTACCTGGATCTTTTTTAACACATCTGTTATAATTAACAAACCTTATAGCAGCATGGGTTTTCCTGTCAGTGCTCCCATCATTAGTACTGTCCCCTGGCTACCCAAATTCATAGTGTGTATTGGACACTGTGGACCGATTCTTTTACAGTGGGGGACCTCTTTTCAGTGAGGGGACATATCAATGATGAAGCTCAGCATTGCCCCCAGGTGGCCAGTGCTAATTTTCAACATCTGAGGAATGGTGTCTTTGATGGAAGAGACCTCAAACCCTCTACCAAGCTTATGGACTACAAGGCAGTAGCATTAGCTGTTCTCCTATAAATGTTGGAGATATGGACAATGTACAGCAGGGACCTTAAATTCCTGCAAAGTGACAGCAATTAGTGGACACTCCCAATACTCTCTAAATTACCCCCGTGGGTGTAGGGGAGCAGGGAAGTCAATTTTCTGGATGCAGCTGTTTTTGTGTTTCCATGATTTAAAATGATGTTAGATATTGTGAAAACATGTGTCATATTGAATGTATTAAGGAGCCCTAATAAAACTGAACTCAGTGGGAATCAGGGGCAAATGTCTCTATTGGTTGGATTCATATCTATCACAATGGAAAATAATTGGAGGTCAATCATCCCAATCCCAGGACATCATGGTAGAGGCTACTCAGGTAGTGTCCTAAGCCCAACTATATTCCACTGCTTCATTAATGTTGTTCCTTTCATCATTTTATCAGACATGAAGATGATTGAACAATGTTCATTAAAATTTGCAATCCCTCATATGCTAAAGCTGTCCATGCCCTTATGCAGTAAGACCTGGACAACACCCAGGCTCAGGTTGACAGATGATGAGCACCATTTGTCTCACTCAAATGCCTGGCTTGTAAGAGCAATCTTAAGCTGTTAGGGAACCAATACCAAAGTTTAAGATCTCTGAAAAGAATTAGGCTTTGAAAGCAGAGAGGAGTTGAAAGGAAAAACTCTGGTATGTCAGTGAAGTCAAAACTTGTTGGAGATATTTTGTGAAAGGCTGGATCTCAAAGTAAAGTTTTGATCACTAGAGATAATGCAAGCCACTCAGAATATTCCAACACCAATACAAACAGCTTGGAACATTTTTATATTTTTCAGAATTCAAGACAAAATCCAATGAATTGAACTGAATAATTTTCTGTTTTGTTTTAGTTTTAAGTATCAATGGATTTAGACCCGTATACATGAACCTATACATGTCATTATAAAGTTTCTTATTTCATTACTTTTAAGAGAACATCATTGGAAATTACCAATAGTCAGAGGATGAACATTAATGTGTGCATCATGTTCTCAACACCATTGGAGGCACTTAGTGCTGTTTTAGGCTTCATTTGTTTCCTTGACAACATTGGAGCTATGCAAAAAGTCTATCAACATGCTGATCCTGATGTTCTCTGTTTTCTTCATAGTGCACATTAGAGATAAAAAAAAATCTTAATTTCTACAAAATCAAAAATCTCAAGGATCATTTTTGTCAGAGTCAGACCGCAGCACAGTCATAAATTCACGAGTACTCATCTACCTTATGATACATGTACTCGCAAACACAATTGTTTCCATCCAGACATTATTCCGTCAAAGTGAAATTGCAACTTGATGTCCAGGTATAAAACTAGAGATGTGAGTCAACTACCTGTTGTAAAGCCCAACTGATTTTCATGGCCATTGTTATCATTTGTTATAATAAATAACTGATCGCAAACACCAGTACTCAGTCAAATCAAGAAGGTAGAAGCCTGCTTTTGCAATTCCAAACAAATCTCTGTTGTAATAAAATTGCCAACGTGTTTATATTTGCATGACAGACAATGCAGTCAAGTGTAGCATCTGGATGTGATAGGTGACCATAGCACCCAGCATGATTGTTTAGCTGCTGGTTCCATTCATCCCGGTCATATGGATACCCAGATAATATGGTCATGAGCATACAGTCTCTATGCAACTAAACTCAGACAAATGTCTGTGTCAAACCAGTTTTGATATTGGACTCCTGTTCAAATCCAACCCAGGAGAACGGGTCCCAGGAAATATGTGGCAGTATAGTGGTCATATCACTGTGTTAGTAATCCAGAGCCCCAGTCTAATGCTTTTTAAGATCACATCAGGTTGGGCAAATACATTAGAGGATTGGCTAACCAATAGAAAGCAGAGAATAGGTCTTTTTCTCATTGGCAAACTGTTACTAATGGGGCACCACAAGGTTTGGTTCTTGGGCCCCACGTATTTACAATCCAAATGAATAACTTGGATGTGGGGATAGAAAGTAGTATAGCCAAATTTTCAGTTGACATGAAAATAGGTGGAAAGGTAAGTTGCAATGAAGAAATAAGAGATCTACAAAGGATAGATTACGTTAATAGGTCAAGATCTGGCAGATGAATTTTAACATGGATAAGTGTGAAGTTTATCCATTTTAGTCAGAAGAACAAAAAGGCAAATCATTATTTAAGTGTCAAGATTCTTCAAAATTCTCTGGTGCAGAGGGATCTGGGTGTCTTCATATACGAGTTGCAGAAAGCTAGTGTGCAGGTACAACAGATAATAACGACGGAGAATGAAATTTTGGCATTTATTGCTAAAGGAATGGAATAAGGAAGTAGGGAAGTTGCAATTATACTATGCATTGGTGAGACTGCAGTACTGTGAAGTACTGTGTACAGTTTTGCAACCCTACTTGAGGAAGGATGTAATTGCATTCTGGGCAGTTCAGAAAAGGTTCACTCAATTAATTCCAGAGGTAAAAGGCTTATCTCATGAGGAAAGATTGTGCATTTTAGGACTATACTCTCTAGAGTTTAGAAGAATGAGAGGAGATCCAGTTGAGGTATATGTGATGCTACAGGGGAATGACAGAGTAGATGTAAAAAGGATATTTCTCCTTGTGGTGCAATCTGGAATGAAAGGCCATAGTTTAGGTTAAGGGGTGGCAGATTTAAAACAGAGCTGAGGAGAAGTTACTTCTCTCAAAGGGTCGTGAATCTGTGGAATTCATTACAAGGAGGAGATAGTCAGTTTTTTAATTAGTAATGAGTTAAAGGGTTATGGAATGTGGGCAGGAAATTGGAGTTGGGGCCAAGATGAGACCAGCTATGATTGTATTGAATGATGGAGGAGACTTGAGGGGATGAATCCGTTACTCCTGCTCCTAATTCTTTTGTTCTGTGTGGAGGGGAGGTAGAGCTTTTATAGGAGTCATGGTGGTCAATCCTGGAAAGAGTGCAGGGCTGCCTGGTGTAGAGTTGAGCTGGGTGGAAGGCCTCCTCCATTCTACTGATACTGTCAAAGAAAGGAAAAGAAGCAATAAAACAACAGCCCTCATCTCTCACGGTCCCTGTTATAGTCCATCAATACAAAGCCCTGTAACATCATACCCCAGCATCCATCTCCAATGGCCCTTCACGCCTCACATACCCTCTGCAATGGCCCTCATACTTTCCATGTCACTGCTGTACACCAACACAAACCCATGACCACTGTTGGAGAGGGATTTTAAAGAGGAGTCTGAGTCCCCTGTTCAGCTGCACAAATCGATCTCTAGTTGGAGCTCCTTACCAATGTAGCATGGGAGAGGTCTTTAGGACACTCTGCCTTTCCCAGAAAAGAACAGGATATTTATATATACTGTGTTATAATGGTTACATACAACATTGACATCAGTTTTTGTCACATCTCCTCTGACCTACACATCCAATCCTGTGAATACATGATCAATGATAAACAACTTCATGGTCAATCCTAGGTCTTCCCATGATCTTGTAATGTTTGCCAGACTAACCTATCATCTGTCCTTTGGCTCTTATAATATATCTTATTGACTACATTCCAATACTGACTGTTATGTCCCTTCCCTTTCATTTGCCAGCTGCATCATAAATTTGCTTATTATTAATGATGTTTCAAATTCTGTTATGCAATTTACAGTCCTTGCCAACCTTAGTACAGAAGATTAGAAAGGGTGTTAATTTCTACCAATTGTTATAAAGCTTGTAATATCAGCTTTAATATAAAGTTATTTATAAAGTTAATCATAGTTACACTTAATACTACAATTCTGAGACAAAATTGATAAATTTGGGCCTCCCTCTTACCCAACTTTGAAAGGTCAGACATACACAGTCTCTGTGTTTAGAAGGTGCCATTTACAACATAGAGTCATAGAGTCATGGAGGTCTACAGCATGAAAACAGGCCCTTCAGCCCAACTTGCCGATGCTGCCCAGTTTTTACAATTCTCAGTCCCATTTGCCTGTATTTGGTTCACATCCCTCCCTTCCTATCCAATTCATGTACCTGTCTAAATGTTTCTTCAGGGACAAAATTGTACTCACCTCTACCACCACCTCTGGCAGCCTGTTCCAGACACTCACCATCCTCCTGTGTGAAACAATTGCTCCTCTGGATCCTTTTGGTATCTCTCCCCTCTCATCTTAAATCTCTGCCCTCTAGTTTTAGACTACCCTACCGTGGAGAAAATTTGTCCACCATTGCTTTATTTATGCCTTTCATTATTTTATATACCTCTATAAGGTCACCCTTCAGCCTCCTACACACCAAGGAAAGAAGTCCCAGCCTATTCAACCTCTCTTTATAACTCAAACATTCCAGTCCAGGTGGCGTCCTAGTAAATCTTTTCTGCTATGTTTCCAGTTTAATAGTATCCTTTCTACAGTACAGCAACTAGAACTGAATGCAGTACTCCAAATGTGACCTCACCAATGTCTTGTACAAGTGCAACAAGATGTCCCCCCTCCTACACTCAATGCTCTGACCAAAGAAAGCTGGTATGCTGAAAGCCTTCTTCACTACCCTGTCTACCTGTGACTCCACTTTCAAGGAGCTAGGAACTTGTACCCCTAGATCTCTTTGTTCTACAATAATCCCCAGGGACCTCCTATTGACTATGTAAATCCTGCCCAGGTTTGCCTTACCAAAATGTAACACCTTGCATTTATCTAAATTAAACTCCATCTGTCATTCCTCAGCCCACTGGCCCAACTGATCAATTTCTCAGCGCATTCCCAGATAACCTTCTTCACTGTCACTATACCACCAATCTTGGTACCAGCCATAAGCTTACTAACCATGCCTCCTAAGTTTTCATCCAAGTCATTTATATAAATGATGAATAACAGTGGATCCAGCACCAATCTCTGTGGCACACCACTGGTCACAGGCCTCCAGTCTGGAAAACAACCCTCTAGTGCCGCCTTCTGTTTTCTTCCTTCAAGCCAATTTTGTATCCAATTAGTTTTACCTGGATCCCATGAGCTTTAAACTTACTCAACAACCTACCATGCAGTACCTTGTCAAAGTCCTTGCTAAAGGTAGTGCAGACAATGTCTATCGTACTGCCTTCAACTACTTTCTTGGCTGCCCCTTCAAAAAACTCAACGAAATTCATGAGACACAATTTCCCACACGCAAAGCCATGCTGACTTTCCCGAACAAGTCTTTACCTCTCTAAATTCCTGCAGATCCTAACTCTAAGAATCCCCTCTAACAAATTACCCACCACGGTGGTTAGGCTCACTGGCCTGTAATTCCCAGACATATCCCTGCAGCCTTTCTTAAAAAATGGCACAATATTAGCCACCTTCCAATCTTCAGGCACTTCACCTGATGATAGAAATATCTCCACAAGGGGCCCTGCAATTTCTTCCCTAGCCTCCTACAAATTCCTGGGATATACTTTATCAGGTTCCAGGGATTTATCTGCCTTAATGCATAGTAAGAATTCCAGCACTTCCTCTTCTGTAATATGGACACTCTTCAAAACATCACTATTTATTTCCCCAAGTTCCTGAGCATCCATACCTTTCTCGACAGTAAATACTGAAGATAAATATTCATTTAAGATCTCACCCATATCTTGTGGCTCCAGCTGTAGATGACCTTGTTGATCTTTAAGAGGCTGTATTCTCTCTCTAGTTACTTTTTTGCCCTTCATTTACTTATAGAATCTATTTGGATTCTCCTTTACCTTTTCTGCCAACACAATCTCATGGCCCCTTTTAGCCCACCTGATTTCTCCCTTAGGTGTACTCCGACACCCTCTACCCTCCTCAAGGAATTCACTCGATCCCAGCTGCCTATACATGTCGTATGACCCCTTCTTTTTCGAGATCAGGGCCTCAATAACTCGAGTCATCCAGGGTTCCCTCCTCCTGCCAGGCTTACCTTTCACTCTAACAGGAACCTGTTGGCCCTGAATCTTCCTTAACTCACTTTTGAAAGCCTCCCACTTACCAGATGTCCCTTTGCCTGAAAACAGCCTCCCCAATCAACTTTTGAAAGTTTCTGTCTAAGACCATCAAAATTGGCCTTGTTCTAATTTAGAACTTTAACTTGTGGACCAGATCTATCCTTTTCCATAGCTATTTTAAAACTAGTGGAATTATGGTCACTGGTCCCAAAGTGCTCCCCCATTAACACTTCTGTCACTTGCCCAGCCTTATTTCCTGAGGAGGTCAAGTTTTGCCCCTTGTCCAGTAGGACCATTTACATACTGCATGAGAAATTCTTCATGAACACACTTAACAAATTTCTGTCCATCCAAGCCCTTAACATTATGGCAGTCCTAGTCTATGATAGGAAAGTTAATATCTCCTACTGTAACAACCCTATTATTCTTGCAGTTATCTCTAATCTCCTGACATATTTGCTCCTCAGTCTCCTTGCTGACTATTTGGGGGCTGGGGCTATAGAACAATGCTATCAAAGTGATCTGCCCCTTTTTTATTTCTCAGTTCTACCCACATAGACTCAGTGAGCAAACCCACAAGAATGTCTTCTCTCAGTACAGCCGTGATGCTCTCCCTAATCAAAAACACAACTCTCCCTCCTCTCTTGCCTCCCCTTCTATCAGAATATTGAGCTGCCAATCCTGTTCCTCCCGCCCCATCAGCCATGTTTCTGTAATAGCTATAATATCCTAGTCCTATGTTCCCATCCATGCCCCAAGTTCATTTGTCTTACCTGTCAGTCCTCTTGCATTGAAATAAATGCAGTTTAACCCAGACTTCCCTTGTTTCCGACCAGTGCTCTTGCCTGCCCTGTCTACACTGCCTTTACTATTTAACTTGCCCTCATTAACCTCTGTACTGTCCTCAACTTTCTCTTTTGTCTCCCTACTGTTTTGGATCCTACACCCCCGCCAGACTAGTTTAAACCCTCCTGAGTGGCTCCAGCTAATCTCCCTGACAGGATATTGGTTCCTCTCCAGTTCATATGCAACCTTTCCCTCTTGTACAGGTCACCTCTGCCCCAGAAGAGATCCTAATGATCGAAGAATCTGAATCCCTACCCTCTGCAACAGCTCTCTAGCTATGTATTCATCTGCCAAATCCTTCTATTCCTACTCTTGCTAACACGTGGCACTTTTTTGCAGTCCAGAAATTACTATCCTTGAGGTCCTGCATATTAACCTTCTGCCTAACTCCCTATAATCACTCTTCAGGACCTCATCCCTTTTCCTATTGATGTCGTTAGTACCAAAATGTACAATGACCTCTGGCTGCTTACCTTCCCCCTTAAGAATTTCATGCAACCGCTCAGAGATGTTCTTGACCCTGGCACCAGGGAGGCAACACACCATCCTGGAGGCTCGATTGCAGCCACAGAAATGCCTTTCTGTGCCTCTGACTAGTGAGTCCCTTACTACTAATGCTTGCTCGGATTTTGCCTGACCCTGCTTTACAGCAAAGCCAATTGTGTTGCCACAGGCCTGGCTGCTGCTGTACTCCCTTGAGAGGCCTTCACCCACAACCGTTTCCAAAATGGTACGCCTATTCTTCTATTTGCCTGCTGGAAGATGGTTTAAAACAGAAGTTTGATACCAGGATGGGCTTTATTGTCATTACTTGAAATACTTTTCATAATAATTCTCTTTCCTAAATAAGATAGCGCCAAATCAAGTCCCATTGATAGGAATGAAATTCAATCACTTTTACAGCTTTATCAAGTCATTAAAAAAAAACTTATTTGGATTCATTAAGGTTCTCCGGGACATGACCACTTTCTCTCCCTTGTCTTGTCATTTTTCTCTGCCAGTCTTCTTTTCTTCCTTTGGCTGTTATTTAGGTTGCAAAGTGGAAATTGTTTATTCTCTTGAGGTCATAGCGACCCTGTTTCACAACTGTTTCAGATCCCCATGCTATGCTATTTGTCTCTTGGTACTCTTACGAGGTTATCTTGCTTATACTTTTTTGGTGCCCTGTTCTTCTGGCTGACGAAGTGAAAGCTTCTCTTCACTGTCTATAGTCATTTAGTTACAGAAAATTCAGTTGAGTCCCTTAGTGTTAGTTCGTCGGCCACATTTATAATTTTAACATACCCATAAAAGTGTATTTAATATGCAGTGACAATTATCTAAAAAATCTTAATTATTGTGGGGGCAGACTTTTCTTCGAATCTGTGCTAAATAACAAACTTCAAACTAGCTGGTACCTTTATCAAGGTTCTCCAAGGGTGTTTATTGAAACCAGTCTCCATGTCCAAGGCTGACTGCATACAGAAATCTAATTAAATTTCCCACTCTCTAATACATTTAAACTACTGTTATTGTATGAATATGTCTACTCTAATACGTAATTATAGTTATTTAAAAGGCCTCATCTAAGGTGCGTCAAAAATTCCCTTTTCATTTCATATTTGAACAGGAAATTTCAAATCAGACAGTTTCTATCTGAGGTACTCTTATCAACAAAAGAGGAGTCTTACTGTCTGCATTTGAGCCCCAACTTACTCAGACTTTCTTGTGATTTTCAGAGGATTTTGTTATCAGTCTGTGAAAGCCATAATTTGAGCTATATGAAATGCTGCATCAGCTACTATTTTCTTCAACCATCTTGTGTCAGCTAAAAAATACCACAAGCAGCCATTTTGTTACAGAGTTTTTTTTTTTTTTTTTTTTTTTTTTTTTTTTTTTTTTTTTT